>NC_059390.1:5457500-5782500 GCF_019703515.2 Myxocyprinus asiaticus | reverse complement strand
ACTTTGATGAAGCTCACCATTAGAACACTTCAAGGGTTCTAGAACACTAGACTCTTGAAAGCCGAAATAGATCGATAGAGATGGGATAACCTCAGATTAAATCCGGAGTAAATCTAAACAAATCGACCAAGTTAGTTACACAGGGGATTTATACAGAAGTATATCAGTCCAGATCAATACAACTGTCTGAACCAGGGGTTAAAATGGCTGTTAATCTATTCTGTTCAACACTGATGGCCACACTACGGCCAAATCGGTGCATATAGCACCAGCACAGGTTAACAGTGAAACTCAGGTCAGTACTGATGGACTCGGAGCTAAATAGCTGCTAAATAGTGACATGTTAGTGTGTTTAGCTGTTAGTGAGCACAAAATGGTCCAACTGCTCATCACAAAAGGAATAATGTCCCTTTGTTTGGGTGCAGAGGCTCAAGGCTTTGTGTGTGCATGTGTGGGTGGGTGGCAGTGGGTGGGGGGTATGTTTGTGTGTATGATTATACATACAGTATGTATATTATATGCATAAATGTAAAGCATGAAACCCTGATTTACCCGTTTAAAAGTGTGAACCAAGCATCTAATTCTTAGTTTTTGTAATGCACAAAATGTTTTTTTTTTCTCTCTCAAATCCACTCAAGCCTCACTAAAGCTCTCTCTACGTTTAGGTCACTTTCCCAAGAGAATGTCTCCCCCTTCCTGAACAGATAAAAAATAGGGAAAGAAAGAAAAAAGAATTGAGTGGTTTAAGGCAGGACACCATCTGTCCTCTACCATAAAGAACCAAGGACATCTTGCAGTGTTTGTGTATGTGTGTGTGTGAGAAAGCGAATGGGAGGGTGAGATTGTGAAGTGGTTTGCTGGCCCAACAGAGAGGCTAGAGGTGAGAGATGTGGAGAATGAAGGGGTGAAATAGAGAAAGGCTGAGTGGCCGCTCATAGAATTCCTGCTAAGAGTGAAGCAGTCGGCACTGGAGCTGGTGTTCCATTTAAACCTGCCTTTCTGAGTGTGTGTGTGATTAGTGGACCCCCAATTGTTAGCAAACTCCTAAAGCTGCCTCTTGCAGCTGTGACCCCCATGACCCTTTTGCACCATGGCAACTGTGTAGGCCTCTATCCTCTCCCAAATCTCCCTTTAGTAGCCAGATCTTTCTAAAAGTTGAAAAAATTAAAACTAAGAGAAAGTAAGCAAAGAAGATTGTTATGTTTTTGTTCTGTATAGTTTTATATACATATATATATATATATATATATTAGAAATGAATGTAAAGTAATTATTTATTGGGATGGTTCAACCAAAAATGAAAACTCTATCATTTGCAATCATGTAGTTCCAAACCCATGTGATTTTCCAACTAAGCGCAGCACTATGCCATTCATTTTGAGCACAAAGTCAATGGGCATGGCCATGAAGTTTTGGTATTGTCGTGCAAGCATGTGCTAAGTTTAGGCACAAACGGGTTTGCCAAAATCTCGTGCACAAAGCTTTATGGGCTGGGTCAAGTGCAATTTAATTCGGAAGTTCTTCTCCGGTTATTGCAGAGACTGCATCCTATTATATACTTTATTACGTCAAGTACCAGTGATATAAACAAAAACAGCACATTCATAAGAAGTTTGCAGTGTAAATGGACTGAATGCAATGAATTAGAAGAATAGAAATATTTTTATGACAGTAATGCGCTCCTTTATAAGCATAGAAAATGTGATTCTCTGAATTAAATTATAGGGAATGTAAGTATTATTAATAATTTTCATCTACTGATACACCAATCATGGCTAGTATTAACAGTGATTGTATTGGCACACACTTTACTTCTACCGTTCGATTTTCATTTTGAAAAATTAAATTCATTTATTGAAAAAATGAAACCAAAAATTATTCTAAATTCAAACTACACTTCAAATGAAATGAAATTATAAACAAGTGGTCAAAAAAATCTACCCAAATCTAAACATTTCATCCTCTCCAACTTATTCCACCGGCAACTTTTGCAGTGACTTTTGTAGTGTAGAAAAATCACTCCACGACAACAGGTGAAAAAAAAACAATACAACTTAGATCGAGGGGCCTGGGTAGCTCAGCAAGTATTGACGCTGACTACCACACCTGGAGTCGCAAGTTTGAATCCAGGGCGTGCTGAGTGACTCCAGTCAGGCTTTCTAAGCAACCAATTGGACCGGTTGCTAGGGTGGGTAGAGTCATGTTGGGTTAACCTCCTCATGGTCACTATAATGTGGTTCTCGCTCTCGGTGGGGTGTGTGTTGCATTGTGCGTGCATGCCACGGAGAATAGCGTGAGCCTCCACATGTGCTAGGTCTCTGTGGTAACGCGCTCAACATGCCACGTGATAAGATGCGTGGATTGACTATCTCAGACACGGAGGCAACTGAGTTTCATCCTCCACCACCCGGATTGAGGCGAGTCACTACGCCACCACGAGGACTTAGCGTGCATTGGGAATTGGGCATGCCAAATTGGGAGAAAAGGGGAGAAAATCCCCCCCCCCCATAAAAAACAAAACAAAAATACAACTTAGATCATAAACACAATAAATATAAACATAATAATAATCATTAAAAAATAAACCATGTCCTATATATAGGTTAACACAAATCTCGTACATTTTTTGTTTCATAAAACGGTGATGGTCAGGGACATAATTTGATGTTCCACAATAGTTTTGTGTTTGGACATGAACTTTATTTCCACCTGCTGGTGAAATCTCCAAACTGCAAATGCAGGAACTGTGTTTGGACTTTGCGCCAAAAACAGACCTGCTGCTGAAACGTCTTAGCGCAATGACCTATTTCTCAGGAAAATAGCAAATTGCACTTTGCGTCACTTCATTACCATACAATACACCCACATTTTACGTGCATTCACCCACACATCCACTTGCGCTGGCACAAAATTGCACTTAGAAATTGGATAAGAATTAGCGCACAGTCTTTCCGCATAGTGCTGCACTTTGCATGCTTACAAAAATAGAGCCACTGGTCTCTTAGAATCACATTACTATATTTAAATTTTTGCAAAATTATTTTTATGTGGCTCGTTGAACATATCCTTTCCTGGTGAACTGGACACTAGAGGTGCTGGAACAACGACTTTAATTCCCTTTTACACAAATCATAGGTAAAACGGCATAAACACTTACTTTTCACTCTTTCGCACAATGACATCAAAACACTTTAACTATAGCACATGACTTGTAATAAAATTTAATGTTTGAATTTAATAATGTCATAGAAGCACCACAAAATGACGTGGTTGCTTCAGCAATTGCATTTTTCATCTCATGTTTGCTTTTATGACACCATCGTTTAGGTTTAAGGTTTAGGGTAGGGTGGTTTTGTTGATTTAAAACTCAATACAGCAACCTTAAAAACGTCATTTTTGTGGCAAAAATCAAACTCGCTTTTAGCACCACTCGGTGGACATTTCACATCAAAACTGCCGCAATACATTTCAGGAACCACGTAATATCAATTAGCAAAAATGTTCACATGATTTTCATGAGATCATGCTGGATTTTCTTTCTTCTGTAGAACATAAAATGAGATATTAGGCAGAATAACGCCTCAGTCACCATTCACTTTCATTGTATGAAAAAAGATGCAAGTGAATGGTGACTAACATTCTGCCTAACATCTCCTTTTGTGTTCCAAGAAGAGAGATTTTCTTACGGGTTTGGAACAACATCTCCTTGAACAAACTAATTAAATACATAGTCCTCTAAGTTCTGACACTTTCTCAGTTCTGTTGTATCAAACGCCTTTAACCCTAGCAAAAATGTTTTGTAGAAATGTAACAAAACGCTGGTCTGTCTTAAGAGTAAATGTTAAAAGTGACTGTACAGCTATGCTGCTGTGTGCAGAGCAATGTTTGAAGACACCTTCCTGCTTTATTCCAGCTCACATTATATGCACAGACAAAAGAGTCTTTTAATTTGAATATGACTCCATGACATGCTGATGTCAACATAGTCTCATGACAACGAAATTGTAAGCTATTGTATGACTTGGCTTTGACTATGACTTTGGGCATCCTGATCAGCCCGACACTGTAACATTGGCTCAAACCAGCTGCGTGAGTTTGGGGAGGGACTACCTGTTTGTTTAATCAGTGGAGAACAGGAATGTTCAGAAAACCTGCTTGAAAACAAGAGCAGCGTCCGAATACCCATACTTCCCTACTATATAGTATGCCAAAAACGGTATGTCAATGGAGTAGTATGTCCGAATCCACAGTATTCAAAAGAGTAAGCAAGAAATACCTGGATGACATACTATTTCCAGTGAGATTCTAAAGTGCGAATCGACTGGACACTTTACTATCCCGTAATCCCTCGGGAGATGAGGAAATGTCACGCTCAGACTATTTTCGTGGTTGTTACTACTATGTCATATAGTCACGTCATCAGACATTGTCAACATTCCCGGATGAAGTATATCCGAAATCTATTCATACTATTCATGCACAGGGTTGGGGAGTAACGAAATACATGTAACGGGATTACGTATTTAAAATACAAAATATAAGTAACTGTATTCCACTACAGTTACAATTTAAATCATTGGTTATTAGAATACAGTTACATTCAAAAAGTATTTTGATTACTGAAGAGATTACTTTGCATTTTATTGTCATTTATTTCATTTAATATTTAGTCCTTTCAGATGGAAAACATTTATACATATAAATGATGCGATCCAAAGTGCATTTGAACAGCAGTGAAACACTTTCTTATGATGTGTTACATTCATACGAGCAGACAGAGAAGTAAGTTTGAAGTAAGTTTGGAGCAGAAGAAATAGAAATAAACCTCGTGTAAATTGTCAGCTTTACGCTAAGCTAAAATGCTATTTCTAGCCATTTTACATGCACATGTTACCAGGCACGATCATATTTTTTATCAAGAAAATTCACGTTGGATCATAATTTCTTTTTTTCTAGTAAGACCTTTGATATTAGGGCAAAAATCATATTCTTGATAATACTTTTTGTATCGTTTTCCTGTAAAAATATCTAAAAAGCCTTAAAACAAGATCAATTTGATTTATCTTGTTTTAGAAACAACACTGCATAAGATATTTCGGTTTTTCAGAGAATGTATTTTTAACATGTGTATTTTGTCTTACTGTACTGACAGAGTTTTTATAGTCAAAACAAGTGCAAAAATCTAAAAGTGCTGAAGAAGTAATCCAAAGTATTTAGAATACGTTACTGACCTTGAGTAATCTAACGGAATATGCTACAAATTACATTTTACAGCATGTATTCTATAATCTGTAGTGGAATACATTTCAAAAGTAACCCTCCCAACCCTGTTCATGCATACCTAAAAGACCTTGCTGTTTTACCGGCCGAGAAGTGCGTCCTTCAATAAAAACCATACATACTCTGACAGTACACGATTTCAGATGCAGACATTATTTTAGCAGTTCCATTTTGTGAGGTCAGTGGCATACAAATTACACACTTCACCCTTAAATACTCATACACACATACTAGCACCTCCCAGCAGTGGCTAATGAGATGGTTCTCCTACTCAAAACAGTCAGAGTGTGTTTAATGAAAAGTGGTGTGTGTGTGTGTTTAATGAAAGTGTAATTACTTTGTGTATTAACAGATGTGCTCTGTTTGCCATGGTCCAGTGCAAAAGGACTGAGGGGCTGTTTCGTGAGATTGTATGTGTTGATGATGGCAGTGAGAATACTTCATAAATTAATTTGTTTGTGTTTGTGGAGGTCAGAGTGCCTCATAATGACCCTCAGTGTTAACAATAAATGCAAACTCCTTTTATTGCTAATATGAATGTGATGAAAACTCACGGCAACAGTACAGCACCAATTGCTACTTAAAGGAAACATGATTAAATGAACTAACCCTCTCTTTGGGATAAATTAGAAGCCGTGGAGGTCGGTGTCCTTCGAAAATCCAAGCAAGTGCAAACAGAAATTTGATGCTTGAGGCTTCTGTCTGTTCATTAGGGATTCTGTCATTGAAGTTGCATTTGTGTGTTAGCCATGTGGAATCTCCTGTCACAACCCACCCCTCCCCAAATAAAATAAAACATCACACAGTGTTTTTCTGGAATGTTCTGCTCTTGTTTTTGACTGTTTGTTTGTGTGCTTGAATGTTAATGAAGTGGGAGCCTCTGTTTACAGGCTTGAACAGTCGTTCCAGGAGTCTGGCCTCCTTAGAGGGACACATACACTGTGTACTGTATGTGTGAATGAGGAATGTGTGTGTTTGTGTGGGTTGGTGTGTAATGATTTGCATGTGTTTGTGCAAGTGTATTGGTATGTTTGAGTGTGTGTGTTGATCACAGGAAAAGGAAAAAAAAGGCACTCACTGCTCCTATTGAACTTGACCTGAAGGCCTGATCAATGTAGCACAGAGTGTGACGGAATGAGAAAGCCGACTTATTACCCTGGAGAAAGAGAGTGAGAGGAGAGAGAGAGAGAGAGAGGATGGAAGGCAAGACACTTTAGTTAATGGCAGGATCTTGAGAGTGAAAACAAGCACAAGAATAAAAAAGTGTAGTGTTTGAATTTCTCTTTTGCCGAGTCTGTGAATTTCCATTTACTTAAAAAAAGAACATTCTGTGCTCTTGATTCATTACCACACAAACAAAATCACTTTGATCCATGCTGTATGAAATGTACTGTTGAAAGCTGCTGAATTTGCCCCAGATTAGCTCTTGTTTTATTTTATTTTTGGTACAGTACAATGGAGGTATCTAAATGAATTGTGGCATGGAGGTGGGGATGTTGTCCACCACCCTTCCATCTTTCCATTTGATGTTCTATATCCAGGTTATTTCTTTTTTTTTTTTCTCATTATGTTCTCATCTCACTTTTATTCTCACTTTGTAAATTCCGATTCTGATTCAGATCAAGATTCTGATTCTGATTTCTATTGTGATTCTGATTCTAATCATAATTCTGATCCTCCATACTAATCCTGATCCTAATTCTAATCCTGATTCTGATTCCTACTCTGATCCTGACCCAGATAACATTTCTGATTCTAGTACTTGTTCTCATCTTCACTGTAATTCTGATTCTAATCCTAATTCTGATCCTCAATTATAATATAATCCTAATTCTAATCCTGATTCATATTCATATTCATATTCTAAATTCTAATTCTGATCCAGACCCAGATCATGATTCTGGTTTTAGTTCTGGTTCTGATCTTGATTGTAATCATAATTCTAATCCTCAATTCTAATTCTAATCTTGATTCTGATTCCTATTCTGATTCAGATCCAAATCATGGTTCTGGTTAAATTCTGTTTCTGATCTTGATTGTAATTCTGAATCTTTTTATAATTCTGATCCTAACTCTAATCCTGATTCTGATCCTGTTCCAGATCATGATTCTAGTTCTGATCTACGTATCTGTAATTCTGATTTAATCATAATTCTGATCCGCAATTCTCATTCTGATCCTAATTCTAATACTGATTCTCATTTTCATATTCTTAAGATTTTTGTTGTGATCAGATTTGGTTTTAGAAGGTCTAGATTATATTCCAGGAAAATCTTAAATCTTAAAGCTGTTTGTTTTAGGGTTGTTATCTCTTTTCAAACTGTAAATTCAGTTGAGGGTTGTAGTTCCAGTTTTAGTTTAAACAGCTCCAGAAAGAAGCACCTGATCCAGTGTTTAGTGAAGGCTGTGACAGAGACGGTCGATCTGGGCAAAACTATTTACGCTTAACCAAACATCTACTGAAGCCCATCAGGTGTGTGTGTGTGTGTGTGTGTGTGTGTATAAGTAGTCTTGCATTGATGCACAATCCACCCTCATTATCCACCCACGGCAACAGTGGCTTGATTGTCATGGTTACGGTCATGGTTAAGGTCGCCGACATGCATGACTAGGGCGCTGTGTAAATCAGAGGTTGTGATTTTTATCAGGGATCACCATCCAGGTTCTAACCCCCTGCTGGCCTTTGACCTCTTCAAAACTGTTTGTGTTGACATGGTGTGATTGATAGATCTGGAAAATTTGATTGATTCCTCCTCAAAAATTCCACAGAGACTAAATTAGATACTGCTTATCCGTACACACTCAGTATCTGATCTGCAGTAGCTGATCTTGTTTGTGTGGTTGTAGATGTTGGTATTTCAGAATGTGTGTCTCCAAATAAGAAGTGCCCCTATATGTCACACGTCTGCATCCAGTGTGATTTCTAAATCAATTGCTTGGTGGCCAATAGCGATGTGGCTTTGAGCACTAGGATGGTGACCCACCCACAAGATCCCTCAGATTCAATTTGGAATCGAGGGCACAGAAGAGGTGAGTGACTCAATATCTCTTTCATTTCAATGGCATCCGCACACACCCACAGATACATGCACATCACAAATACCACAGACATAGACACCCCCACCCCATCACCCCACAAAAAACCTCAGATTGTAAGAACAGGACTTACTGAAGACCACTTGTCCATAGTAAATCCCCCAATGCCATACTATCCACACATACAGGGTAAAAGCGGCACATAAACCATGATTTGAAGTTCTAATGTGTGCCACCCCCCTGTGAAGACATCATGCACCTTTTTGAATTGAAAAAAGCGAACATAATAGCTTGGGCATTTATCATGAACACTAGACATTAAACACACACACATTTTCCATCAACGCACTGCTCCTTTCACTCCTCCTGCCTGTTAGAGAGTGAGAAGAAGAGAGAGCATGATGGAGGAAACGCTTGAATGCTCAGAGTCGCAGTGCCCCCGAACTCTAACCCGTGATAGATTGGGTGCTCCTGCAGTGTGACAGACGAGCGAATGATGGAAGGAATGTCGGAGAGATGAAGGCAGAGACATAGAAGGAGAGAGTGAGACTGTGGGAGGAAAACAAAGAGAAAGAAGCTTGAAGCGGGCGCTTTCTTTAATTGTATGGTAATGCGAATGCAAAATGTTATTTTTAGCTTCACTGGCATATACACCTCCTTCGCTCACAATATTCCCAAAGCAGTGTAAAAGAATTAATATACATGAAAAAAAATAAAAGAAAACAAATAAATAAATAAAAGCATGAGTTTTAAGTCACAATAAGACATTAATGTAATGTTCTAGGTTCAAAACAATTTAAGCTTAATCAGATAAATACATTTGACTTGCCCCTTAAAAAAAGCAAAAGCTGTGCAGTAATACAATGGAAGTCAATGGAGCAAGGCATTCCGGAGCATTTAAACAGAAATGTGCAGCTCGAATTTTGAATAGTGATACTACTAATAATAATAATAATTTTATTTTTTTAGCTGTAAAGCTGTCAAAATCATCTTTTTTTGTGGTGGAACGGCAGTTTTAGGTGGATAAACTAATTCCTAATTCCTGTGGGTGGATTTTTCTCTATGTAAACAGTCTTGTATTCTTGTGCATATCGTGCAGTTACCAGGTTTACTGTTTTTACATGATCATGACAGGAGAAAGAAAGATATAACTTTGCACAGTTTTGAAAAAGTTTGTATTTTGACGTTTATCCCAAATCAGTGCTTTGCTCCATAGACTTTTATTGTTTCCAGTTTCCATTGTTCCATTACTATGCAATTTTTGTTTGCATTTACAAACGAAAGGACAAGTAAAAATAATTTTTAAAATTGTACATTAATTTGTTTTTATAGTGCTAACTGCTGATATAACACTAAATATTCATAAAAGTACAATTATTCAAGAAATTATTAAATTATTCATGACTCCGGCGTCATTGGCCAACATGTGTTTACATAGCACAGAAATGATCTTTCACTAATTTCATCTAAGATGTAATCTTATCAGTATTCTGGCAATAAGACAGGCTGAGGTTTCTAGTGTTTCTGTAATGGAATTTATTTCACTGCATAGAGTTTAAGCACAGCCAGTAATTCAGTGCAGCAGGGCACCTCAGTCTCTCTCTCTTCCACTCTCCATGGTACAAGTGTCATTTGTTGACTGGCAGGCAGCGTGCCAGTGCCAGCATCAGTAAAATGCTGCTGAATTATACAGCCTTTACGACTCATGCTATAAAGTAGCCGTTTAAAGGAAAGACATAGTGTTGCTGTTCAAAGATTTTATTGTCCATAAAACAGACTCACAGTGATTGTCAGGGAAGGACTCTCCAATAGGACGAGTGTGTGATTTAAACAAGTGTGAAACAAGTGTATGTGCATTTAGTCTTTAGGTGTGTGTGTGTGCTAGGCCTGAAGTTAAATTTTAAACACCATAGTACACTAATCTTTAAACCCAAAATCAAAATAAAATCTTTCTTTTGGACCATTTAGATTTTTTTTTGCATTTACTGTATATACTGTATATATATATATATATATATATATATATATATATATATATATATATATATATATATATATATATATGTTTTTATTAAATTAATGATTAAATAAAATGGATCATTTAATTACAGTATTTTCAAGTGTAATACAATAATGAGGACCATTTTAGATTCAAAAGACATCAGATTTAAAATAGAATCACCATTAACAATAATGGGAATTAAAAAAAAAAAAAAGACATTTGGATGCATTATGGTGATGAAAATGATTAATTGTCATGAAAATAATTTCACATTTCAAAAAATCTTAATGGTCCTAAAAAAAGGCTTAACTTTCTTTAATGCAAAATGCAGTGTCTTATTTTATGTCATATAATTTCGGGGTGAAATATACCCTGGCCATGTTTTTGCAATATTCACCCTTTTTTTTGTCTCCATACTTGTATGCAGGTACAGTTGAAGTCAGAAGTTTACATACACAAGTCATTAAATCGAATTTTTTTAAACCACTCCACAGATTTCATATTAACATACGGCAAGTCGTTTAGGATATCTACTTTGTGCATGACACGAGTAATTTTTCCAACAATTGTTTACAGACAGATTGTTTCACATTTAATTGACTATATCACAATTCCAGTGGGTCAGAAGTTTACATACACTAAGTTAACTGTGCCTTTATGCAGCTTGGAAAATTCCAGAAAATGATGTCAAGCCTTTAGACAATTAGACAATTAGCTTCTGATAGGAGGTGTAGTAAATTGGAGTTGTACCTGTGGATGTATTTTAAGGCCTACCTTCAAACTCAGTGTCTCTTTGCTTGACATCACGGGAAAATCCAAATAAATCAGCCAAAGACCTCGGAAAAAAATGTGTGGACCTCCACAAGTCTGGTTCATCCTTGGGAACAATTTTCAAATGCTTGAAGGTACCACGTTCATCTGTACAAACAATAGTACGCAATAAACACCATGGGACCACACAGCCATCATACCACTCAGGAAGGAGATGCATTCTGTCTCCTAGAGATGAACATAGTTTAGTGCGAAAAGTGCAAATCAATCCCAGAACAACAGCAAAGGACCTTGTGACGATGCTGGAGGAAAAAGGTAGACAAGTATCTATATCCACAGTAAAACGAGTCCTATATCCACATAATCTGAAAGGCTGCTCAGCAAGGAAGAAGCCTATGCTCCAAAACCGCTATAAAAAAGCCAGACTACAGTTTGCAGTTGCACATGGGGACAAATTTCTTACTGTTTGGAGAAATTTTCTCTGGTCTGATGAAACAAAAATGGAACTTTTTGGCAATAATGACAATCGTTATGTTTGGAGGAAAATGGGGGAGGCTTGCCAGCCAAAGAACACCCTCCCAACCGTGAAGCATGGGGTGGCCGCGTAATGTTGTGGGGGTGCTTTGCTGCAGGAGGGACTGGTGCACTTCACAAAATAGATGGCATCACGAGGAAGGAAAATTATGTGGATATATTGAAGCAACATCTCAAGACATCAGCCATGAAATTAAAGCTCAGTCACAAATGGGTTTTCCAATGACCCCAAGCATACCTCCAAAGTTGTGGCAAAATGGCTTAAGGACAGCAAAGTCAAGGTATTGGAGTGGACATCACAAAGCCCTGACCTCAATGTGATAGAAAATTTGTGGTCAGAACTGAAAAAGCATGTGAGAGCAAGGAGGCCTACAAACCTGATTCAGTTACACCAGTTCTGTCTGGAGGAATGGGCCAAAATTCCAGAAATTTATTGAAAGAAGCTTGTGGAAGGCTACACAAAATATTTGACCCAAGTTAAACAGTTTAAAGGCAATACTACCAAATACTAACAAAGTGTATATAAACTTCTGACCCACTGGGAATGTGATGAAAGAAATAAAAGCTGAAATAAATCATTCTCTCTACTATTATTCTGACATTTCACATTCTTAAAATAAAGTAGTGATCCTAACTGACCTAAGACAGGGAATGTTTTTTATGATTAAATGTCAGAAATTGTGAAAAACAGAGTTTAAATGTATTTGGCTAAGGTGTATGTAAACTTCTGACTTCAACTGTATGTGTTTGATGAATTGGTGCTTGCTGTTTCTTACTCTCTGTAAGGCTGTTTAAGAATCCAGTCACATTACAGACCGGCAGTAAAAAAGCCCTCTCCCCCTCCTCTCTCTCTTTCTCTCTCTCTTCCCTTCATTTTCTCCTTCCCTGTAGCTCTTGTACACTCCCTCCTGTTTGCCTCCCTCTCCCCCTTTGCAGCTGATAAACCCTCTCACTGTGTTTCCAGGTCTGGCACCCTCACATCAGCGAGACAGTAATCTCTGCCAAGCTGTCAATCAAACACACCACAGACGGCTGATGTGCAGATGAGAGACAGACAGACAGAGAGAAAGAGGAGGAAAGGGCTGCTAAGGTCTCTCGATTCCTCAGCGCCCCTATGATACACTCTCTCCCCGTTTTATGCCTCTCACCCCTTCATAATTTTCTCCTTTTCTTGTTTGCTTCTTTTAGTGTTTGTTTTGTTTCAACTGCCAGTATAAACATACCTGCCTCGTCCTCACAGGTTTGACATTGTGCTGATTGACATACGCACGAAACGGCGTTCAGTCAGAGCGAGCATCTGAGAAAGACAGAGAGCACACTGACAAACAGTGCAGCGCTTTAAATGTCATTCTTCATATCCGTCCAGTTCAGAGTGTGTGCTCAACCCGTATCACACTGCTGCAGCCTTAGACACACACACACACATGCACACACACACACACACACACACACACACACACACACACACACACACACACACACACACACACACACACAGACATATGGCAACCAGAGACCAAAGCAAATCTACTTATTGTTAGCTCCTTTGTATTATTTCTTTCCATGCTTGACACACAGAAAGTGAATAATCTGCCGCAAATGATGCAATAGCGAATGCAACAAAAGAGAGATTCAGCAAAATGCCATTCATAATATTCAGCAGAATATATCATGGTTTTTAAACAGCTGGTGTAATCCAACATGGGTACAGCTCATATAAAACCATAGCAATATATCTGTTAGTTTGGATAGAATACACTTTTAAAATGTGCTAGTTCACCCAAAAATGAACATTAAAAAACATCTGACATCTTTTACTCACCCTAATGTTGTTTCAAACCTGTATGATTTTTTTCTTCTTCCGTGGCACACAAAAAAAGACGCTAGGTAGAATGATAGCCTCAGTTCACTTTCTTTCAGGTATAAAAAAATGGGTGACTATAACAAAAACAAAGCCTAGGCATATTTCACCCCAAAATCATAAGGCAAAAAGCAAGACGCAAAATTTTGCATAAAGAGAATGAAACATTTTTATGACCATTATGATGTTTTTTTTTTTTTTTTTTTTTTTTTTGCATTGAGAATTTATTTTCATGACAATTAAGCAATTTTCCCCTCAAATTTTTAGTCCCTATTCTTTTTCATTGCACATTTTCTTTCCATTTCCATACAATGAAAGTGAATGGCGACTGAAGCTAACATTCTGCCTAACATGTTCTTTTGTGTTCCACTGAAGAAAGAAAGTCATACGGATTTGGTTCAAGAAGAGGGTGAATAAACAATGATAGAATTTTTATTTTTGGGTGAATTTTATTCCTTTAAACTATATTCCAGGTTGAATTGAAATATTCCCTCCTTTTCTTTAATAAAGATGCACTCAGTAATTTTTTTCCCCATTAAAAAAGATTTACTCCTAAAGAAATTAATTGTACTTTTAAAGCATATGTATAAAATTATGACCACTCATGTGAGATGAGGACTCTAGTCATATCAGTAACCTTATAAAATATTTTTTTATTCTACATGGGGCAGGGGAGCCCTCATGGGGGCTGCCATTTTCGAATCACATGACCAGCTGAATACTACTAGTTTAAACTCAGTAACCGTCTTGTTATTGGACACTTTCGCTCTTGGATTAAATTAATCATGGCTGATTGTGAATAGTGAATTTCTACAATGGCATCTGTAACTGAAAACTATTGATTTTGAATGATGCTGCATCCACACCACTAGGTGTCACTGTAATTCCAATATGACACGAGCAAAAAGAGTGCACCTTTTTTTTTTTTTTTTTTTTAAAAAAAAAAAAGCAAAAATCAAGATTACAATGGAAATGAGTGGGGCCAATATTTAGAGGGTTTAAAGACAGAAATGTGATGCTTATAATTATATAAAAGCACCCACATTAATTCTACTGTTAAAACTTGTGTATTATTTTAGCTGTAAAGTTGTTTAAATCGTTGTTTTAACAGTCATTTAAGGGTTTAAGGCATTACGTCGTCATAGAAACGAAGTTATAAAATTGGATATAAATCAATACAGAAAAGGTTTGTAAGTGATTTTTATCACACTAAAATCATGTTCCCACATATAGTTTACATCTTGTGCGGCTATATTTTTGAAACAGTGAGTATTGTAATATTTATGGATTGGCCCCATTCACTTCTATTGGAAGTGCCTCACTATATCCCTGATTTTTTTCTAAATTAGTTTAAATTAGTTTTTGTGGTAATCAACATTATGCCACAAATGCTGTCGATTGAGCTTAACTTGTTTTGAACCCGGAATATTCCTTTAAAGTGCTATTTCTATCCAAGTTGACTCTCATTTGTGACAAGTACATTCATTTGTATAACCTTATGTTCTCTGGAAACAGAAAGAAGTATGTGGAAGAAAAAGATCAAGTCATTATTCAAATACTCAAAATTTGATGACAGTTAACACGCATTTGATGGCTAACACCCTTGACATCATGTTCAGCATCAGCAAGGTCGTGAATAACTGATCAGATGGAAACATACGAGCAGCCATCATTTACATCACAACAGCTGGAAGGAGTCAGGCAGAACATTCCTGGGGTCACATTTGTCGGAAAACTGTAACATTGAAATTGCCCGTTCATATAATTCACATTAGTGTAGTAGCTGGAACCCAAACAAGACACGGTGAGGTGTCATTTTGTCTTCCTCACACGGCAGGGGCCACAAAACTTTCCCATACCAAATCCAGCTTTATTCAACCGTCCATTATGTAATTACACTTACACATACACACAGACACAAAGACTTGAGCAAATGATCATCTAATTGCTGCGGAGCGGTTAAGTGTATGTGTTGCTGTCCTCGTTGATTAGATTCTGTTTCAGTCCTTGCATCCGAATGTGATGTGTGAGGTGTTAGTGTGTTAGCATATTAGCGAGGTGTCGGAACGAGGGGCCCATCAGCTCGTTAATGAGCAGAAACACTAATCGTGTTTCACACTGACACAAACGCAATTAAAACATCTGTACCACGGCGACCTGATCTTGCACGTCGTTCTCTCCCTACTGTTAATGCTAATGTTTTCCAAACAGAGAGAAAGAAATTGCAAAGCACTATTGATTGTTGTTCTGACACCTGTCAATAATTTTAGTGTCAAGGTCAAGGTAATTCAGAAAGGTGATACATGGTGTCTCTTTTTTCTCAAAATGTAAGAAGAAAATGTGGTGTTGTCCATGCAAAAGTTGCCGCCACAGTGCTAAGGTGTTGTGGGTAGCAGCCAGGGCATCCATATGGTTGCTAGGGTGTTGCTAAGTGGTTGCTAGGTTCTTGATTACTGGCCCAAGTTAAAAGAACACTCCTACAAGTGTTTATTGCCATCCGACCCACAGATATCACTTGGATCCCCTGTCAATATAAAAGTCTTTATTTATTATAATAAATAAATAATTAATAAAAAAATAAAGTTGACAGTTTAGGTATTGCAGTGTGATAAAATAAAGGATTAACCTTCATTACAGCGCTTACCAGATTACAGAGTTTACCAGATTTCATGATTTACAAGCGTAACGTCGGTGTGACAACAGAGTTGTAACACTGAACATAAATTTACACAGATAAAATCATGTTAACATATATAATGTTTATGTCTTGTGGCTATACTTTTGAAACAGTGTGTACATTGTTTATGGACTGGCCCCATTCACTTCCATTGTAAGTGCCTCACTGAAACCATGATATTTGCTTTTTTTTAATATATAATCCAGGGATGGGTCGAAATGATTTTTTTAAGTATTGAACTTGGCTTGAACTTGAATTAAACTCTTATAAAATTCCTTTAACGTAAATTCTTTTAATCAAAATTAATTACAATATCAGCTGAAATAATCGACAATTAAGCAGCTTTAAACTTTGCTGTTGCCATGATAGAGCATATATTTCAGAAGTTATATTTTTATATTTTAAAGTATAATTTAATCATTTTAATATATATATATATATATATATATATATATATATATATATATATATATATATATATATATATATATTTATATCATTAAAAGTCTCATTACATCATTCATGCAATTGTAATTGCTGTGTAGATAGATTTATGTCACCTCTGTGCAGCATTAGTCTGTGTAAATACACCTTTTCTTGGTATATGCCACTTCAGATGCCTTTGCAGTGTAAAGATGGCTTTAGAAAAGTAATAGCAGTCCATGCAGTGGGCTGTGCTGCGGTGCTCAGGACACATAAGAGCTGTTTGCTCACGGGGACCAAGGTTCGAGTCTGACCTGGGTCATATCCTGATCCAGCTCCCCCTCTCTCTCTCAACCCTAATTTCCTGTCATACTCTACTATCCTATAAAATAAAGAAAGACCAAAAAAAAAAAAAAAAAAAAAAAAATAGCATAGTAATAGCATACAAGCTGCACAATTCAAGGTATCATTTATTTTATCCTTAAGGTTAAAGATTTGCTGAAATTGGGATTTGTTCACCTTTGCGATCAAATCATTATCAATATCAATGGCTTTTGTTATCTGTATTTGTGGATAATACACTTACTTTGGAGTATTACAACTCAGAGAAAGCCCCTGATCTCTGCATGGGGAGAGGAGTTTCTCATTTATTATGAAAAATTAAAACCAGCATTTTGATTATGATATTCTAAAGCTCACAGCTTGCGTACTCCTCTACTGGCAAGAAACACACACTCCCTCCTTCTCTCACTACTTCCCCCTTCCCTCCCTTCCTTCTTACCTCTCTAAAATGATGCATGGATGCTGGGCCCAGTGTTGTCCGTGTGATGGATAGGAGCACTTTAGGGAAAATTCCAGTTCATGGCCACCCTTGAGTGGAAGCTTAAGTAAGATTCTCTTTAATATTGAAATGGAGAGTGGAGAGTGGAGAGAGAGAGAGAGAGAGAGGGCAACGGTTAGAAAAATGAACATAGGACACCATTGCAGTGTCTTACACCATTTGTACATAATGTATGAGCTAATGTATATGATATGTTTACCAGGATGTTCATGTTTGCTGTTTAAAGGGACTGTTCACCACCTAAAAACATTTTTATTCTGGAATTGTTTACCCGCCCTCAGTCACCTTTCTCTTTCATTTTATGGAAAAACTATGCAATATAAGTGAATGGCGACTGAGACTATCATTCTATGTAACATTTCCTTTTGTGTTTTACAGAAGAAAGAATGTCTGTATGTAGGTTTGGAACAACATGTGGGTGCGTAAGTGATGACAGAATTTTAATTTCAGGGGTGAACTATCCCTTAAATATTTTCCAATTAATGTAGACATGAAGACACACTATGTCCAGGTGTCTCAGGAAAGGGGTTTAGATTAGGCCAGCCACAGTGAGGTCTCAGGTGATTTCTGCAGACACCGGGAAGCAATTATACAACAGGAGAGATATCCGACCACCTGCAAGTGTTTTATTGAACTCATTCAGAACTCATAGACTCATAGATTTTATTAAACCATTTCATTCAGGCGCCACAGTGACCAGCGACACAAACAAACCGATTAAACAGGCCAGATGGCAATTCAAGGAGCTTTGCTCTACATCAGCCGTGCGCTGTGCATTTTAAGTCTAGGCCTTCAGTGCGATTCATGCCATTAAGAAAACACAGTTTCACAATGAATAAGAGACCGTTTGCCTATCATACATTACGTGGCAGTCAACTAATAATACCAACTGACATTTTAAAAACATGTCCACGCACGAAAGCCAGAACTTGAAACGACACTTAATGCTCAAGCAAGCCTAATATTAACTGCAGCATGACTGTTTTGTGAAATGAAGGTCTCCCGAACAGACATTCAAAAATCATAAATTTTCATATGAATCTACCAAGGAGGTCTATAATACCTGGAAAACTCTATCTAATTATATTTGCAATTTAAATGTTGCTTGCAATAAATTTCATTTCGTCAGGGTACACGGTTATGCTGCGTTCCATTCAAGTTGGATGTGGGATATTCCTACTTGATATCTCCAACCATAAATGCATTCCATTCCCCGATATTTGGAACTGCAATGCTCCCGTTAGCCTAGCAGGGGTTTGACTCTCATTAGAGATGTCTCCTAGCCAGGGGCGGGTTTATGATTTCTGAGGCCCCAATCAACCGACCAACCCGGGGCCCCATTTTGAAAAGGTTTGCTTAAATTGCATAAAATTGATTTAAAATCATAATTTGAAATTTGTCCTAAAAGCTGTACATACATTCAAAATGTTTAATGAAATACAAATCTAGTTAAATGTAATTAATGCATGTTTTCCAGTTTTTTCACAGATTAAAAAAAAGCAATATTTACCTACATATATTTTTACAAAACACTTTTTTTGTTTTTGTGAACAGGGTGTGCAAAACCTACTAGCCTACTTCACCCAGTAACATTTTGCCCTGAGAATTCACCACTGATCTACATAATATAAACAAAATAGCCTAAACCATAAATTTCCACACTGTAGTAACACAATTGTTTGATTGCATTAAGATACATGATGTAGAAAATGGAATGGTGTAGAATGAAAAGACGAAAAGAAAGAGACATCCTTATGAACCTATTTTTACTACCACTGGCTCCAGTGTTATAATGAGATGGTAATGATATGATAATTATATGGAAATCTGGCAAGGTTATTCAGCAGGGGAGGTGAGGTCTCTGAAAGAGCAACTGTCAAAATGGCACAACACTATAAACATAAAATAACATGCACAACAAAACACAAAAACATACACACTTAGATGCACATACAGTTGAAGTCAGAAGTTTACATACACTTAGGTTGAAGTCATTAAAATACATTTTTTAACCACTCCACAGATTTAATATTAGCAAACTATAGTTTTGGCAAGTCTTTTAGGATATCTACTTTGTGCATGACATAAGTACATTTTCCAAAAATTGCTTACAGATAGATTGTTTCACATTTAATTGACTATATCACAATTCCAGTGGGTCAGAAGTTTACATACACTAAGTTAACTGTGCCTTAAGCAGCTTGGAAAATTCCAGAAAATGATGACAAGCCTTTAGACAATTAGCCAATTAGCTTCTGATAGGAGGTGTACTGAATTGGAGGTGTACTTGTGGATGTATTTTAAGGCCTACCTTCAAACTCAGTGTCTCTTTGCTTGACATCATGGGAAAATCAAAAGAAAACAGCCAAGACCACAGAAAAAAAATTGTGGACCTCCACAAGTCTGGTTCATCCTTGAGAGCAATTTCCAAATGCCTGAATGTACCAAGTTCATCTGTACAAACAATAGTATGCAAGTATAAACACCATGGGACCACACAGCCATCATACCACTCAGGAAGGAGATGCATTCTGTCTCCTAGAGATGAACATAGTTTAGTGTGAAAAGTGCAAATCAATCCCAGAACAACAGCAAAGGACCTTGTGAAGATGCTGGAGGAAACGGGTAGACAAGTATCTATATCTACAGTAAAACGAGTCCTATATCGACATAACCTGAAAGGCTGCTCAGCAAGAAAGAAGCCACTGCTCCAAAACCACCATAAAAAAGCCAGACTAATGTTTGCAAGTGCACATGGGGACAAAGATCTTACTTTTTGGAGAAATGTCTTCTGGTCTGATGAAACAAAAATGGTACTGTTTGGCCATAATGACCATCCTTATGTTTGGAGGAAAAAGGGTGAGGCTTGCAAGCCGAAGAACACCCTCCCAACGTTGAAGCATGGGGGTGGCAGCATCATGTTGTGGGGGGGGCTTTGCTGCAGGAGGAATGGAAAATTATGTGGATATATTGAAGCAACATCTTAAGACATCAGCCAGAAAGTTAAAGATTGGTCACAAATGGGTCTTCCAAATGGACAATGACCCCAAGCATACCTTCAAAGTTGTGGCAAAATGGCTTAAGGACAACAAAGTCAAGGACTTGGAGTGGCCATCACAAAGCCCTGACCTCAGTCTGATAGAAAATGTGTGGGCAGAAGCATGTGCAAGTAAGGAAGCTTACAAACCTGACTCAGTTACACCAGTTCTGTCTGGAGGAATGGGCCAAAATTCCAGCAACTTATTGTGAGAAGCTTGTGGAAGGCTACACAAAATATTCTGACCCAAGTACAAACATTTAAAGGCAATGCTACCAAATAGTGACAAACTGTATGCAAACTTCTGACCCACTGTAAATGTGATGAAAGAAATAAAAGCTGAAATAAATAATTCTCTCTACTATTATTCTGACATTTCACATTCCTAAAATAAAGTAGTGATCCTAACTGACCTAAGACAGGGAATGTTTTCTATGATTAATTGTCAGGAATTGTGAAAACTGAGTTTGTATGTAAACTTCTAACTTCAGCTGTATTGACAGGATAGCACTTTCATTGCTAACTCATAATGAGATGAGATGGCTTCCATAACTTACAATTTAAAGTCAAGCAATGCAGTAATAATATATTGTGATAAATTAATTTTATTGTGATGTTTTTTGGTAAAGACCTCATTGATACAGTTATATTTAAAACATAACTGTTTTAACTGTACAGTGTGTACACCATTTGTTTATGTTTTACTCAGGCATGTCAGCACACTTTTGTTTATATCAGAGACACATAAGAAAGATTATCATACAGATAATTATCAGATAAATGACAAACGTGACATCAAATATCAAACATTGTGTATAAAATAAAACGCATGACGAACAACAACAACAACAAAAAAACCTACCTCAAACTATTTATTTCCTGGAATGATTACAAATTGTAACCCTACACAGTGACAGTCTGGCAAGCGATGGATGCTGGCAGAAAAAAAATATAAGGGCAGCGCTGCCCTCCAGTGGTAAAACGCGTACAGCTGTACACAATGTCCGGATTTTGATTCTCAATCTCAGTGACTCGAATCTTTTGAACCCATTCCAAGAAGTAGGCCTACTAAAGATCCATTACTAGAAAGACTCACCACTAAATGCCTCATCAGTTAATGGCTTAACTGATAGCGTTTTTGGAATGAATGGAACTCTGGTCTGAACTGGTCTCAGAACAGTTTGAAAAGCACATTATTTTAATCCTACACACACAGCCAGCATGTTCCAGTTTTTGAACTCAGCATCAGATTCGTCCACTGGACGGTGACGACGGCAACTGAGCAAACTGATTTCACAGAGTTGTTCACGACCGAAACTATGGAAGTGAACGAGAACTATTTTTTAAGGGTATAGCTGCAGGCCAGAAATCTCCAAATAGGGGCAGGATATCAAAAGGAGGGTGGGGTTACTCAAAAGGGGCGGGGTTAATAATAATGGGGGCTGAGCCTCCTCCAAAAGGCAGCAACACCTCTACTAACAATTAGGGTTAGGGTACGGGTTAGGTTAGGGGCTCTCTAAACTTTCGCTGGCTGTTTGGAGCTCCCTCACTTTTATGGAGCTCTGGCTGCAGCTACATACTTTTCCCTTTTTCGATGGCTACCTTTCAGTATAGTGCTCTGAAAATCAGGAATCGCTCAACACATGTAGATGTGGATCCTTAAAAATTTAACCAGTTAGAGCAGACCGATCTCACTGGCTGTTTTGCGATGTGCGTACTTTTGTGTTCTTACGTCCTTTGTGGTGACTTGTAGGCAAGAACTCAGTAATACGGTGGCAGACGAAGGTTAGTTATCGTTTAGTTTTTCCCTCAAGAGATTGTGAGAGTTGTTATAGTCTTTCTAGCAAGTCAGTCCACCGTCAGCCATCTTTGGAACGCTCTTCGGGAGGCTATTTCCAGTCATGCCAGTGCAGCTCCTATTTACTTGAATGTAGAAAGAACAAAATCTCAAAAATGGTTGGTCTAGATTACGACCAAATAACATATTCAAATCAGCAGTTCAATCTGACAATACTGGTATCATAAATTGTGATTCTTAACCTCATATTACGCTAAAAAACACAGTTTTACCAGCTTGTATAGCTAATGTGCATTTGCGTTCTAGAGCTGATGTCTGAATCTAAAAGGTGATTGGCTCTTTTAAATGTAAGGCAGGACTTCCTTTCTACATCCGTTGACCGTTGGGACTTAGAGCTCCTTGGTTGAGCATTCCAATTTCTCCCATTCATTTTAATTGAAGTGGCCCATCTCTGCGAAATAATCTCTGACTCCGTCAACATTTGTTGTTTTTTTTGGGCATCATTTTAATACAGTAATAAATATGGAGAAAATGACTGTTTATAGACTTTATTCTTTTAATGTGTCACTAGTCCTGCAAAACCTCACTGGTGTGATGATATTAATGCTGTCACTGGTGTGATAATGCCAGTAGTTCTCTCACAGGATTGAAATGTGCTGTGACGGTTAACTGTGCAACAGGAAGATTGCAGCATATCTTAAAGCTCGGAATAGATGCGTTCTACGCCCTCCTGTCCTTCCAAGTTCGTCCTTCCAAGGTAGCTCGGCAAGATTGGTCTTCATAAGAACACAAGTCCGTTCTCTGCGTTCTGTGAATTTGGCGAATATCGGTCAAATGTTTTTCAGCTGTAATTGGTCTGTGCTTACCGAAATTCTAACTACTGCCCCCAGTGGCCAAAGCAGGAAGTGTTTTTGAATGTAAGGTGAAATTTCCTCAGAGGGGTGGCAAATGCAAATTGTAAAGCGAGTTGTTTTAAGTTGTCAATGGTGTAATACATTAAAGAGGAATGCATATTTTATGAACTCTACCCCTCAAACCCCAATCCTAAACCTAACCATCTGTAGAGTAAAAATTTATTTTAGAGGGAAAATGGAACCTCCAAATGGTGTTTGTCATTGATTATGTGAACGTGATTACTTCCTGGTTTCAACACAGTGATGGCACAGTTCACAAACCCAATGATGCTGCTGACCCAGCGTGCATTCATTTGTACAACAGGAGAAGGTAAACATATTTGAACTGATGCAGAAATGTCTGATGGGAGATGCTGCTTGTCAGTAACTCGACAGAATGGGGTCTATGTCAGGGTACTAGAAAATTCAGTAGCAACATGTCGACTTCCTGTGTGATCATGTTTGAAGTGGAACTGCATCCCCCTTCTACACTCACTCCCCGGACTCCATCCTCCTCCCGCCCATTTCCAGTCCTGATTAAAAAAAAAAATCTATTCCCTCCACTTAAGAAAAACAATATGTTTAAGGGGGCTTTTTACATCAAATACTATCCTTTCCCTTACTGGGCAGTTTTTGAATAACATTTGATTTAATCACCTTGAACAAAGCTGAAATGACAAATAAGTATTTTGTTTTAAAATAAATGTGATAATTTTAGAGATTTTCATTGGCTACATCAATTTGCAACATTTTATAAATGATTAAATATTAGATCAAATTACCTCCAAATCAACCTTTAGATGTTGAATGCAATGATTTCATGGATCAGGAAAATTTTGCAGTATATAGTGACCAACAGGTGTATAGAAAAGTGCTGTGGTAGTTTTTATTGCTGTATAGTGTTTTGAGAGAGAGAGAGAGAGAGAGAGAGAGAGAGAAATGTATGTTTTACCCCTGGGGGCCTTTAGCCCCATTGTACCCTCTAATTAACACTTGCCTAGCACTAAAAGTGAGTAATGAAACAGAGATACTGGCCAGCTAGCAATTTTTGATTATTATTTTTATTTTTACAACATAGTTTAAATCGCAATGTAAGAACTGTAGATTGATTGCAGCTGACATCCGTATGGGAGGTGAGTGAATCAAAACAACCCTCACTTCAATAGAAAAATGAAAAAATCTTTCAAATTTTAGCTGGGAGAAGAAAAGCGATTCTTTTTTTTTTTTATTATCGTAACTTCAGAACTCGATGTGATGACTAACAAAATGAATAATTTTGTGACAGAAACACCACTTGTCACAAAATCATTGAGTCCTTTTGTTAATTTTGTTTGCCATGGTTATGATGCTTATGTAAAAATACACTTTTATGGCCTGTAAGAAATATTTATGACTGCCTGATACTTTTTTTTCCTAATTATCCAGACATTGGTAGGAGTAGCAAAGAGTTCATTTTAAACCTTTATTTTTCTGGCCACAGTATATTAAATGTTTGTCCATCTGCATGTGTGAATGCACATATGTAAATTTCACACTGATGAAAAGCAAAAGAACAATTTATGTGTTAAATGTGCACATTTATGTTACATTACATGAATGTTGGCATAGACGATTTGTCAAATAGTAGCCAGATTTTCCAGAATTCACCCAACATACATATAACTTGTTTCTCATTTGCATTTGGATGCAGCATTGACGTGCAGTGCTCCTGTTGTCTATGTTCCTTCATTAAATAGGTTAGAAAAAAGCATACAAACTTTCCTTCCTCTTTCCCCATAGGAGTCCTCACTGACCTATTTCTACATTTCTGACAAAGACAACCCAATGACCAAAACCCAATACCAAAACTCAAAATAAACCATTCCCAAAGCAAATACACATATTTTAGATTACTATTATCCAATTTCAGAACCCCTTGAATTTGTAGACCTACTGAGGAACATGTTTGTTAGGTTCCCCATTTTGTAAGTTGCTTTGGATAAAAGTGTCTGCTAATGACTAAATATAAATGAACTGTATAGCGTAGTTAGCAGTATAAACATTTTCAACATATAAAAAGCATCAAGTTCACCATCATTGAGAAAATCAAGCCTGACAAAGCCAGTGTCATCATGGCCATGCATTTTAATCTTAAAAGGGCTTCAAGGGTGTTTCTTTGTTAAAAGAAATAACATAACTAGCATGTACAGTATGTGCGTAAGTTATAAATATATTTTTATTACATATACATACTTTTTGTAAGCACTAAACAATATATAGGTATATATATTCCAAGCAGTTTATCACTAGTTAACGATTATGTAAAGCTGAGATATGGTTATCTAATGCTGTCAAAGTGATTGAGAGAATGCTGGAGGTATGTGAATGTTTTATATTTCCTGCTGGGAGGTTTTGTATGCTTGGAATCACTTGTGAATTACTGTGGTTAATTAAAACATTTTATCTCAGTGTGAAAAGTAGTTACCTTTTGGGAATCTTTCGATGAAGTGTCATGATTATTGTTTCCTTGTGTCAAGTGTGACTCTTTCTAGTTTGGCCCTTTTTTAGAGTAGATGTGGATGGAGCAGGAAGGAGACAAGGTATCTTTTTCTTAAGTAATGGAGGAAGCATGAGAGATTGTGTAAGAGAGATTATAAATTACTTCACAGCCTCACTTCAAGCTCAGACCAATCAGATAAGAGGACAGGTGACCAAAGAGAGAGTGTTGAAGACTGTGGACGATTAGACGAGGACAGTAAGCCCAAAAGAAAGAGGCAGACAGAGAGTTAATAGCAAGAATTTTAAGATGTATAGCAGTAAGATTTGGTTTAGATTTTTTGTTGTGCTGGGAAGCTTAGTGGGTCGTGACTCTATCCCAGTTTCAGACTCAATGGAAGCAGTAAAGGATGGGGACATCATGTTGGGAGGACTCTTTCCAATTCACCAGTGCAGCGTGATTGTCAATACTTCGAGCAGTCCTGTTCAACACGTATGCGAAAAGTGAGTCCATGCTTCAAAAAACATAATGCACACATTTGTGATGTCAAACAAATTCAAACTGACTTATTTTTTTGGTATAGTTTTATTAGCTCAGAACTGGCCTATATAGTAAAATATCAGCTTCCCTATTGCTATCTGAAAGAATGATAAAAGTATCCTAAATATTTAATAAAAGAACATGGATTTTATTAAAGGACTATTCCAGGCTCAGTTGAAGTTATGCTCAATGGACAGCATTTGTGCCTCAATATAATCTTGATTTTTACTTTTTTTGAAAAGGAGGGACGAGTTCGCGTTTTTGTGATAATCAACATTATGCCACAAATGCTGTCCATTGAGCTTAACTTCTCTTGAACCCTGAATTTTTCTTTAATGATGGTGATTTGAATTCTGCAAAAATCCACAGAGCTTTATGCATATTTCTACTCATCAATATTTATTGCAGGCCTATTTATTTGTTAAATCTAGACATGTTCCTGAGCAAGATATCTTAAATTAGGCTTCTTTTCAAAACTCTGGTGATAAAAAGTAGTTTAAAGTGTTTTTAGTATCTGTGAAAACTGGTGAATCCTAGTAAAGCACACTTAGCTTTTTGGTGGCCCCTTCCAGCAGAAATATGCATGATGACCCCACTCCTGTGCCCTCTGAAAGGTTTACTTTATCCAGAGTGATTCAAGTGCTAAAAATGATTGAAACAGTGGAATCCATTAACAACTCCTCCATGCTGAATAATCTCACGATTGGCTACAAGATCCTGGACACCTGTTCTGATGCGACTATTGCACTGCAGCACACTTCCTTCTTCATTGACAGACGTTCTGGCAGCAGGTCCTCCATGTTTCATGCTGTTATAGGGGAGTACCATTCAGAGATTTCCATGGCAGTGGGGAGGCTTCTCACCATAGAGTATATGCCGCAGGTACTCTATCTGTACTGTTTAATTCATCATTATATGTCATATTTTGAGTTTGTTTATAAAGAAAGAGTTTGACTGTTCTGATTATGTTCTTTCACGATCACAGATCAGTTATGGTTCAACAGCTGGGGTTTTGAAAGACAAAAACCGTTTCCCAACATTCAGGAGAACTGTGCCTGAAGACGACCACCAGGCTAAAGCAATTGCGCAAATTCTGCGCTACCACAACTGGACCTGGTTTGGCATTATAAGCACAGATGGAGATTATGGCCGTAATAGTGCAGACCTCCTTGAGAAATACGCCAAATACCAAAATATCTATGTGGCATACCGCACTGTACTTCCTGATATTCTCAACAACAAAATATTAGAGTCAAAACTCAATGAATCGATCCAAATAATTGAGAGCACCCCAAAAGTTCAAGTCATTGTGTCTTTTGCCAAACCTCAACACATGTCTTTATTGTTTGAGAAACTCACTCCAAATGCATCTGGCCGTTTCTGGATCGCTGGTGATAGTTGGGCCACATCATTTGAAGTGCTAAATAACCGAACCCTGAAGGAGGTTGGGGCCATCCTCGGGATCACCTTTTTGTCAGGAAACAGCTCTAACTTCAAAAGCTTCCTAAAAAATCTAGATCTAAATCCTGCTTCACATCCAAACAACACCATCCTGCAGCACTTCCTCAGACAAAATATAAACCAAAGCAAATCCCCAGAAGAAATAAGGGAAACCCTGCTGAAAAGTGTATGCCCTCATTCCATGTTTAGTGTGGGTTTGGCTGTGCAGGCCGTTGCCAGTGCTGTTAAAGGCATATGTTCTAACAAAACCTGCCTTGGTGGGTTAAATATCCAACCCTCAGAGGTAAGGAATTTTCCCAATAAGTTGGTGTCAAGTCAAACAAAAATAATTTGAAAATGTAAATATATTGTCATCTTTTCGATCAGCTAGATGAGGCCTTGAATAAAACCATGTTTACTATGGATAATGAGACATATAGATTCGGCGAATCCGGAGACATGGAGACTGGCTATGATGTCATACTTTGGGAAGAGACTAATCGAAATCCCAAAGAATTTATCAATAATGTGACACTAAAGTATGTGGCCCGCTATATCATTGAAAAAGAAGATGTCACGTTCCTGACTCAAAGTTATATAAGTCAGGTGGACTACATCACAGTAAGTGTCTGCTACTTTAATATTTGGTATTAACTTTGAAATTAATTTGTGAGGTAATAAATGATTAAATCTGATTCATTAAGACTTGATTATTACAGAAATAGTTTTTGCAAATGTTGTTGTAAATTTAAATTTATCTAAAAATGTATTTTGCAGAGCCATGTGACTTCACGGTGCTCTCCAAGTTGTCTCCCTGGGTTTAAACGGGTCTTTTTTGATGGCAAACCCACCTGTTGCTTTAAGTGTGAGCAGTGTCCACCAAACACCTTTTCAAATAAAACAGGTAAATCTTAATCCCAAGAATATATTCACCCTACTGAAATGTAAGATGCCAAAATCTAAACATAAGAACATGAAATCACATCAATTTTCAATACTTCAAACTTTGTTTTATTATTATTTATTTATTTTTGATCCCCTTTTCTCCCAATTTGGAATGCCCAATTCCCACTACTTAGTAGGTCCTCATGGTGGTGTGGTTGCTCACCTCAATCCGGGTGGCGGAGGACAAGTCTCAGTTGCCTCTGTTTCTGAGACTGTCAATCTGTGCATCTTATCACGTGGCTCATTGTGCACGACACCACGGAGACTCCGCATGTGGAGGCTCATGCTACTCTCCGCGATCCATGCGCAATTTACCACCTACCCCATTGAGAGCGAGAACCACTAATCGCGACCACGAGGAGGTTACCCCATGTGACTCTACCCTCCCTAGAAACTGGGCCAATTTGGTTGATTAAGATACCTGGCTGGAGTCACTCAGCACACCCTGGATTAGAACTCGTGACTCCAGGGGTGGTAGTCAGCATCAGTACTCGCTGAGCTACCCAGGCCCCCCTCAAAACGTTTTATATATATATATATATATATATATATATATATATATATATATATATATATATATATATATATATATATATATATATATATATATATATATATATAAGCTCTATATATTGTAAAACAATAGCTTGATTCTTAATTTTCCACCTTATATGTTTTACTGACAAATAATGTGATAAAAATATGTTTATTGGATGTCACTTATCATTCATCCCCAGATGCAGATGAATGTGAAGCATGTTCAGAGACACACTGGTCTCCTTTAAATGCCACCCTCTGCACTTTGCGAAAAAACGTATTCCTGTCCTGGAATGATCATTACTGTATCACTCTGCTAGTGTTTGCTTCTCTTGGTCTCCTGTTGACCCTGATTGTGATGCTTGTGTTCCTGGTGAACTGGACCACCCCGGTGGTCGTTGCTGCAGGGGGGCCCATCTCCATCCTTATCTTACTGTCCCTGCTCGGGACATTTACCAGCTCAGTGCTGTTTGGTGGGAGACCAACAGACATACAGTGCCAGACTGGACAGGTGCTTTTCGGCCTTAGCTTCACCCTTTGTGTGTCCTGCATCCTGGTCAAGTACTTCAAGATACTGCTGGCATTCAAGCCTAATTCTGCCGTGAAACGTGTTCTGAAGAAAATGTTCTTGCCCTACTGGATCATTGGCATTTGCGTGGTGTTCCAGGGAATTATCTGTGGCCTGTGGTTGTGGAAAAGTCCACCACTAGTCTTTGAGAATGGAGGGACGCGGTCTGAACTGCTCATACAGTGCGCTGAGGGGAGCTTCCTGTTCTTTGGACTCATGCTGTCCCTGATTGGCCTTCTGGCATTGGTGTGCTTTGGGTTCGCCTTTCTAGGAAGGAACCTGCCAGAATGCTACAATGAGGAGAAGTGCATCAGCTTCAGCATGCTCATCTACATCATCAGTTGGGTAGTCTTCGGACCCATCTACATGAGCAGCACTGCCTCTGTGATCAAGTACAAACCTGCCGTGCAGATGGTGGTGATGCTCATCTCTGCGTATGGGATTCTCTTCTGCCACTTCATGCCCAAAAGTTACATCATCTTGTTTAAGAGGAAGCACAACACCAAAGACGCTTTCAACAGAGGCATTCGGGAGTTCACCAAACGCTTGTTCAGAAGAAGTTTCAAAGTGAATCAGAATATGTCAGGACACGAGAGCACAGACAGCTCATTTACCATTGACTCGGGGATTGAAAACATATTAAATGGAACTCTTGCAAATCCCTTCTCAACAGGCACTACTTCCTCGTTTCACCTCTCCGTAGAAAATCTGCCCCAGGAGGTCCATGTGTCTGCAGATTCTGTATATGGATCCTCATTGACTTTTGACTCCTCAGCAAAGATGAATGTTGAAAATTTAAAAAACTACCAGACTTTAAGCGGTTCCCCAAAACCCATCACATGCATTAGGAACCGTCCAGAGTTGAAGAGAACCTCAAGTGTCCCATGAGATGTCCCATATTTTTGCCTTTAACTAAATATACTGTTTAATTAATGAAAACACATTATCAACAATTCTGTCTTTGTCACCGATACAGGAGTTGACGACTAGTCCAGTGTAGTTTCGGGCAGGTGGTATGGACTGCTTTCATTATCACCACTGTTCTAAATTCTCTTGTCATTGAAATCCTATTTAATCAAGATAGAATTATCAGATGAACAGTTATATTGCAGCAATGTAAACATTTTAATATGATTTTTGTTATTGACCTGCTTTCTTAGATTGTTTTTAATATTCTTGTTATCAATATTAAGGGAACGTACTGTAAATCTTATTTAAATGTGGCATGTCTCATCACTTGTGCTCTGTCCAAATTCAGGAAAAACAATAAAGCTTTCAATGAACAAATCAGTTTTGGTGTAAATCAATGACCAACACTAATATATAAAATAATAACTAATTAAATCTAAAATACATTAAAATAAATGAGATCACACACACACACACACACACACACACACACACACTGTATATATACAGTATATATTATAGTACAACAGCACATTTGGGATTAGATATCCAACAATCAAATAACACTGAAAGTTCAACAGTTAACATTTAAGCAAACAATAAATATACATTATATACAGTATACCACAAATGTGAAGAATGTTTGTGTTTATTTTGGGGTACAATGATTTTAGGGCTGCATTATGTAAGATAATTTTAATACCATAAAGATCACCAATATCTCAATCAAATACACCTTGTATTTAAAGGAATCTTCAGGGTTAAATACAAGTTACAGTAAGGCACTTACAATAGAATGGGGCCGGTTTATAAATGTTAAAATACACTGTTTCAAAAGTAAAACCACAAAACATAAACATTATACATGACTTTAGTGTGATAAAATCACTTACTAACCTTATCAGTGTAAAGTTTATCCAATATTACAACTTGATCGCCATGACAATGCACTGTAAGCGAAATCATACTAAAATCATGTAGAACTCAGACTTTATCACACTAAAATCACATCTTGTCATTACACATACTTTTGAAAAAGTGTGTATTTTAGAATGGACGGGCCCCATTCACTTCCATTGTAAGTGCCTTACTGTGCCTTTTTGCTTCTTAAAAAATAAATGAGGGATGAGTCAAAATAATTTTTTAATCAACATTATGTTACAAATTATGTCTACTGAGCTTAACTTGTATTGAAACCGGAAAATTCGTTTAATCAAAAAACAAGATGAAGGCCTACTTAACATTTAATTTGAGCTCTCTCTGCATTACGTGTGTGTAGTATGGCAAACTGTGCTGTTACATTTCGTAACATTTTCCTAATGTGACTTAATTAATACATGAACAAAAACCTTTTTTTAAGATTGATGCATTTCAACTTCATAACAAAATTCCATTTGATTGATTTGAGTTTTGTTTGTTTTTTACAGAATAAAATGTTATTAATTTTATCTTGTTAAAAATTACACAGTTCAATTTGATGGAATTTTGTTATGAAACTGAAATGCATCAATCTTAGAAATAGGCTAAAATATTATTTGTGTAAAATATATAGTGTGTAAAGCTGCTTTGAAATTATGTGTATTGTGTGACTTAACAAATCCAAATTTTCCTGTAGTCCTAGATTAAAACATCTCAATTATATATCTGCTTGCTTTCATGGAAAACAAGGTGACTATCTTGAATGAATTAAAATACCTTCAGGTTACAGGAAAGTAGCTTCCTTGAACACTTGCCCCATATGGGCATTCATTTTCTTGATTAACCTTCTCGAAGAAGGAAACCTGTGAACTGACCTTAAAACTCCATATGCTTTCTCTGGAAATCCTCCTGCCACATGACAACAGCTACAAGATTATATAATCCCTGTCTGTTTATTTTTTGTTTACTCTTCCTCCTGTGGGTTTGACTTGTGTGCATTCCTAAAAATCCTTAAACCGTAATAACGTTATGTAGATAAGGAAGAAATACCTTTATATTCATGATACTTTGATGAAAAGATAAGCCATCTCCGAAACCTGTAAACTTAGTTTGAAGACGTTTTTATTTTCAGTCTCAGCAGTAGTGAATGATGCCTTCAAGGAAATTGAATCTCACTGATTGAGCACTGCGGTCTGTACGTTCTGCATGGTTGTGCTTTCTTGTTCCGTCAGAAAATTAAATGATTATATATGACTTAATTATGCATGATTTGGCTTTTTCTAACAAATAAAAAATATTATTGCACCACAGTTATGTTATAGAAGAGATACTAAATTGAAACCACAACTGTCTTACTTGCCTAAATCAACATTTTGGATGTAAATCAAATGGTAACTTTACTAATTATGAATATGCTTTTTTAATGTTTTGTTGTGACTTTTGTTTAAAGCAATGCTTTACAAATGTCAGTCCAGTCGACAAGCCTTCATAAACTAACATGTTATGGAGCATTATTTTTGGCACTTGTTCAGTTTTACTTTTATATTTTGCTTTCACAAGGGCCAAAACAGTGAGGTAGTTCCTCAAAAGACACCATTATTCCACATGCTATCACAAATGTTTATGACAAGATGTGCAGACATGTGTATGGTCATGGCAGAGATTTACCTTATCAAAAGAGTAAAATCAATCACAAGCGCAGTAAATACATTTTCCATGCTCATCTCACCACATGTCCAGTTTCAGCTGGAGCAGTGGCACCATGATAAAATGCAATAAGACATAAAATGGAACTTAAAGGGACATCATTGTAATTTGACTATTGTTTAAATATACAAAAGTTAGTCTAGACTAACCTCCAGTCTCATTTCTAATTTCAAGGATAAAATCTGCAGCAAAGAAGGATATAAGATTCATGCCAAACAGCATGTCTCGTGTGTTTACAGTAGCCTAACCAAGCAAAACATCTAATTGAAGGTGTGTGTATGTTTATGTGTAAGTGTGTGAAGACTTTGACTGTTCATTTGCCACACATGCCAGTATCATGACTACGTTGATTAGAGGCAGTATTCCCCAGCTGTCAGGCTGACTGAAAACAATCAAAGCCTCCATTCCCCCAATCAACACTGTTCCCTCCCCGGGCGCCGCTGCCGCAATCAGCCACTGATTAGGGAACCTGTCGTCCTTCTCCAGCCTGCAGTGGGGGTTAATTTGTGCGTCAGATGGTGTCGCGGAGGGCCATGGAGAGGGGAATGAAAACGTGAGCTGGATGATATTGCACGGATATAGTCACCCTGTCAATCACCTGGGATTCACTGTAAAGGCTCAAAGACACTCTTCATCTCTCTCTCCACCCTCCCTCGCCATAATCTATTTATGCCAAATGTGAGGATGCACCAATTAAATCAGCCACTGTTTGGAAATTCTGACTGTGAATTTCCAACAACTGAATGCAATCTAATTGCATGGTTGGATAAATAATAAGCCAATACCTTGAACTGCACATAGTTAATTGTATTGCACCCCGTATAGGCCTAACTATATTTTGGCACTGACTTGCACTGTTTTCCCTGTTTATACATTTGTACTTTTGTTGCATTTTCTTTCTTTCTAACACTGAAGCCTTAACTTAAAGTGATTCTCTAATTTCAAAAGTACTTCATTGGCATGATTGTGCTTACATTCAATACTGCCAAAGCATCATCTACATCTGCTTTTTCCCAATACATTTTCAAAGCATCAATACAAATTTCTTTCTCTGGAGCTTATTCAAACAACCTTTCATTGCTAATGAATACAATGATTATAATCAGGACTGTAGCAAGGTATTCAGGGCCCCCTGACTCTATATTGCTCTGGGCCAGATTCCTATTAAAAAATACTGTTTAGAATTTGTTGTGGGGCCCGCCTGGACCTAGAATCACTACCACCTTTTACCCCACTATAGCTATAGCCCTGATTATAATGATAAATAAACAAGTCTTGGCTACACTGGAAATCAACAAAATTGTAAGGTACAACAGGGTTAAAGGCTCCTCCCAGGGTAAAAGGGACTTTTCTCTCAAAACACTAAATAGCAACAAAAACTACCACAGTATTTTCTATACACCTGTTTGTCACTGTGCACTGCAAATAATTTCCATGAAGTAATTGTGTGAAACGTTTAAAGGTTGATTTTGAGGTAATTTGATCTAACGTTTAATAATTTTTCAAATTTAGCAAATGTATGTTGCTCATGTGAATCCCTAAATATTATCACATTAAGAAGAAATTCTTATTTGTCATTTTCAGTTTTGTTTCAATAACTGTCCAATAAGTGAAAGGACAGTATTTGGGGTAAAAACCTCCCTTGTTGCAGAGGCTAAAGACCCCCATAAAAAGACTTACTCTTAAAGGAAAATTACAGGTTCAATACAAGTTAAGCTCAATCGACAGCATTTATAGCATTATGTTGATTACCACAAAACTGTATTTTGACTCGCCCCTTAAAAAAAAAAAAAAAAAGCAAAAATCTGCAGTATAGCACTTACAATGGAAATGAATTGGTATCAACATTAAAATACTCACTGCTTCAAAAGTACAGCCACAAGACATAAACAATATGTGTTAACATAAATTTAGTGTAATAGAATTGCTTTTTCTGTGTTAAGTTATATCCAATTTTACAACTTCATTGCCATGGCGATGAAACACAGTAAACAATAATAACCCTAAAATGACAGTAAAAGTCAATTTAAACAACTTTACAGCTCAAATAATACATGAGCTTTAACAAAGGAATCAATGTAATTGCTTTTAATAAAATTATAAGTTTCATATTTCTGCCTTTAAACCTTCCAGTTCACTTCCATAGTAAGTGCCTCACTGTAATTGCGATTTTGTCTTTGTTTTTTAATTTTTTAATTTACATTTTTTTTAAAAGGAGGGGCGAGTCGAAATGATTTATATCTGTATATGTCTACACTGTAAAAAATGTCTGTAATTTTAATGGTAAAAGACTGTAAAAATGCTACAGAAATAAAACGTTAATTGATGAATGAATATTAACTGTAAAATATACAGTAAAAAATTGTCATATATTTTAAAGACAATACAGTAGTTTTTACAATAAAAAAATTAAATTTTTTAGATGTAAAAAGTATGATTTTCCTGTATAATTAATGATAAAAATTTAAATTATGTTTAACAAAAGAGTACATGTACTTTCTACAGTAAATTATTGTTAAAATTACAGTAAAAAACAATAATCGGGTGTTCCCACAAAACCCATCATATTTCATTATATTTTATGGGAATAGTTATGTTTCTTATTATTTTTAATATCAGTTATGTACATTGGGGTGTTCTGTGTTTTATATGATGTAGTTTATTTAATGTTTATTGCATGATTTTAATTTCACATGTGTTGCACTGATGGTGTTTATTGTTTGTGTGAGTGACACTGAACACTGTCTCTACATGTTTATTGGTCATTGCTCCTGGAAGAGCCACTATAGGTGAACTTCATGTCATCATGTGCTCTTCTGTAATTTTTACGGTGATTAACAATACATTATAAAGTAAAAAGCAGATTTTTACTGTTTCAGAAGGTTAATATCAAGTTTATGACTTTTTTTTTATTGTAAATTTAACAGAATTTTGTTTTTTTGTTTTTTTGTTTTTTTTACAGTGCAATCGTGGTCATGTAAATTACAACAGATTTAAACTGTAAAATGTACAGGTTGTTCTGTAAAGTTGTTTACATTTTTACTGTATTTTTTTAATATAATTATTCTGGCAACCACAGCTGGCAGTTTTTTTTTTTGTTGTTTTTTTTTTGGTAAAAACAACAGGACTTTTTTTTTCTTTTTTTTTACAGTGTATATCTATCTACATATATATATATATATATATATATATATATATATATATATATATATATATATATATATATATATATATATATATATATATCTTGATACACTTTGTGACAAAAAAAATAAAAATAAATTAAAAAAAAGAGAGAGAACAAATTTTCCTTAATGGGTGCATTTAGCCTCATTTTTCCATTTTAATATTGCATAAGTGCTTCATATGAGAGTGCAAAGTTATTTAAATGTTTCAGAATAATGAACACTACAGGCCTTTTATGTCATACAGTTGTATACACCGGGACATAAAAATAATATGAGGACAGTATTAGGCTATTTTAGCATAAACATCATAAAAATTCCTGAAAATGTTATTTTCACATTCCAAAGGTTATAGTAACTTCCCAGTGGATAGACTGACTAACTGTAAACATCTCACCTGAAGTACTACAACCTTTGAATATGAAATGAACGAATTATACACGGATTATTTTCATCTTTATGTTTTATTTACATTGCATTCGAAGTGATAAAGGTCTACTCACATGTAGTGTGTGTAATGGGATTCTGGGCGGAGATCAGAGTCTGCGCATGTGCGGATGTGAAACTTTGCAAAGTTTACTTTCCTCACCAGAGTCCGTCTCAGCTGATTGTTCGACCGGTTTTTAGAGAATCCAGAAACGGAATAAAGTCCACCGAGGTATGCTTTTGTTTCGTAACATTTTCATAATTGATCAGAAGTCCAGAGCGCCAGCGGGTCTTTCGGTTCATGCTGAAAGATAACTTTGTCGGGTCGTTAGAAGAGTCGGATGCATTATTGCGTCAGCTGTCACACGCTGGTCGATTAATGTAGCAGTTCAGTGGCAGCTTTGTTTTCATGTGTTAAGGATAAAGTCTTGTGTCCGACCAGCGAACAAAGAGACGTTACCGGCTTTTTAGACTGTTTAGGGCCCCGTTACGAGAAAGGAAGAATTTTCAATCATGCACAAATGTCGCCTTGACTGTGGCAAATCATAACAGAACAGCCAGTTAGACACGAGCCTAATGCGTACTGCGTAGGGTTATTGCAAAAAATATATTACATATAATGAAACAGATTTTATAAAGAGAAGTTTCCAAAAATAAATAAATAAATAAATAAAATAAAAATAAAAATAAAAATAAAAATAAAAATAAATAAATAATAATAATAATAATAATAATAATAATAATAAATAAATAAATAAATAAATAAATAAGAATAATAATAAAAAAGGTGAAGTAGAAAACAAGATGTTTCATGTGATGCAAAATGTTGCCTAAACTATGGCATAACAGGACAGGCAGATTGCTAGTGGTCCAGTGCTAAAGGGTTAGGACATCTGCATTATTATAAGAACATACTGAAAGTGAGAGAGAAACCTCTGTTGAAATCACTCATGTCTGCAAGATTTCACAGTTGCGTCTGACAAGTTGCAAACCAAGAATTTCTCACTTATGGGTGAGTTGAATTCCTTCGTGGACACAGTTTAGACTTACTCTAAAAAGTGTTTTTAAGACAGCTACCACAGCTTCTGTTCCTTTTAGCTCTAAAATACTCTTGAGTTAGTAAAACTCTTATGTGCAATCATTGGACATCACAGGGAAGTATGTCGATAAGATATGATTCTTATACTAGTCCTCAAATGAAATGCTCCATCATGAAGGCAGTAGAGGACCTGTAGGAGACACCTGTCCACAGCGAGTGGGGTGTGGGTTTATTGGTAAGGTCTAAGAGAGGGGAGATGATGACTTATTAGAGCTGACTACAGAATTGTGCAAATAGTGGTTATATTTTGATCCTTCACTATTGTAATGCTCAATGAAACAACAGTCTTATGAAGGCTTATCTGAGGACTTTACATTGTTAAAGCCTTTAGGATCAATATGCCACTAATCGTTTTATTCCATCATCAAGGACCTTTAATAATAATAAATATGAAACTTTAATGCACCTTAACTTTTAGATGCTATGATGGCATGGTCTCAAATCCCCAGTAAAATTAATGGTTGTTGATGTGCTATTATCATGTGATCTAGACCAGGGTTTTCAAACTGGGGTTTTGGGACCCCCAGGGGGCCGCAAGTGGGTGTTAGGGGGTACACAGAAAATGTAAGGTGCAGAAAAAGGACTGAATTTGCATTACTGCTGTTTCATTGTGCTTCCTAAAGGCTGTTTAAAAATCACTACATTTATTAATTGTGATTATTTTTTCCCATATTGACAGACTTTAATAGTAAGGAAAACACATTGTTGAATAAAATGTCAAATGTATTTATTTATGGTTTATACATAAAAAAATAGGTACATGGTCAACAGATAAAATTGTAATAATTTTTCTATTGGCTTTAGTACAATGAAAATAAATAAAAAGCCAATTATTTAATATTACCAGCAGCATGTTGTCTTTATAATATCACATTTATACGCAGAGTATACACAGTTAGAAATTACAGTATATAGCTGCCTTTAAACATTAAAAAAGTGGCCCCTTGCAAGGGGATCATTATATTTGGTGGTCTTTAGCATCGGAAAGTGTGAAAAACCCTGATCTTGACCATTATGTAATTTAGTTATGCCTGCCAAAAAACAAAAAAAAAAGACTGAATGCGTGTGACATTTTATGGAGTGCACAATTTTTTTAATGATCGCCTCCTTTCATTTACCTCCCAATTTGTCAACATCAGTTAGGCTAGTAGATTAAACGTGCTATAAGCGATTTTAGCATTCTGAAGCTTTCAGGTGACTGCTGTTTAATTAGCCACGCCCCCCATTCCAAACACCCGCCCTCCAAAGATAATTTTGAGACCAAAACCGAGCAAAAGAGCAGCATTGTTTGTTCCTGTGGCTGTCAAATTCAACAGTCGCACAATAGCGCCCTCGATTGACAGACATTATGAATCATAGCCAAATGAGAATGAGCAAAATGATTGACAGGTGAAAAGCGTCAATGTCAATCACATATTTGTTTGCTGTTTACAAAGTCTACAGCTGTCACAGAGACCGGTGAGAAATCTGAGGACCAGTGGCGGTGCCAGGATTTTTTCACAGGGGTGGCCGGGCAGGGGCCATCGATCAGTCTGGACTGGCATGGGGTTGGGGGTGTGTGCATTGTTTTTGCATACTTTTCCATGAAAACAAATCACTTACAGCACCTTTAACAGCCATCTGATGTTGTTTACTAGCATAAGACTGGCATATGTGTCTTCCGAAACACCCTAAAACTGAACTTCAGTAATTCAGTTTATTCAGAATAGTACACTGTTGGTTATCTCCTCTTTAAAAGTGAAACTGAGAAAGTGTGTTTCATGTGGTTGATTACCCACAGTCTACAGCCACCTCGTGACATGGCAACGTTTAGGCTACCTTGAAGCATTGTGAACTGCATTGTGAACTGTTTCTGTAGATTACCAGCCTGATTTCAGCTTAAATATTGATCAGACATAAAAGAAAGGAGCAGAAAAGCTTAACAGACAACTAAAGCCTATTGTTTCAATTTGTGTGGCCCAAAGAAAATCATATTTTATATGATCTCGAGGACCTGTAGTGTTGTTCGTCTTCCAGATGCCCTCCACGTGGTGGGGGCACCTCCCCCTGTTGGTGGATAATGGTACTGCATATGTGGACAACAGTAGCTGTTTCAGTGCTACACAGAACACTGTACTGGAGGGGGTGCAGTTTGGAGGAATACCCCTGGTTCTGTTGCTTGACTTTATATTCTTTTTGGTAAGTTCTGAATACATAAATTACAATATGTTATGTTACATGAAATATTGCTTGGTAAGAGAGTTTGTTGTGATTTGATTGGCTTATACATATTCAGTGTGATGTAATTTGAATGATTGTTGTATACCTGTCTGCAGATACTGCTATTGGCCTTCACTCTGATCCGAAGGAAACTGTGGGATTATGGGAGACTCGCTCTTATCGCAGAGTCTGAGGGGTATGTGACATCTGTCACTATGGAAACATACAATGGCTTATTATTACCATGAAAACATACAATATCATATTTTTTTAGTCTTCAATTTTACAAATAAAACAGAAACATTTGCAGCTTTTAAGTAGCCAAAAAGTATGTATTATTTTTTAATTACTTATTTAATTTAATATTTTATAATATTATTATTATTTATGTTAGTATTTATTTGTAAATATAAAGTAATATAATGTTTTTTTTTTTTAAATAATTAATTAGCCAGTACGCAGTACGTGATCCCTGACTATATTCATCACAGGCTGAGCGACGCTAATAAACGACGTTATAGTAGAATGACGTCATCCATGGCTGGTGAAGAACCAGAGTATGAGAGGGTGAGTTTAGGATTCATCAATATTATTATGACATTATCAGCATCATCATTATGATTTTCTTCATTTCTTGTAGGGTTGCTGTTCTTGGCTCATCTTCATCATAAATATGGAGTGAGTACACACACACACACACACACACACACACACTTACATGCACTCAGAAAGCCTTTGTTGTGTCCTAATGTTGGTTTATAATTTTTTAACTCAAGCTCAGTATGGGGAGTTCAGATGTGAAAGTTCTAATAAAGGAAGTTGAGATATGAAACTGATGTGTTTTTATATGTGTGTGTACATACAGTGAGACGATGGTCAAAGAGAGATGCGGAGTTGATGCAGTCCATTATCTGTCATTTCAAAAGCATCTGATCTCTCTGCAGTTGCTCATCTGTGTGCTATCAGTGTTGGTCATACTGCCAGTCAATCTGTCCGGCAACCTGCTGGGTACCTGTCACACATTCACTCCACTATACATAGTCCTCATTGTGTTAGACATGTAGACTATTTTACATTCAATCTGTGTTTAAGTATAAATGTGTTTCGGTCTCTGCTGAAAGGAAAATGAAAGACTGACTGATTACTGTGTTCCAGGCAACAACCCCTACAATTTTGGGAGAACCACTATAGCCAATCTTAAGCAGGGGTATGCATGTGTGTATGTGTACAGTATGTCTTTAAATATAACTGTGTATGCAAGAGTCTGTTTAAACTGTGATTTTGTATTATGTCTCTTCAGTGATAAATTGCTGTGGCTGCACACTGTGTTTGCTGTTCTCTATCTTATGCTGACGGTGGCGCTGCTGAGAAGGCACACTTCGAAAATGGAGGGAACAAAGAGAGAGGTGGTAAGCCATTTTGCAGTCTCACGCACTCACACATGTAAACTTGTGGGTTGATGTCAGTCTAACAGGTTTATGTTTCCATAGGCCAGAAACACCCTGTTTGTGAATTCTGTTCCAACCACAGCCAGTGACGAGAGTATAAAAACTCACTTTATGTAAGTGGGAACACATTTCCAAGACTTCATGCAATACATTTTTTTTTTTTAGCCATTCACTCCATCATTTCCCTCCTCTGACTAACTTTACATTTCCACGCTATTTGTTCCATTCGAAAAGCATAATGAAAGATGATCTCAGGCCACGTCCACAGTAATCCGTTTAAGGTTGAAATCTCCGTTTTCAGTTTATAACTTTTTTCAAAAGTATGTGGTTATGGAAAGCGTTTCTAAAGGTCTCCAGTTTCGGTGGAGAAAACAATGTTACAGTGTGGATGAGAGGTGTAAACGTAGCAAAAGCAATGCATTTTTCAATAAAATGTATTTGTGTGGACGTGGTCTCAGATTACAGCTTGTGGGTTAATCAATGGAATTTTAAAGGCAACTAGATAGGTAAAGTTTGTCAAGACAAACTTTGATATTGGCTTGATAAATCTTGGCCTGAAAGTTTTACATTTTTTTCAAAGTTTAAGGTTTAAAGGTTTTATAGACCTTTCAACAAACAGCCAGCTAGCTAGTTAGCTAGCAAGAAATACAAGAGACAGGGGCTGCATCCAGATCCTAAGGTAGCTGCCTTGTTGCCTCGCTGACCTATTAGTTAATGACTTAACAGACAGTGTTTACGTGTGAAGGTACCTCCGGAAACTGGTTTGGACAGGCTTCTGAGGAAACATTGCTTCGTATCGTTGCTAGCATACCAGCATTCATTCAGTCCAGCCAAACCACAAAGGTCTAATAATCTAAAACATAATCAAGAGAGTTTTGGCGATAACCAAGTGTATATTTAATAACCACTTTACTAATTTCTCGTTAGAAATGGAATCAAAAGTTGTAAAAAAGTGAACAAAAATTTGCATTTATGCACAAACCGTCTGTAAACGGCCACTTTGTCCGCCATTTTCTTTCTTCAGTTCAACCGCTGTGGAAACGCACGCACAGGATTGTGATTAAAGGCCTTGGGTGTGTTTGTTTACATTTGAATTTTTTTGAAAGTTTGAGTTTGAATGGTCTTCAGTGTAACACAGTGTCTACACCAGATGTGGATTGCATCAAAAGCATATCTTTCCCATTATTATCAGTGACGCTGACTACAGTAGAAGCAACCATTGCGTTGCGTTGCATTGCGCCAACAGTAAACGGATGCCCCATTTTATTGTTGATTCACTGTAGTGCTACTCCAGCCACTTTATTATCATGTCCATCTGAAATAAAATGATTTCTTACCAAATTTTATACATGTGAATCTTTCTGCCATGAATTTTATTTGTTACCTATTTAAATAACTTCTGACTGTTGCATTAAAGCCAGCTCATTATATTTTTTGGTCTCTAGTCTGTTAATTTCAAAACTTTTGTTTCTAATCATATGTCATACATGTGCATCTATGTGAACTTCTGTAGTTAATCCTGGATGGACTTCAAAGACTTTAGTCATTAATATTACAGTTCATTAAAACAAAACAAAAAACACTTTTTTTTTTTTTTAATACTGGACCTTAACACTTACTTAGTTTATACATTTAAAACCATGACTTGCACTGCACATAAATAAGTAATATTGGCATTATATTCATGATGTTAGCCAGAAGTGAACAGGCCCCCACAGTGAGCCTGGTTTCTCCCAAGGTTATTTTTCTCCATTAACCAACATCTTATGGGGTTTTGTGTTCATGCCACAGTCGCCTTCGACTTCCTCACAGGGGTTCTAAATACAATTGTTATATCATTATTACATTTTTATACACAATTTACAATTATATTTAATCAAACTACACAATGATCACTTTAAGACTTTATAGATATTACAGTTTCATTTTCTGTTGATGCATGATTTTCTGTAAAGTTGCTTTGAAACGATGTGTGATGTGAAAAGCGCTCTACAAATAAAAATGACTTGACATGTATACACAGTTTTTAGCGACAATAACATTAAAATAATAATTCTATAATAAGTAAAATTTGTACCAGTGGACGTCTGTTGAAAATAAAGAAAATAATGAAAATGTAATCGAAGTCTACTCAAGCTCACCGCTGATTGGTCAGTGTTGTCTGCGCGTCATTTAGAATGTTCACTTGCCGTCAACGGACGCATCTGGTGTAGACAGGGTATAAGTCTATGGATTTATTCTGAGTTTTGATTGTCCATTACCGAAAACCATTAGTCTGATCAGTTAGAAAAATTGTAGCAACCTGAGTCAGAACAGTCTGAAGGTCTGTACCAAGTTTGGTTAATTTTGGAAAAACCCTAAACCATGTCTGTTCACTACTAGTGGCAGCTAATGGAATTGCAATCTGATCTCAACATGGCAATATTGGCTCAGACAATGGCTTGATTTTGGTGTGGGAATACTTGTTTTCCGAGCAATGGTAGATGGGGGTTGTTTGGGAAACCTATTTAAGAACAATCATTATTTTCACAATCATTAATTCGGTTAGGTGCCGCTAGTGTTGACATTACACACTTAACCCTTAAGGCGTTTACATGTCTTCATTTGTTTAAATATTTGTTTGCAGAGAGGCGTACCCTACTTGTCATGTGACTAATGTTAACCTGTGTTATGATGTTGCCAAACTGATCAACCTGGCCAAAAATAGGTGAAGACTTTTCTCTGTTAATTTTTCCCCAATATTGCATTTTAAACAGTGGAGGAAATCTTGTATATCTGCTGCTGTTAGTTTTTTTTATGTTTTACATCATTTTATTGAAAACAGAAAGAGGGCCGAAATAAACCTGGAGCATTACCGTAAGATTCTTCAGCGGCATGGCCGGCGTGAGGTCATCAACACGCAACCGTGTAGCTACCTGTGCAGCTGCTGCCACTGTCAGAGCTGTGAAAAAGTAAGATGGATCACACCATTGGTGGCGGGAATTTGTGACTTTTTGTGTTTTTAATTTTCATAATGACGTTTTGGGCTGCAAGATAACGTGTGCATTTGTGTATAGGTTGATGCTATAGAATACTATAGCTCTCAGGAGGCTGCTATGGTTGAAGAGGTAAATAAACTTAGGGAAAGTGAAAAGCTGGCTCCTCTGGGCATGGCGTTTGTCACCCTACAGAACGAATACATGGCCTCTTAGTAAGTGCTTTACAGTCAGACATAACAACACAAGGACTGTTCCAAAACCTTGTGAGCTGCCTACTTAACATTTTTAGGCAGTTCCATACAGTAGGCAGCAGAAATGTAAGCATATTGTGTTCATTACTTAAAAACATTGATGGAAACAGTGAGGCAGCTCACTCGGTTTTGTAATTTGTCTTAAAGCGATAGTTCACCCAAAAATTCTCTCATCATTTAATCACCCTCATGCCATCCCAGATGTGTATTAATTTTGTTTCTTCAGCAGAACACAAACAAAGATTTTAAGAAATGTATCTCAGCTCTGTAGGTCCATACAATGCAAGTGAATGGTGACCAGACCTTTGTAGAGTTAAAAAAGGACTTACATTTTGTTCTGTTTCTCACCCACACCTATTAGATCGATTCTGAAGATATGAATTTAACCACGGGAGTCTTATGGATTACTTCTATGATTCCTTAATGTGATTTTTGGAGCTACAGAGGTCTGATCACCATTCAGTTGCATTGTATGGACCTACAGAGCTGAAATATTCTTCTAAAAATCTTTGTATTCTGCAGAAGAAAGAAAGTCATACACATCTGGGGAGGCATGAGGGTGATTAAATTATGAGAGAATTAAAATCTTTGGGTGAACTATTCCTTTAAGACAAACCTTTCAATTAGTCTGAACTCAGTTTGAGAGGTTCTAGAATTCAGTTGATTATATATCTGAGTGTCATGTTCTACCTCACAGTATTCTGAAAGATTTCAATGCTCTGGACTGTGGAGGTGGGGCTAGGGGTGTGGCCGGAGAAGAAATGAGAGTAGGAATTAAGTGTGGGTGTGGCCGGGAGCCTCAGCCGTCCTCTAAGAGTGCAGAGCTGAGGGTACGAAGATGGAAAGTGAGTTACGCCCCTAACCCACATAATATCTACTGGTAGGTTCCATTTTTTTAGGGGCGAAATCTGTAATATTACAACCTGCTTTTGTTTGGGAAAATGATTCCAGCTGATCTCCTTCAATATGTTCTGTTTTTCATACTACTGACCTCTCTTTTTCTCTCTCTTAGGGAGAATTTGTCAGTACGTGGTTGGCGTTGGTGGTTGCGTTGTCTACTGCTGAATATGGCCCTCTTCATCCTCCTTTTCTTCCTCACAACTCCCTCCATCATCATCAGCACCATGGACAAGTTTAACGTCACCAAACCCATTCACTATCTGAACGTATGTGACCGAACACACATTTTCATTCTGTCTACAAATCACATATAGTGCTGCATTTATACTGTATGTACAAATGGAGTACAGTGATTATAATACTGCATATTGTGTTTTTAGAGTGCTGTTTTCAGCCAGTTCTTCCCCACTCTTCTACTGTGGACCTTCTCTGCACTGTTGCCCACCATAGTGTATTACTCTACTCTGGGAGAAGCCCACTGGACCAGGTACACTCTCACTCACAAACACACACACTTACACTCACACACAAAAGCAAACACACTCAGTAATGCTTGTCTATGTGTGTGTAGGTCTAGTGAGAACATGAGCATGATGTACAAGCTGTACACCTTCCTGATCTTTATGGTGTTGATTTTGCCATCACTGGGTCTGACCAGGTAAGAACACACTGAAGCAGTAAGCTACAAGATGTTGTGCATTACTGTGATTTTACCACAGTTAAAGGGTGTTGATAGACTCATGTATTTTCACCTGCATGAACTACCGTTAAGATGCTGCGTGCCTTTCAATACGTACATATATTTTTTGCCATTTGACGAAAAAATAAGAAAATAAAATGACTAATTTCTTAGCTCAATTACGTAATGTTAGAATTATATAATTCACAGATAAGTAGGCTATTGTTTATTTCAGTGGGTTTATTATAAGCAGCCACTTCTGTAAACTCATGTGAAGTTTATTTCAATAGGCTTTTTAAAATAAGTAATTTATAATGTATAATTATTAAATCAAAATTAAATCAGTCAATTTAAAATTTGTTTTTAAAATAAGTAATTTTAAAAATAAATAGATAAGTTTAAAAGATACGTTAATTTGATCACCTATAGGCTAAATGAATGATGTTTTAAGAAAATGAATAAAAAGCAAGGGAAATAACATTTGTGAGCAGAATATTTTTATTGGCCGTCATTTCCAATCTAGCTGTAATTTTTCACAATTATGCAAAAAGTGTGAAATTATTTAATTTGTTTGTATTTAGGATATATAAAATGTTAGCTATGAAATTAGACAAAGGAGTCGGCCATAATTAATAAAAAAATAAACAATAAAAAAAAATGTAATTTCCACCACAGAATTCTTGAAATGGAATTTTCTTGAAAGTGCCAAAAGTTGAGGAAACACCCAAATACAGATTATTTCTCACTCACAACTCATGCCACAGGTAAAGGTGTTTCGCCACATCAAACAGGACACTTTTGCCTAAGCAAACTGCTCTGATGGTGATCTAATGTCCAGATCTGTTATCTTTTTCCCTCAGTCTGGATGTGTTTTTCCGCTGGGTGTTTGACTCGCAGTCTGAAGGGAAGCTAAGGTTTGAGTGAGTATTTCTTCCGCTGTCGTTTTTTTCCCAAACTATGTATTTGCGAAAATATCACAGTGTTCTTTTAAAATGCTTTAAACATTTATTGTCATGCACATTAAATAGAAGCAACCTAATTATAGTCTCTGTCTCTCAGGTGTGTGTTTTTACCTGATCAGGGGGCGTTCTTTGTAAATTACGTGATCGCAGCAGCACTGGTGGGCTCTGGCATGGAGCTGCTGCGGTTGCCAGGGTTACTGCTTTACATTGTGCGACTGGCACTTGCACACTCGGCTGCTGAGAGAAAATATGTTAAACAGGTCAGTCTGTGGCTTTAGATCTTTCTAGATGGATATGGAATTTTTACTTCAGAACCCTAAAGGAATTTTCTGGGTTCAATACAAGTTAAATTCCATTGACAGCATTTGTGGCATGATGTTGGTTACCACAAAAAATATTTTCGACTCGTCCCTTGTTTATAAAAAAAAAAAAAGAAAAACAGAAAAAGTGGTGTGATGTTTATTGAGCAATTTTAGTGTGATGAAATTATTAGTGTAAAGTTATATCCAATAGTACAACTTTGTTGCCATGACGATACAAAGGCACAATTTTATCATACTAAAAACCTGTACAGTAGAACAGAGTTGTTATCAAACTAAAATCAATGTTAACGTGGCTAAGGTTAGCTATACATTGGAACAGTGTGTATTTTAATGTTTATGGACTGGTCCCATTCACTTCCATTGTAAGTGCTTTACTGTAAGCACAAGTTGGAAATATATTCTACGGTAATTAAAATTATGCCACAAATTTTGTCAATTGAGCTTAATTTGTATTGACCCCAGAACATTCCATTAAACTGATTAATTTCAGTTCTGTTTTAAATCTCACCTCATCTCTTTTCTTCCTCTGTAGAGTCAGGCATATGAGTTTCAGTATGGAGCAATGTATGGATGGACTCTGTGTGTGTTCACAGTCATCATGGCATACAGCATCACCTGTCCAGTCATCGTCCCCTTCGGTATGATTATTTTACTCAAAGCATCTTATTCTGTATTTAACAGTATGCAAACATTCAGACTCCTCTGAAGTCAATGTGTGTATTTGTAGGTGTGCTGTACCTGTTTCTCAAACACCTGGTGGACAAACACAACTTGTACTTTGCTTACCTGCCTGCCCGCCTTGATCGGCAAGTTCACCTGGGAGCTGTCAATCAAGCACTGGCTGCACCAATCATATGCCTGTTCTGGCTCTACTTCTTCTCTGTTCTCAGGACAGGTACCGCCCACTAATCACTGATTGGCTGAATACATCTGCTTCTCAGTCTGTGAGGCAATTTATTGGTGTTTTAAATTAATGTGTATACAGATGTATCAAACTAAACTTTTTTATCTGTTCTGTTTGTTCTTTGTGTCTGCGTCTGTGCAGGATTCATGGCGGCCACATCTCTGTTCACATTAGTGGTTTTGTGTATAACCATCTTTATCGGTATAAGTTACACCTGCTTCGGACACTTCAAATACCTCAGCCCACACAACTACATTGTAAGATGATGTTTGTTCCTTAACGAGAAGTGTAATGTAAACGTTGTACATTTTTAATTTTATATGTTAGAGTTTACAAGGCCTCTATTTTTATATATACGTGTATGTCTGTGATGTCTATTTAGGTTAAAGAGGAAGATGAAGATGCTACAGATGGTGCATCAGAAAGCTCATCTGCCTCGGTAATTTGTTATCGAAACTGGGCAAGGTGTTATTTCTATAACACATACCATCACACGTCTATTCTATATGATGTTTTCTGTCTCTCTGTCCGTCTTATTCTCCGTAGGTGTATCTTCCCAAAGTGCTGAACCCAGACTCATCGTCTGAATCTGCTGATAGATGCAGCCACCGTCAATCATACGGCACGACGGACACAAGCCCAGCCTTTCTTGGCACAGAGGAAGACTGTCCAGAAACAGATATCTAACAACAACAGTCAACACATCCACCAATTAGAAGGCATCTGATACCATCTCTGAAGGAAATAATTCTTGCCAAACATGGGAGCAAAACAGACAACCTGGAAGGTTATGTGACAATGAGGACACTCCAAATACTCCAAAAAGGGGTTATCGGTGGGGGGGGTTGCTGAATTGTTAAATTGCTGTGTAACTTATGGAAAGGAGCTTCTCGGGAACTAATGTTTCTTGCCAAAGACTAAACTGTTTATTATGGAGCCCCTAAGAGGACGGGGTGGGATTTTTTTTTTCTTTCTGAAAAAGTTTTGCATGCTCTTGCAATAGTTTGCGTTCCCTCACTATAAATTTACCATGGTTCTACAACAGTAACTGTATTTTAACCATGATATTTGTTGTGAAACCATAGTAATAATACAGGAAAATGAAAACTATGGTAATAAAAATCATAATTTTGTGGTAAAACCATAGTAGCCACAAGATTAACCATGGTTAATCTATAGTAAAACCATAGTTATTATATGGATACAATATTATGTATTATACTATATGGGTTCTGTAAAAAAAAACAAAAAAAAAAACATGGTTACCCTTTATAGTTACTACAATAGTACTATAGTAAAACCATAATTTATGCCCAAAAAAACCCCCCAAAAAAACATGGTTCGCCTACTACAGTCGAGGTTAGTAGTACAATATTACTATAGTAAAACCTTGATTTACACCAAAAACTAAACCATTACTATGGTTTCTGCCAAAAACATGGTTATTACATGGTAACTACAATATTACTATAGTAAAACCATGGTAAATGTATTGTGACTCAAAATAAATTTACCATGGTTTTAGTATAGTAATATTGTCATTTGTGAAGGAATGCAAATTATTGTGAGGGCACGCAAAACTTTTATCAGTAAAAATCTTGCCCTGTCCTCTAAAGGGTTCTGTAGTTTGTAACCTTGCTATTCAAATTGCCAAACATTTCTGCATTACAAAAGCAGCCTCACCAATGAGCATGTGCCAAGGAGTACAAATTCAGCTTTAGTATATGAAAGCACACATTTGAGATGACTCAGTGGTACTTTTTCTGAAACAACGGATCACACACTTTATAACTGTAATTTTGCTGAGGATTGAGTATTTGCTAAGGTTTCTATGTATTTAACTGAAATTTTATACAAATATGTTAATATATTGATTTTGACAGATGTTTTTAAGCTCATTGCTCAGTGGCCTTTCATTCATATCTTTTCAATCAATGTGTTTTGTGTGTGTTAATGAATAGAATTGAGTGAAAAGACTCAATAGATGGCTGTTTGAACTGGTCATCAGAAGGGGGCACTGTTGCCTTTTGATTTTCTAAAGAGCAGTTCAGGCTAAGAGGGTGAGACAGGTTCTCCGACTGACTCTCAGATCAGATGACGTTGAGGGAAACAGTTGGGGCAGGTAGAATCTTTGCGTTACTGTTGAAATTTTTATTTTGCAAATTATATTGTGGATATAAAGGGAAAGTCACTCACTCAAAGGCTGTTCGGTGTTTGGAGAAGCATATTACCATACTACTCTTACTATAAGTGCAGTGTGTAGTATGTATACTGTGCACACTATGCAATTTTTCTGTTGGAATGTTTTGTTTTAGTACGTATTAAGCTAGTATTCCATTCTGAACATGGTTAAAGCTTGATGTAGCAAAGTTTCCTTCAAGGCAAGCCTGTTCACTCGGCGGCCATCTTTTGAAAGCTCCCAGGCAGCTATTTTCTATGGATACATGCGGCATGAAAGTACAGCTCTACTTACATAGGGAAAGACCGAAATCTCCAAAATGGTTGGTCAAGATTATGATCAAAGAACATATTTCAAATCAGCAGTTGAATTTGACATCAATGTTATTATTAATTGTGCTTCTTTGTATCTCGGATCACGCTGAAAAACGCTATTTTTGGTCCAGCTCATGCACATGCACATTTTTGAGTTGACTGATATCTGTATCTAAAAGATGATTGGCTCTTTTACTTGTAAGGCAGGACTTTTCTACATCTGCCATATTGGGCATTCTCGTTTTAATACCAGTGCTCCATCTCGGGCTAAATAGTGTCTACGTTCATTGTATGAAAGGAACAGTAACAGAATTGTAATTGTTGACCAGTTAAACGGCTCAACAATCATACAATGAGTCTCATAGTCTCAGATTAAGCCTCGGTTTTCCTGGTAATGGATGAACGAACGCACCCCACACACACACACTCTTGACACATTTCTCATTTGACTGTGACTGTGTTTCCAGCTCATTAGTTAGGATAGAGCAAAATCTTCTTATATTAACACCATAATCAGCCACAAACTCAGTCTCAGCCTCAGTGACCCGCAACAAATACCCAGGATCAAGCGTCCAAACTCATTAAGAAACTGATCTGATGATTGTGTGTGTGTGTGTGTGTGTGTGTGTGTGTGTGTGTGTGTGTGTGTGTATGTGCGCAAATATACAAGAAATGATTTCATTTAGAAACTCTTCAAACCATTTCAAAGATGTTTAGGGTTTTTAAACAGACAAAATAGTGACGTGTACACACCGTTTCATTCTATGAGAGCCAGAAACAACAGCATTCACAATATTTGACACCACTTTAAAGCCTCAGAGGGTTTTACAACTCCCACATTCTTGTATGGAGTCAAGAATAGATGCATTTGAGTCATATAAATACATATTATAGTTATTCTTAAAATGAGCTAAAACGTGCTGATCGTAGGTCAAGTTTCACTGAATGGAGGTAGTTTGGGGCCTCAAGTGGCAAAACTCCCAGACCAGAAAAGAATTCTGGATTGAACTGAGTCAAGTGTTGGCAGCTGTAGCAAATCCAGAAATACTTTATTAAAACTTTAGAAACAGCTGCTGAAATCATGGAAACTGACCATTTGGACAGCGAGTAAACTTTTGCTTTTTAAAGAAAGTGTACAATATTGACTGGTCTCTTTGGAAATTATGTAGATTCTATCATGTTCATGTAAAACACATAACATGATAATGATTGAGATGTCTCCAGCTGGGTTTGGTCTTTCAAACTACAGGAACTAATTATTGTTGCGGTTGTATGTGGTACCTCCAATGATGATTCATCCCTCCATTAACACAGACTAAGATGTTTCCACCTCTCCTCCCTTCTTTCCTCCTTTCAGTTAGTCTGTGCTCTTTTTTGAAGTCATGATTGATGCCTCTGACCTCATGAACCAGAGTATGTATGACTGATCTGTATGCCAGCCAACCACAAAGCCTGATGGCATTGATTTCCCCTTTAGATCCCTCCCTTTTCTCTGCAGGGATTATTCCCATGGCAACGCTGGTGGTCTGTAAGGTAGCATTCTCAGAGGTGGTGTGATAGACCTTCACCAAGCCCTGGGAGTGAACTTATTCCACTTACCCAGACAAAACTTTTTAAAGAAAACTAATAGCAAAATGTTGTTTCCTTGCCAGACATCTTTTAAAGTTTGCAGAGTTTACTCGGGAGGAAAAAAGGAGACAGCCCAAGGACAGAGAGAAATGAGAATAGAAACTGAAGAATTAGAGAAAGAATTCCCTGACTAAGTCTTTTTCCTAGTTATCAGACAGAATGGTGCAGGAAATCTCAGGCTCCAAAACTGTTGTCTGGGGTCTTTGTCTTGTAGCTGAAATGTGTATTTTTTTTCAGGTAGGGAACGCTTTCCCCTATCCCAGCTTAATATACAGAGACAATTATATAAGCCATTTGTAGGTTGATTTCCCCGTAAAAGTGTAAGCATTGTGTCACATACGTTTGAGTGGCGCAACAGTGACTCAACCAATAATGTGTGTTTGGGGGTATTATCAGACATTTTTGGTTTGTAGAATAATTTATGGGTTACAAATATCTTTGTGAGTAGGGTGTTTCTAATACAATACAATTTGTTAAAAAATATTTGCTTTTCCGTGATGCTGCATCCATGCTAATAGGTGTCAGCATAACAAACAAGACTGCTGTTGTATCATCTAGTGAAAAAAAATTGCAGTGAGCTTTTCAGTGCTTAGGATTTATCCTAAGTTGCAATAGAGTGCGACAGTCTGATTCTGAAAGTAAAAATCGCATTAATTTTCTCCACAGGCGAACTGATTTTTAACAATAACCTATAAATCCTTAAAGACAGACCTTCCATAAACTCTGAGGTTAATCGATGGTATATGCCTCTGTTGAAGGCATCAGTCTGTGTTATTTCAATAAGGTACATTTCAAAATTTCAGTCTGCGTGTTTAATAGCAGAATTTCTGGTGAATGTTACATTTATATAGCACTTTTCTGGCACTGCACTCAAAGCACTTTACATAGTGAACAGGGGACTCTCCTCAACCACCACCAGTGTGCAGCATCCACCTTGATGATGCGAAGGCAGCCATTGTATGCCAGTACGCTCACCACACACCAGCTGTTGGTGTAGAGTAGAGTGATAGAGCCAATTCATGGGAGGGGATTATTAAGAGGCCTGTGATGAGGAGGAGGGTGGGGCTGGGCCGTGACTACACACGGCCAGCCCCCAATTGGGCTAATCAGCCGAGGAGAGGGATAAATGTGGCGGAACGCGGCAGGTAGGGAGAGAGAGAAGGGCCAATTGGGGGAATTTGGCCAGGACATCGGGGTTACATGCCTACTCTTTACGAGAAGTGTCCGTGGATTTTTAATGACCACAGAGAGTAAGGACCTGGCTTTAACATCTCATCCGAAGGACGGTGCCTTTAATAGTATAGTGTCCCCATCACCACACTGGGGCGTTAGGACCCACATGGACCGCAGGGTGAGCCCCCGCTGCTAGCCTCCGTAACACGTCTACCAGCAGCAACCTTAGTTTTCCTCAGGAGGTCTCCCATCCAGGTACTGACCAGGCTCAACCCTGCTTAGCCTCAGTGGGTGACCAACGAACGTTACAGGGTGATATGGCTGCTGACGTAAGATAACTGCAGCCAACAAAGTGTGCCAAACAAGCTTAACAGCCCCTGTCCACGTCCATGACACACTGTGAATGATGCGAGCAAGTCGGTCACCCTACACTCTCTATATTTGCATTTATTTTATTATTTTGCAACAAACTTAAAATGTATTGTTTCTGTACTTAAAATCAATAGTTCTATATTTTTCTTTTTTATTTATGTCATTTGCATTGCTTCGTGGGATTTTTCTGTAAGTATTTTTCAGTAAGTACACAGTCTTGTACCTTTTTCTTTTTGTCTAGTTTTCTAAAAACTTATTGCTTCAAATAAAAATGTGTAATGTTGTGATTCCAACAAGATCACACAGGAAGTTGGCATGTTGTTTCTGGGAGTTCCAGTACACTAGGATCGTCCACATTATGCTGACACATTGACAAGCGGCATCTCCTATCAAACTTTTTTGCATCAGCTCCATCACGTTTACCTTCCCTAGGGCTAGGGGTGCGACCTAAAGCGTGTTGCATCAGCAGCGAAGGAGACCCGGGATCGGATCACACTTCAAAACCATAAAGTAATTGTGTTTGCATAATCAGTTACAAGCGCGATTTGGATGTTGCATTATTCCCTGTAACATTACATTTTTACACCACTAATGGTTAGGTTTAGGTTTAGGGTTTGGGTTGGATGAGGTACAGTATATAAAATATGCATTCCTATTCATTGTATTACAGCCTGTATAACTGGAAACAACTCACATTTGGCGCCTCTCCGTGGACTATACACCCAGAAAATGGAGCTCACACTTGCTCATACACACAACAACACTTAACGCTTCACCACTGGGGGCAGTGTTTTGCAATTCAGTAAGCACAGACTGATTTTAGATAAAGAAAAGTCAAGCTACCATTTCTGATTTTACTGTGAGATCAGTCTTGAGATTCACCTGAGAGCTGGTTGGTTTGGTTTATGGCTTAGAATATGGCTTTTGAAATCCCTATGGAAACAATTAATGGTAAAAATTATTTCGGAACCAAGACAGCTGAAAAAGTGGGCGGGGACTTTTGCACTCTATAGTTTCCATCCATACAACCATAAACATAACAAGGTGTCTATGCTCCATGAAAATCGGTGTCCAAAGATATGAAATTCAGACATCTTTCCTTCCTTTCCTCCCTCATCTCTTCTTCTTCCTCTCTTCCCCATCCTCCCCTTTCATTCCTGTCCCAAATCTTTCCCCTATGGTCATAGCCTTGCAGAGAGGTCTGCGCTTTGTGAGTTATAACCGGCGGGTGTGATGTTGTTGCTGCTAATCTCCTGTGAATGAGTGTGTGTGTCTGTATCTCTCTCTCTTTGTGTTTGTGTGTGTGTGTGTGTTAAAAATTCAGTATCACTAACTCAACAGGGTCTTTGTGGTTAACGGTTCCTTGACAGCGCTGAAGTACCGTCGCTATTCACAGTAATGCAGATATATCAGCCTGCTCGCACTCATGCTCAGTGACTGTGCTGGAGTGTTAAGTACATGACACCTGTAACAGATGTTGCTTGTCAAGGTTTTTGGTCTCATGTGTTGTGTTTATAAAAGTAAAAAAAAAAAGCCTATGCTCTAGAGATGTATAGACCAAAGAAAGGTGAACAAAAGAACTGTCACACAACATGTTAGAAGCAAAATGGGTGAATTCATTCACAAAGAACATTCATAACAAAAAATATAGACTGTATATATTTTTTATATAAAGAAAATGAAGCCTGTGTTAGAACCATTAGGATTTTTTTGTGCTGTGACATTATTCTCATGATGAAGCATTTTGCAAATTCTAACCCATATTCATTACTCATCATCACAATCAAGAACAATGATGACTCTCATTTCTGTAATACAGAAATGTAAAATCGGTCCTGACAAAATAAGTACTTTTATTCAAATCAGCATATGTTAAAGGCAGTATGCCAAATGTTTCCATGATGCACAAATACTTCATTTAAACAATATATCATTACTTTTTGCATTATGGCAACGATACTTAGATTTATTTATTTATTTGGCTTTACAGTAATGAGACTTTGGCAGCAATGTCACAAATGCAAAAAAAAAAAAAAAAAAAAAAAAAAAAGAAATGCTTCTAAAATAGGGACTAAAAATATAATTTATTATTTTTTCTTTTGATTTTGGAGTGAAATATGATCTGCTCTTGATAATCTTCTTGAGTTTGACCCACATTGTAGGCTATTATATTATTTTATAAATTCTAGGTCTACACAAATGGTATCTTAAAAATGTTTTAAATGTACACTAATGCCTGTGCAAAGGCAAAATCTATGTTTGTGATTTTCTTCAGAAAATCTGCACCACACACACACACACACACACACAGAGATGTGTTCACAGCAGACAGCTGACTTCTCCTGTCACTGATAGTTGGTGTTAACAGCACTAGTTGACACATACAGTGTGTAAAGCTCTTGGGATCACGCAGTGGCATTAGGTTGACCAGAACATACATCCTGCCAGCTGTCAGACGCTTCCTTTCTCTTAATAGATTACTGTCATTTGATCTTAAAATGTATGTGTGTGTGTGTGTGTGTGTGTGTATATATATATATATATATATAAACATACACACACGCACACAATGGGGGTAAAAAGTTTGGAATAATGTACAGATTTAGCTCTTATGGAAAGAAATTGGTACTTTTATTCACTAAAGTATCATTCAACTGATCACAATGTATAGTCAGGACATTGATAATGTGAAAAATTACTATTACAATTTAAAAAAAAATAAACTACTTCAAAGAGTTCTCATCAAAAAATCCTCCACGTGCAGCAATGACAGCTATGTAGATCCTTAGCATTCTAGCTGTCAGTTTGTCCAGATACTCAGGTGACATTTTACTCTACGCTTACTGTAGCACTTGCCATAGATGTGGCTGTCTTGTCGGGCACTTCACATGCACCTTACAGTCTAGCTGATCCCACAAAAGCTCAATGGGGTTAAGATCCATTACACCCTTTTCCAGTTATCTGTTGTCCAATGTCTGTGTTTCTTTGCACACTCTAACCTTTTCTTTTTGATTTTCTGTGTCAAAAGTGGCTTTTTCTTTGCAATTCTTCCCGTAAGGCCTACACCCCTGAGTCTTCTCTTTACTGTTGTACATGAAACTGGTGTTGAGTGGGTAGAATTCAATGAAGCTGTCAGCTGAGGACATGTGAGGCGTCTATTTCTCAAACTAGAGATTCTGATGTACTTATCCTCTTGTTTAGTTGTACATCTGGCCTTCCACATCTCTTTCTGTCCTTGTTAGAGCCGATTGTCCTTTGTCTTTGAAGACTGTAGTGTACACCTTTGTATGAAATCTTCAGTTTTTTGGCAGTTTCAAGCATTGTATAGCCTTCATTCCTCAAAACAATGATTGACTGATGAATTTCTAGTGAAAGCTGTTTCTTTTTTGCCATTTTGACCTAATATTGACCTTAAGACATGCCAGTCTATTGCATACTGTGGCAACTCAAAAACAAACACAAAGACACTGTTAAGCTTCATTTAACGAACCAAATAGCTTTCAACTGTTTTTGATATAATGGCAAGTGATTTTCTAGAACCAAATTAGCAATTTAGCATGATTACTCAAGGATAAGGTGTTGAAGTGATTGCTGCTGGAAATGGGACCTGTAAAGATTTTATCAAAAATAGTGATGGTGCTGTTTTTTTACATCAGTAATGTCCTGACTATCCTTTGTGATCAGTTGAATGCCACTTTGGTGAATTAAAGTACCAATTTCCTTCCGAAACAGCAAAATCTGTACATTATTCCAAACTTTTGGCCCAGTGTGTGTGTGTGTGTGTGTGTGTGTGTGTGTGTGTGTGTGTGTGTGTGTGTGTGTGTATATATATATTATATTATATACCTATATTAGTATTAGCTATTTAAAAAAATATTTTGTTAGTGAAACCATTTAATAAAATGTATAATATTTATTCTTTTACCTAAGATATACAGTGTGCCAATATTCTAGTATTGAGGGAGAAAAAAAATACATATCCAGCCACCGAGTCCTTGAATGCAGATGTCATCATAGGGGTGATTCACGGGTGACCCATCCCATGAGTACGAGCTCACAGAGACACACACTCAAGGAGAGGGGGACGAAGCTATTGAGGAAGAGGTCACGGTAAGAGGAGAGGCGGTGGGTTACACGGCACAGATGGGGCTAAAATAAGCATGCTTTATCTCTGGAAATAGGAAAAAATAAAAAACTTACAGTAAACCCTTCCTCCCATCTGTCTTTATTTATGTGGTATATCTTACATAGACTTTTGTGAAAGGAAGTCTTTTAAAGAATTTAGTGGCTTTTTGTCAATGTCTAAACTGTAAAATCATATATATGAAAGTGTTTTCCTAAAAGTTGATAAAATTAACTTTCAGCAGATATAAGTAAAAATACATATTTTTTCTCTTCCAGGAAAACAGACTGTAACACTTCTTGACCACGAGATGCTTGACCACGTCCTCGCTGCCACATATCCCCACCGCCCACCTCAGGCCGGGGCAGCATCCGGCCTGCCTACCACTCCCCCCCCATTCCTGGAGAGGATGTCGGTGACAGCCATCTGCACCCCCGGTCTGTGGACCACCTTGAACTTAAACGGCTAAAGAGCCAGATACCAACGGGTGATCCGCACGTTGGTATCTTTCATGCGGTGGAGCCACTGGAGTGGGGCGTGATCGGAACAGAGGGTGAAGGCCCACCCCAACAGGTAGTATCGGAGAGTGAGGACCGCCCACTTGATGGCGAGACACTCCTTTTCCACGGTGCTGTATTTAGTTTCCCTCAACGAGAGCTTACGGCTAATGTACAGCACCAGGCACTCCTCCCCCTCCACCACCTGCGAGAGCATGGCCCCCAGCCCTCTGTCTGAAGCATCTGTCTGTAAAACAAAAGGGAGAGAGAAGTCAGGTGAATGTAAAAGCGTCCCCCCGCAAAGTGCGGCTTTAACTTGCGTGAACGCCTGCTGACACTGCTCCATCCACTGGACCGGGTCTGGAGCTCCCTTTCTAGTGAGATCAGTCAGCGGGCTGGTGACGTCCGAATAATTAGGCACAAACCTTCTATAATCGCCGCTGTCTTGTCAATTTGGGGACGCACCTGCCCGTGGCCCAAGTGGAACCCCAGATACCGTACCTCCACCCGCCCAGTCGTGCACTTCTTTGGGTTTGCTGTGAGTCCCGCTCGGCGCAGTGATCTCAGAACCGCCCTCAGATGTTGCATGTGCCACTGCCAATCATTGCTGTAAATGATGATGTCATCTAAATAGGCAGCAGCGTAAGCTGAATGTGGTCTGAGGATTCGGTCCATGAGACGCTGAAACGTAGCCGGGGCTCTAAACAAACTGAACGGAAGTGTCACAAACTGGTGTAAACCAAATGGTGTGGAGAAGGCGGTTTTTTCACGGGAAATTGGTGTCAAGGGGATCTGCCAATAACCCTTCGTCAAATCCAATGTCGAATAAAATCGAGCAGTGCCCAACCGATCGAGCAACTCATCAACGCGAGGCATTGGATACGAATCAAATTTAGACACCGCGTTGACTTTCCTATAATCCACACAGAACCGTACAGACCCATCGCTTTTAGGCGCTAGAACAACTGGGCTGGACCAATCGCTGTGGGATTCTTCTATTACCCCCATATCGAGCATTGCATCCAATTCTTCCCGAAGGATTTTCTTCTTGTGTTCGGGTAATCGGTAGGGGCGGCTACGTACCACGACCCCCGGTTCGGTCTCGATGTGGTGGTGAATGAGGTTTGTACATCCCGGTAGAGGGGAAAACACATCCGCAAACTCCTGTTGCAACCTAGCAACCTCCGCAAGTTGACTCGGTGAGAGGTGGTCTCCGCAGTGACCGGGGTGAACTGTTTATGTTTTGAACTCACCTCCGGTCCGAGCTCCACCTTCTTGGGAACTACCGTAGCCAACATCACAGGGACCGCCTCCCTCGACAATTTCAGAAGATTGAGGTGGTATATTTGATGTGCGCCCCCTCTATCGGTTCGTTTAACCTCATAATCGAGATCTCCCACTCGTCGTGTGACCTCAAAGGGTCCTTGCCACTTGGCGAGTAATTTAGAGCTCGATGTGGGAAGAAATACAAGCACTTTATCTCCCGGTGCAAATTCCCTTAGCTGAGTTCCTCTGTCATACAGTCGGCACTGTCGTTCTTGAGCTTGGAACAAATTCCCCTGTGTTAGTTGCCCCAAATTGTGGAGTTTTGCTCTAAGATCAAGAACATATTGAATTTCATTCTTACTATTTGAAGGTCCCTCCTCCCAGGCCTCTCGCAATACATCAAGCACACCACGTGGGCGTCGCCCATACAGCAGCTCGAATGGGGAGAAGCCAGTGGAGACTTGCGAGACCTCTCGTACTGCAAATAACAGGGGGTCGAGCCATTTATCCCAATTTCTAGCATCGTCGTGCACGAACTTACGAATCATGTTTTTGAGGGTTTTATTAAATCGTTCCACCAGGCCATCTGTTTGAGGATGGTACACGCTGGTGCGAATTGATTTAATACTCAACAATCCATACAGCTCACGTAGTGTTCGTGACATAAACGTTGTGCCCTGATCGGTGAGGATTTCTTTCGGAATCCCCACCCGGGTGATTATTTTGAAGAGTGCCTCCACAACACTGCGTGCTGAGATGTTGCGAAGAGGTGCTGCTTCCGGATATCGCGTTGCATAGTCCACTAGGACTAATACAAAGCGATGTCCGACGAGGTCCATTCCAATTCTCTCAAAGGGGACCTCGATCAACGGAAGAGGGCACAATGGCACTTTTGGGGTGGCCGGTGGGTTAATCAGCTGGCATTCGCGGCATGCCACACACCACCTGCGGACATCGCCGCCAATGCCCGGCCAATAGAAGTGGGCTATTAGACAGTTCAGTGTTTTCCTTTCTCACCATGGGATTATAATGAGCTGCCTAGAATACCATTTCCCGACGGCTCTGTGGTATCAAAAGTTGGGTTGTATCTTCTTTAGTCTGAGCATCCTGTGTCACTCTATACAACCGCTCATTTATAATTGCAAAATAGGGGTATGAAAGGGTGATGTCAGGCTGGAGTCGTTGACCATCAATGACTCTCACTTGGTCGAAGGTGTGTTTGAGGGTCTCGTCTCACGACTGCTCCAAAGGGAAATCCCCCTCAGGGAATTCCCTGAGAAGGGGAGGAGCTGCAGCCTCTCCCCCTCTCTCGTCATTATGACGTGGAGCTGTCGAGGACAGCCCCGGCTCCGCCTCCCCTGCCAGAGCATCGCACATTGCACATCTCCCTAATTTCATACAGGACCCATCCGCACAAATTCCCTTTAATAAAACTCTAAAGTCAGGCCAATCAGTCCCCAAAATCAGCGGATGGGTGAGGCGGGAACTAACCGCGGCCTCCACTCTATGCTTTTTCCCCCAGAATTTAATTGTCAGGGTCACCACTGTATACTTATGAATATCCCCGTGCACACATTTCACCCTCACTGTTTTATTTGTGCCCAAAGCCTCGGGTTGAACCAAGCGTTGGTGGATAGTGGTTTGATTACACCCGGTGTCCACCAACACTTGGTGAGTACCTCCCTTGACACTTACCGGTATCTGGTATGCTCCGGCCGGTCGGGGGCAGCCTGCGGGATGTCAGAGACCTGCACCACCATCCCCAGCTCCATCAGAGGGCACTGATCCCGGAAGTGGTCTGGGTCCCCGCACCTCCAGCAGGCTGGCCCAGGCGCTATGCCCACACTTGCATCGGTGGGCTCCCCCCTGAGGGGGAGAGTGGCGGGGCATCGGGGTAGGGGAAGGTTTCGGAAGGTTTTTCGGTCTCAGTGTCTGAAGTCCTCCTCTTCAGACACTGAGACCGAACACTGGCGGTGTGGCTCTTTTATGCCGCTCTCCCCGTGCTCACTGAAATTAGAGACAGGTGTTAGACATAATTTAGCTCGGGTGTAAGCGCCCTTACCACTTTCTCTCTCTCCGGAGAGATGCTTGACCACGCCCCCGCTGCCGCACAGACCAAAAATGTTGATGACTCATGCTGCATTCACTCATTTTGCCCAATCAAATGCTCTCTAGAATATGAATGTCCCTCCCCTTAACCTACTTCTAACTAGCAATAGCAAGATGCAAATCATGTTGTTCATGGTTGTGACATACTGTAAACTAAAGGCACCAGTCCTTTGATATGTCCAATCTGAGACTGACTTTAATATTTAGTACTCAGAGTGTTTTTTTCAAGATATTGTGGAAAAGTGCTTCAACGGAAGAAAAGAATACCCACACAAAACGAATGATGAATGTGTTGTTTATGTTGACGTGGTAATGCTTTGATTAAAAGGAACTGTTATTATTTATTTGGCTTTTTGTTTATTCCTGGTGAGCGTTGAAGTAAATATCGTAATTGGCAGGTGGCTTGTTGAATTAACATGTTTTTCTCCTTCCGTAGGTAAAAGTAAATGAGCAGAGTCGGTTGTCACGAGAGTGTTTCATATTGATAAAGACGGATCTGTGGTGCCACATGGTGCATTTGTCAAGAGCCCCAGAGGCAAAGTGCTGACAAACTGAAACTTTGGAGGTACTATATGCTTACAGCCAAAATCTTTCAAGAAGTTAATTTGTGAGTTTGTGTGTGCACAATCTGTATGTTTGTTAGTTTGTAAGTGTATATACTTTCTATTAGAACTGAGAAGGAGCTGTGTATAACACTAAATTCTGTATGTTTCTATTCTGCTGATCATATATCATAATTTCAGATGTGTGTGTAAAGATTATGGTCTCAATTACAGCAACTCCCATCTTAATTCTCTAAAGACTCTAGCTTTGTTTGGAATAGCAAACTATTATATACTCATACTATTTCTGCTGTATATACTGTATTATGTGTACTTTGAAATATGCAAATTTTCTGAACAATGTATGGAATACGGAATAAAAATTAAGATTTTTTGCACAAAATTGGAGTAAAAATATATCTATTTTTTATTCTCAAGATAACTGGATGGCACTGTTTTTTACTGTGTGAATGATTTATCATTGCATAATACATACTGTTTCACATATACAAAAGACATATATTCATGTTTTACAGGTCTACATCCGTCTGAGGCTGCAAAGCTGCGCAACTACCTGCACTTTCGTGAGCCAGTTAACTTGAAGAAGAAATCCATCTTGGAAATGGCTAAAATGAACCCTGCTCTCGACTTCCTAGATCCTTTGAGGGAGGACATTCCCAACGATAGCAAATCTAATCTTTCATTACCATTTTGCATTATGCTTTTTTTTTTTTTTTGTGATTAACATTTTTTATTGATTCACACAACAAACAAAGAAAAGCAAAACATATATATATACCGAATCAACATTTAACCCCTACTACCACCCCTCCCAATCCCCAACTCCACCCCGACCCTTAACAAACACCTCTGTGGTCACACATGAGCACATGCACACACACACACACAAAAACATAAAATAAAATAATCACACACATAAATAACCACCTCTCTGTCCACTGCCCAACCCCGAGAGCCCTCCAAGAACACCAAATATTTGCCCCATTTCCCAACAAACAAATCCAAATTTCCCATTCTTCTAGATGACCCTTCTTAGAAATCCGCCACCCTCCCCATCTCCGAGCACCACTCCTGAAATGGGGCACTCCAGCTGACTTCCATCCCCTTAAAACAACTTGTCTGGTGATAATGACACTGGTTAGGACCCAGTTTTTTATGTGTTTATACCCTTTATTGATGACCGCCCCATTGCCTAAAATAGAGATTCTGGGGCATTTTATTGCCCAATACGTCACACATAAAACTCTGAACCTTCAACAAAATTCTTGGATCTTAACACACCATCAAAAATCATGGGTTGTGTCTCCAACTTCTGACTAGCATCGCCAGCAGGTGGGTGTGTCTTTAAGACCAAGCCTATACAATCTAGAGGGGGTCCAATAGAATCGATGTAAAATCTTGAATTGCATAAGGTGCACCCTTGCATCTCTAGATGCAGACTTGACGTTTTTTTTAGAATCCTAGCCCACACTCCTTCCTCCAATACCATGTTTAAATCTTTCTCCCATAATCTCTTTATAGAAGTTAAAGGTCCGTCCCCAGACTCTGAATTAGCAGGGAGTAATACACTGATGCCTCATGACTTTTCCAAAAGCAGTAATCACCTCTCCCAGAGTATCTGCCGCTTTAGGGTGGTGTATGCTACTCCCAAAAATAGTACAGAGCAGGTGTCGTAGCTGTAAATACCTAAAGAACTGAGGTCTGGGAATTCCAAAATGGTGAACCAAATTTTCAAAGGATCTCAACACTCCACTCTTATATAGGTCACTGAGTGTATTCACCTCCCTCACAATCCACTCTGACCAACAGAAAGGGGACTTATTAATACATAATTTTAGGTTCAGCCATATGCTTGAGGCAACATTTAATTAAATGTCCGAATTAAACACTCTGGACACTTTTGTCCATACCAAGTGCAAATGCGAGATAACGGGTTGTAACTTAACTTCTCCGATTAGTTTGATAGAAAGGCTTTGCAATGGCGAAATAGGGGCAAGAATTCCTGTTCAATACAAAACCAGGGAGGGGCTCTCTCAGGTAGAAGCGACCAATGAGCCAAATGTCTGAGACTGAATGCATAATAATAAAACAAAATCTCAGGTAGGCCTAGCCCACCTTTGTCAATCGGCCTATGCAATTTACTGAAATGTAATCTGGGACGTTTACCGTTCCAAATGAAGGACTTCGCTATGCTATCAAATTGCTTGAAATAAGTGAGGGGGATATCTATAGGGAGAGACTGTAGCAGGTAGTTGAATTTTGGAATACAATTAATTTTAATAACATTAACCTTCCCAATCATAGATAAATGTAATGAAGCCCACCTGCCCACATCGCTTGAAAACTTTTTATTATAGGGTCAAAATTAAATCACTAAATCACACAAATTTGCTGGGAATAAAATACCCTGTTTGGGCCACTGGAAGGGGCCCGGCTGAAAAGCTGTTACCGACTGGGCAGTATGCTGTCAGAGCCAAAGCTTCGGGTTTAAACCAATTAACTCTGTATCCCGAGAACTTAGAAAAGGAATGAATAATTCTGTGGAGGCAAGGCATAGATCTAGTAGGGTCGGAGATGAATAATAAAATATCATCTGCGTAAAGCAAAAGCTTATGCGCCACACCTCCCGCCACCACCTCTGGAAAATCATCCTCCTTTCTTATCGCGGCTGCTAATGGTTCCAGGGCAAGACAGAACAATATTGGGGAAAGAGGGCAACCCTGCTGGGTGCCCCTATCCAGAGTAAAATAATCTGAAATTAATCAATTTGTTTGTACCACTGCTACCAGGTGTCTATAAAGTAACTTAATCCAACCAATAAAAGTATTCCCAAACCTGTGCATTTACAAAATCTTAAAAGATAATCCCATTCTACCATATCAAATGCCTTTTCGGCATCAAGTCATATGGCAGCGACCATAGTCTGATCATTTACCACTGACGACATGATATTGATGAAATGCCTAATGTTATCAGAAGAGCTACGGCCCTGAATAAACCCCACCTGATCTATATGTATAAGAAATGTCATAACTTTACTTAATCGGTTAGCCAAAATTTGTAACAATATTTTAACATTTAGATGGATCAGGGAAATGGGACAGTAACTCTTACTCTCGCTTGGATCTTTGTCCTTTTTAAGAATCAGACTGATCCGGGCTTGCGTCATGGTTGGCAGAAACTTTCCAATCTTTAATGATTCCGTATAAACTTCTAGCAAAAGTGGAGCCAGTTCTGTAGCATAAGATCTGAAAAACTCAGCAGCAAAGCCATCTGGCCCCGGAGACTTGCCTGTAGGCTAGGCCTTAATTACCTCGCCAAGCTCCTCCAAGGTTATCTCAGAATCAAGAGACTTTTTTTGCTCAGCCGTCAGTTTTGGAAGTTCTAATGGTTCCACAAAGTTTCTAATATCCTCATCAGTAATCGAACACGTGGAACTATGGAGATCAAAATAGAATTCTTTAAAAGCATTATTAATATCAATGGCTGAGGTAAATATTTCACCTCCAGCACTGAGGGAATGGTAGAAAAAATCTCTCTCTGTTTTCTATATCTAGCCAGAAGTTTTCCTGCCTTGTCCCCTGACTCAAAGTATGACTGTCTTGCCCTCAATAGCCAAAACTCCACCTTCCTTGACAAAATAGTGTTATATCTGTATTTCAGTTGGGTCAATTCTCTGAGGCCATCAGACGACATTTGGCGCTTCAGCTCTGTTTCGGCACTTTTAATATTCCCTTCCAACTCCATGAGTTCTTGTGCTTTGGATTTTTTAGTGAATGAGGCATACTGTATGATCCAGCCCCTAAGAACCACCTTAAGTGCCTCCCAAGCCACGACCACAGAGGATACTGAGGACCAGTTGGTCTCCATATAAACATTGATTTCAGCCTTTAACATTTGTTGGAATTCAGGATTTTGCAAAAGGGATACATTAAAGAGCCAACTATATGATTTCCTTTTCTCCATATGCGGCAACACCTCTAAACTCACCAGGGCATGATCTGAGACTAAAATGTTTCCAATTGAGCAATTAACAACAGATGAAATGAGGGACTTAGATAAAAAAAAAAAAAAAAAAAAAAAATCTATTCTAGAATAAATCTTATGGACTGATGAAAAAAATTTACAGTCCCTACCAGATGGGTTAAAACGTTTCCACATATCTGTAAGACCAAGATTTTTACACATCCTGTGAAAAATGTTGCTCTTGGGGGCTTACACTCTTTTGCTTCACTATGATCAAGGACTGAGTCCATCAAAAGATTAAAGTCTCCTCCCAATATTATATCATGAGGGGTGCCAGCGGCTTGCAACATCCCTTCAAGATCTTGACCACGTAAGTGTCTTTTAATGTCTCCAGAGACCGAGGATTTTGAATTCTTTGACATATTGTCTTCCTAGAACAGTTATGTAACCGAGTATATCGAATCTCACCGGTTTATGACATTAATAGTGTTAAAACTAGCAAAGTGCGCAGAGCTCGCCGTTCACACGTCCGAACCTCGCATGGCGCCACGCGACTTGCGTGATGCTTAATTCTTTGTGCGGTTTTATTTCCAGGCACAATATTCTTTCTTGAACTCGCAATGACATCTTCCCACCCTCAAACCTTGTAACGAAATATTTGCAGTAAATCCCAACTCCTCTTTTTCATTAGGCATTTTTACTGTAATTCAGAGGTGAACAACACCTGTTAACACCACTGCACTACACAAAAAAAAAAAAAAAGGAAAAAAAAAAGATGCTGACATGCAAATTGCTTTTTTTAGCCAGTCCATATAGTGGTGGGAAATAAGATGAGGGTGTAAGAATCCTAATGACAGATATGATTTGGCAGCTGTCTAGGCTAAACCAAGGGAGACATCTTGGGTGTTGTTCTGCAAACTATGATCCCGTTGTTCTCGTTCCTTACGCTCTTTTTTTTTATTCTTTCTGAGAAGCATTTGAGCGATTGCCATTTCTACATCAACAATAAATCAGTGTTTCCCTCTCATACATCATGGTTGCTCTCTGACGTGTTTGTCAGTTGGTGGCAACTAACAAAAAGGTTGTTCAGAAAAATATTCTTTTGTGGTCTTTCTACAAATTGGTTTGCTCGCAAGGTTGCTGAAAGCTATTCATCAAACACTCTTCATGAAGCTTTGCCCATTGCTTGACCAGGCTACAGACCAAATACGGATTGTTTAACGTTGATTCAGCTGTAGAGTTCCTAGTGGAATATCTTGTTCTGCTGATTCTGAATCTTAACCAGATGGAATCATGAGAGCATCAGTTTGAGCCTTAAAATTGACAGAAAACACTACTTTGGCTTATGACTTTGGTCTTTATCCTTGGATTTAGATGCATCATACAGCACTCAAAACACGATTAAGACCTCTTGCTGGATGTGAACTTAAACTGTAAAGACAGACAACGAAGGAGAAGTCTGTAATCACCCATCAAAGACTACATAAATTAGAGGACAAAGAATAATGTCCTCAAAGGGAATATCACTATCAGACTCAGGTTTAGAAGGCAAATGCCACTTTGTTTTACAGTAGAGAGTTTGATGACCCGGTCACCCAACTGGAGATATGCCCAGATTTCAAGTGTGTCAGAAACATCTCTGCTGTTTCGTTAAAGGCGGTGAACTGTCCTTCTTTATTTCTCTCTCTAAGGGATGGCTGCTCACCAGGCAATATCCAGCTAAGCTGATTTGTTTCGTCTTTGGAGACTTAGTACTCTGAAAAAGTAGCTGGCTCAGGCCTCAGAAAGAGGGGATTTACCTGCCCTGTTTAAAACTTTGCTCTTTTTCCACATGACCAGTCAGGTGGAAATAACACAATATGGTCTCTAGAGGTTCCAGAGGTGAACAGGTTCGTCTGGATGCCTCAGGTAGTGGGTAGAGTATACTGGGAAAGAGCTCTCTTGATGAGTGCTATTTACCGCCCTTTGCCTTCTCTCAGGTTTCCATGAATGTGGCCTGGACAGGAAGATGTGGGGAGATTTCCCAAGAACTTGGAAATGAAGAATGTGTTTTATTACCGCATAAATTTGAGCCAAATATCACTGCAACAAATGGGTGGAAGCCATTCAATTTAATGATGATGGAAGGCTCCAAACTGCCAGTCTGTCTACCCTAGAGTCCGAAGCTATTGGGAATACCTGTCTCAATACTTTGGTGCTTTGGGAGTCTAATTGCCACATATCATCTTTAAAATCTGCCATTCCGATTGCTGCATTGCAATGGCAATGCACTCCCTTCACCGTTTAGGGGTGTTTCTTCAACTTTGTGCATTTGCATGACAGAGGGTTTGATTTCTTTATGAAAACGAACAGATTTCCAAGTGGTTTTTTTTTTATGATATGAAGGTCACATTAAACTGACTTGGAAACTTTTACCAGGCCTTCATAATTTATTTTTGCCACTTTTCCAATGATTTTTATAAATTGAGTTTTACTGTTTTAACAGACCCAGTCTTTCAAATTAAACTATGAAAAGCCATATAAACAAATGATTACATGTTTAAAACTATGACAACCTAAACAAAGAGCAAAATAAGCTATTTCAATATTTATTGTGTAAAAATGATCCCACAGTTGCGGTAACCTTTTCACCACACAAAACAATTTGCCTCAATTTGTTTTTTTCCCCTCAAAGTTAGTGTACTTTTTAACCAAGTCAAAAAAGGGAAAGTAATGTTTTAAGGAAAATCTCTTGGGGTGAAAAAAAATCAAGATAATTATCACTTATTTTATTGAGAATATAAATTTCAGAATAATTTATTGGACCTTTTTTTAATTAAGCTGTAATTTTACCATATTAGGCAGAATGTGTTTAAATATTTAGTTTTGTGTATTATTTAGGATAAATAAAATGTTAGCTATGAAATTAGCCTTAGCAAGACAAAAGGGGTCGGGCATTTTATTTAAAAAATGATAATGTAATTTCCATCAGAATCATTCCCACCACAGAATTCTAAACACAAAACAGAATTTGAGATGTGCTGGAAATGAGACCGTGATGGGAATTTTCATGACTTTTAGAAACAATTTTACATAAATGTCCTGTGATGCATGTACATACACTGTTGGACATTTTTAGTAGACAAATAAAATAAAAAAAAGTTTGAGGGAGTCACACTGCTAAAAGAAGGGGTGTCTGACAATGGACATTACTGTTGTTGACATTTAAACTATTAGGTTAAACCAAAGTCTTTCTAGCAAGTCAGTCCACTGTCGGTCATCTTTGGAACATTCTAGGGAGGCTATTTCCAGTCATGCCAGTGCAGCTCCTATCTGCTTGAATGGGAAACACAGAAATCTACAAAATGGTTGGTCAAGATTACTAAGTACATATTTCAAATAAGCAATAAAATTTGACAACACTGAAATCATAAATTGTGCTTCTTTAACTCATATTATGCTAAAAAAAAAAACAATAATAATAATTCCCAGCTTGTATATCTAATGTGCATGCATGCATGTTCTGAAGTTGATTGACAGGCGATGTATGTATATAAACAGGATTAGCTCTTTTACCTGTACCTGACTTCCTTTCTACATCCGTTTACCGTTGGGGCCTAGAGTTTCTTGGTTTGACGTTCCAATTTCTCCCATTCATTTTAATAAAAATGGTCCGTCTCTGCTAAACAGTCATTTGCAGTTGATGTTCAGAGCTGCGATTCACACACACACACAGACTTCATTGGCATTGAGTTTTGTGGTGCTGGGTGCAAGCCAGTGCAGCAGCTGGATGCGGGGGCCACCCAGACAGAAAGACCACTGAACGGCTCTTCTTTATGCACTGCTATGATAAAAGTCATCCCTAACTTAGCCAACTCTGTCAACAAATGTTCTTCTCTCCAGATTTTGTTCAGCATGTCACATTATCTGAGTCTGGTTTTTGACAATGCTTCCTGTGTTATGGCTAATAATTCACAGTCAGTTTATGTAAAGTCATTTCTCGTCTCATTTTCTCTTTGATCCATTAAATGTAGTCTGTTTCTTGTCCCAAATTGTGCTTACAGTGTGTGTTCTTCCTGGAGGGTCATGGAGTCTACAGTTTGAGCAGGGAGGTACCGTGTGTGTATTACGCAGCCTACTCTGGCTGGGTCTCACCTTCTACCACATTCCCCAGACCCCACAGCATGGATACATCTACATGGGAGATGGACTTATGAATCTTGACCTCTCTTTCATGTTATAGCAGCCAAAACACTTAGCACACTCCCATTTATGTTATATCACCCAGTTGTGGTGTCTAGATGGTAACCCTGATGGTGTAAAAACATTATCTCATAACTTTGTGACCTTACTGTCACTGTGATTTTCTTTCCTGTTATTTTATGTGATAAAATATAAACAAATGCCAAAATGTTTGGAGGGTTGAAAGCTGTATTGATGTTTCATCCTCAAGGCAGTCATGAGAGTTTGCCTTGCTTTCTCTCTGGCTCAAACACATGCAAACTCAGAAACAGCTGCTTGTGAGATAAACACAGCCGTTTTATTTGCACATCTGCCTTTGCGATAATATAATCTCAACATTCCTCTAAATCAGACAGTTCAACAATTACCACAATCAGAGGGCTGCACACATGGCAGGAGTTACGTGGATCTCTGAATTTACTTCTTGATGTTTCTTTAAAAATTGCATGATTTCACCATTTAACCTCTCATAAGAGAGAGGCAATGAACAACAAGTAAAAAATGCAAATCCAGTTTTACATATTCACTCCATGAATCATAGATCCCATAGTCCCATCCACAAGGCACTTGTCACGGTTTTCATTGGATGAGCAGCTCTGTCCTTCAGTGCTTTATGTACAATGGCTTGGGGCTGTATCTGACGTTGTTTTTTAGGGCAGGATTTCCCACAGGCATTCTATTCTTACACCACTTTAGCCCTGTCTTGTAGATGGGCTTCACAGACTTCACAGAGTACCGTGTCAGGTACCTACAACAGACCATAAGAGACAGTTTAATTGAAGGGATGCACTTAAAAAAAAAAAAAAAAAATGGTCTATCAGATATGTAATCTTAATATCGGCTTTCTGGCACCTGAGAAAATATTGTGCCTGTTGAGAGGTGGGTTTGGCTTTGGTTTTGGTACATGGCCTTCTGGTAAATGGGTTCTATGATCTGGTAGGAGAACTGGAAAGAAATGAGAAGGAACCAATTAAATTATCATAATTATAACTACTAATGTGTACTTCAGGACAGATAATTAGAAACATAATTTTCATATACAACATAAACAAAGTAACAGCAGAGTCTTTACATATACAGTTGTGCTCAAAAGTTTGCATAACCTGGCAGAAATTGTGAAATTATGGCATTGATTTTGAAAATATGACTGATCATGCAAAAATGTATTTTATTTAAGGATAGTGATCATATAAAGCCATTTATTATCACATAGTTGTTTGGCTCCTTTTTAAATCATAATGGTAACAGAAATCACCCAAATGGCCCTGATCAAAATTTTACATACCCTTGAATGTTTGGCCTTGTTACAGACACACAAGGTGACACACACAGGTTTAAATGGCAATTAAAGGCTAATTTCCCACACCTGTGGCTTTTTAAATTGCAATTAGTGCCTGTGTAGACCAAGAAAGATTTCAGCCACAACTGCCAGAAAAATTGTTCGGGATACGAAGAAAAACCCACAGGTAACCTCAAGAGAAATACAGGCTGCTCTGGAAAAAGACGGTGTTGAACAAAAATTAGCTGCATGGTCGAGTTGCCAGAAAGAAGCCTTTACTGCGCCAATGCCACAAAAAAGCCCGGTTACAATATGCCTGACAACACCTTGACACGCCTCACAGCTTCTGGCACACTGTAATTTGGAGTGACGAGACCAAAATAAAGCTTTATGGTCACAACCATAAGCGCTATGTTTGGAGAGGGGTCAGCAAGTCCTATAGTGAAAAGAATACCATCTCCACTGTGAAGCATGGTGGTGGCTCACTGATGTTTTGGGGAGGTGTGAGCTCTAAATGCATGGGGAATCTTGTGAAAATGGATGGCAAGATGAATGCAGCATGTTATCAGAAAATACTGGCAGACAATTTGCATTCTTCTGCACGAAAGCTGCGCATGGGACACTCTTGGTCTTTCAAGCACAACAATGACCCTAAGCACAAGGCCAAGTTGACCCTCCAGTGGTTACAGCAGAAAAAGGTGAAGGTTCTGGAGTGGCCATCACAGTCTCCTGACCTTAATATCATCGAGCCACTCTGGGGAGATCTCAAACGTGCAGTTCACACAAGACGACCAAAGACTTTGCATGAACTGGAGGCATTTTGCCAAGACGAATGGGCAACTATACCACCTGCAAGAATTTGGGGCCTCATAGATAACTATTACAAAAGACTGCATGCTGTCATTGATGCTAAAGGGGGCAATACACAGTATTAAGAACTAAGGGTATGCAGACTTTTGAACAGGGGTCATTTCATTTTTTTCTTTGTTGCCACGTTTTGTTTTATGATTGTGCCATTCTGTTATAACCTACAGTTGAATATGAATCCCATAAGAAATAAAAGAAATGTTTTTTGCCTTCTCATGTTTTCTTTAAAAATGGTACATATATTACCAATTCTCCAAGGGTAGAACCTGTACAGTATGATACTAGATATGATGCTCTCAAATGTATACAGCTTAAGACAATGGCCAAAATTGTGGTCACTTAAAATGCTCATCTATGCAAAAACTTGCCTTCATGATGGGCCATCTGCACACAAATTGCAATCTTGCTGTGTTCCTGAGCACAGATGCCTGTAATGCACCGGGGCAGCATCCCGCCATCTGAATGAATGAACTGACTGAGCAACAGGAGGTCCTGCATGTTTATAAGAAAGAAAGAGATTCATTCATGCATTCAAACATGTTTTAAGAAAACTGGTTTCAGAATGCCTTCACAGTGGTGTATGAAATCATGCAAATTAGCATTTCTGAGCAATTACAGTGTAGTTGGACTTGTTTTGTAGGTTCCATCTGTAAATGGGGCACGGTGCAGTGAGGTTGGGAGGCTGTGGTTGCACAGATGAAGGCTCTATAACACCGTCTATCTGATAAAACAGGGAAAAGGAAGCATTACCAGATTATTAAACAGTGAAGTTGTATGGGAAAACACAAGGCAGCTGGTTTAATCCAAGGCTGTAAGCACCATAGTTATTGAGGGCAATATTCATATTAATAGGGTTTTTTATTGGTTGATTCAAAACTATTACTCTCCCCCACCCCCTTGCAATCATAATATTGTATGTTCAGTAATACAAAACTGAAATTCAAAGGCTACAACATGATAACTTGCTTTCTGAAATAATCTCTACGACTGTACTACTTACAACTGTCGTTTTGCCCTCCTTCTTCTTCACCACTGTAACACAGAAACAACATACACACAAATTTAAATGACATCATCTGATGTGGATATGCAGAATGCAAGAGTCCAAAACACCAAACTTAGACAGTTACTTTTATTAAATATTTAGATTTGTATTACATTGTTGATGGGTTATTATTACTACAGAAAAAATAATATAATATATCAGCTACTGTTACGAGATAATATCTAAGATCATGTTTCTGACATGAAGACGACGTTGCAGTACAGGCGTTCCATTGCAACAAGATGAAACTCCGGCAAACCAACACACTCTCAAAGTGAAAATGTCAGGATTCTTATAACTTTTCTAAATTTGGCTAATTCGTATGATATCGTGCAATTGCACTTGAATTCCTACGACTTTCACTACAGCCAAAGACATCACTGGACATCATTTCCATCTAATAAGCGTCAGTTACTTGCTTCTGTCACACACAACAGCTTCCTATCATGTTTACACACTCTACTGTGTGGTTAAGTTTAGATAAGGGGTTTGGGAAAGGGCATAATATTAATAAGCATGTCCTTAACGCCTCGTGCATGGAACATGCGCTTACTTCCACATTAGACATCCGGAAATTTGCACGTGATGAAGTCGTAAGAATTTATGCGAACAACATCGTGCGAGGCCATACGAAATAGCCAACTTGTAATTATATATGAATTTTAATGAGATCGGGTTATTTCCTGTGCGTGACTGTCAGTTGTGGCAGTAAATGTAAAATCGTCATCTGAGGGCTTCACTCAGTAACGGCTTTATGACTAATTCGGTAGTATTTCATACATGAAAAGATAAAAGCATAGATAATGGCATTCATTTATGAGCGGTTCCATTTTTAACTTACATTGTGATTTAATTACAGATACATGCAGTTCCACAAGATGATTTTTTTCATCAAATGAAATGGACAGCTTACTGCTGAAGATGTGACGTGGTGTGATAACCAGCACCAAATAAGAATGTATTTGTATATTACAGTTTGTCATGATTAATTAGACACTCAGAACACAATCTTTACTTTTTCAGTTAGATTTTCATTGCAAATTAATGTGAGGGATGCTGAAATTATCTAGAAGAATCTCCCCTAGACTGGACAAAGAGCAGCTGCCACTTTCCAGTAATGTTTGACAGACAGGTGAGTCTGATAAAAAGGCGAGTCTGAATTTATGCAGTGAAATTAATGAGCACATTTTGTTCGCACATTGTTGTGTTAGTTTACAGAATTGGCTCACTGTTTCTTTTCTTTCTTTTTTTTGTTGTTGTAAGATTGTCATTCAAAATGTATTTTAGCCTGAATAATTTAATTATTAAATCTTGTGAAAAGTTTTCTGACTTAAACTGACCTAAAGATTATCTGACTTACAGAACAAGCAGGCAATCAAGTCTATATGAAGGAATTGTTCACGTTGTCATAATTTTTCACCCTTGTGTCATTTGCATATCTGTATGACTTTCTTTCTTCCATGGATACAAAAGGTAATTTTCTGAAGAATGTCGTCACAGCTCTTTTCCATTTTACAAAAACAGTCTTTCAGGCTCCAAAAAGGACAAAAAGAAAAGCACCATAAAGTATTGTACAAGTACATTTACATTTATTCATTTGGCAGATGCTTTTATCCAAAGCGACTTACAAGAGAGGAAAAACATAAGCGAATCATCTTAAGGAGACAGTGGTACGAAAAGTGCCATATTACAAAGTTTCACTAGCATCAGAATAGCATTCAAAACAGATTAAAGTGCAACAAGGACATTTTTTTTTTTTTTTTTGTGACTGGTTAAGTGCTCATGGAAAAGATGTGTTTTTAGCTGATTTTTGAAGACAGAAAGAGAGTCAGCTTCACGGATGGAGTTGGGATGGTCATTCCACCAACGTGGTATGATGAAGCCAAAAGTCCGGGAAAGTATTTTGGTGCCTCTTTGTGTTGGTACAACAAGGCGACATTCCTTAGCCGACCGCAGGCTTCTAGTGGGCGTGTAGCTCTGAAGAAATAATTTTAGGTATGCTGGAGCAGACCCAGTGACTGTTTTGTACGCTAGCATCAGAGCCTTGAACTTGATACGTGCATCAACCGGCAGCCAGTGGAGAGAGACAAGGAGTGGTGTAACATGCACTCTCTTTGGTTGATTAAAGACCAGACATGCTGCTGCATTCTGGATCATTTGCAGGGGTCTAATTGCACATGCAAGTAGTCCACATGTTTTGTGTGTGGAACAGGCCATAATTTAAAATGTTTTTCAGTTATATTCCCCTCTATCATAGTAGCCTACAAATGCATCTGCGCTCATGTGTGTTCAAATATGATAAGTCAGGACACATGCCAGTTTTGATATCAGTGGTGAACAGTCACGTCAATCATGGCGCGGTGCGTCTTGACTATTTGTTATATATTGTGTCGCCTTAATTAAGTCATGAATCAAAACTAGAACAAAACCACAAAAATACACAGCAGAAGTGTAATCAAGCTTGTAATCTTGATTGTGCATAGAAACTGCAATGGCAAGATGTAAAAATGAAAATGAGTTAAAATGAGTTACATTTTGGCCTGTTCTCACCCAAAACCAATTGGATCACTTCAGAAGACATGAGATAAACCACTGGAGTCTTAAGCCCAAAGTATACTTCGATTCTGACTTGAACACTCAATGTCTGTGTACAGTCGAACGCGAGCCTGTCAAAGTATACTCCATTTTATTGTGTGCAAATACATAGGCACTTGGTGCAGTTAGCGCATGCAAGCTACGAATGCACGAGACACCTGACTATTTCTCTTCAGGAGTTTAGACCCTTAAAGATATCTTCATAGTCCTTCAGACTATGGATGGGCATGAGTAATTTAGTACTCGGGTACTCGGACATGGCAGCAATGATCGATCATGAAAACGATGATCGATGGTGATCATGCATGGTGTGACTTCTCACTTATTTCGAAATTCAGTGACAATTACCTGACAACTAAACACAAACATGTCAAAGAGGGAGCTTATTTTTAATTTTGAGATTGATTATGTTGGGATTTTTAGGGGTACATTGATTGTCAGAGACGTCTCATAGCAACCAAACTGATATACGACGCTGCAATGCTATCATTACGATCATCAAAAGAGAGTGTAATTAACCGTTTTTTGAACACCCATCTCTACAAAACGTTTGCTAAACACGTTTTATTATCATTTAATGTAAGAACTTTGACTCATTAATGGATATTATTTAATAAGTGAATGTTTGTCACTGACTCTAAACCTCCCTGCCCTGGGTGCAGAAATGTTTGCATGAAGTAACACACACCTGCTTCTTGACGAAATGGGAGTTGAAGATTTCCGCACGAGTTTCCAAGTTAGAAGTCCGACATAAAAGCTTTGTCTCGTTTCGAAGGCTGCGCGCTAGGTAGGATGCATCCTTTGAATGCTGAAGTATACAGAGCATCCTCCTTTAAACAAACCTCATTTAAGCGAGACGGAAACAGAACTTATCATGGTTGCTATGACAGCACACCACTCTTTAACAAGCGCGAGCACTTTGAGTGAGAAGGCAACAAAGTCCCTTTGGAAGGGAATGTTGTATGAGGTAAAATTTTGGAGAGATATAATGATGAAGAGAGAAAAGAAAATAGATTTTACAGGTGTACTTTTAGTCTATAATACTTTGTTTTAATTAAATATTACAATAATTCTACATATTATATTCTCTGCACCCGTCTACTGAGGTACGTCAACTTGGGAATTAACATTACTTGCGTTTGAACATCAGATTTTCTGGCAAATTGGCGTTATTTGTTTTATACATTTCTGTTGAAGCAAAGAATTGTGGGTTGTGAGTGCCCACGAAGGATACACCTCGAGCATCCTCCGAATTCCCATGAAAGCAGGTCGCATTCGAATGCTGCATTCAGATTGTCCTACTCGCATTTCTGAAACAAGACAGCCTCGATGACGTATGCGGCTGACAAATGCTACCTCCGGAGGATGCAGCCTTCCAAATGAGACACAGCCAAAGTGTCATTCGCTGCACTTTCCCCAGTTGAAAGGTGGAAATTCTGACTCTCAGAGTTGAATTGAAAGCTTCATGAATCATCACAGCAACAACAATACGGAGCATCACAGCTTTCCCCATGGAGCAAACACTTGGGGAGGCACACACAACGTGCTGTGAGTGTTTCATACAGCTAGGAATAACGCAGCTAAATGGAACAGAATGCAGTGTCTTCAAAACTGAACTTCAACTTAACATGCATATTAAAAACACGATGGTTATGGCATCTCCTGTAAAGCCAACTGCGATTTGAAAATAGACGGTTCAGACACTCACCAAATAACTGGTGCGCGCTTAATAAGATTACTACGGTAAACTGAAGGAAGAACAGACAGACGTGCATTGCGCGCATTCTTTCATTGAGTTGGGCAGCGAATGTTCACATAATGACAAAATAAAATGCATTATATTTTGATTATGCAATCTTTTGTACATTTTGTAACGGATTATTTTATAACAGCCTATAATAATGAATAGACGATACACTGGAATAAGATGCAATACAGCAGCCAAAGACGTTTGTCAGACATGTTATTATACTGTATATACAGTTATGTACATGTCATTGCCCCTAGAGTACTCGACGAGTACTTGAGTAATTAGTCCAAGTACATCCCTACTTCAGACTCGAGTTTTTACCTTCGTCTCCTGTTGTTACATCTTCTAATGCATCTTCGTAACAACAACGGCACAAATGTGAGTGTTGCCACCTTTTGGACCCACTAATTAGTGCAAATAATTTCAGGCGCATGCGCATTCTGCGTGTTCAAAGACGCATGGTTAGAAAAATTGGGCTGCATGCGTTCAGTGCTCGAGCACTCTGCTGATGATGAGATTTGCATCAAGTGTTCGCATCTGACCGAAATATACTTTTGGCTTTATGGATGACCTTTTTGCTGCTTTTATGTCCTTTTTGGAGCTTGAAACTTTGGTCACCATTCACTTGCATTGTGTGGACAAAAACACCTCATATCCCCATTAAAATATCTTAATTTGTGTTCTGCAGAAGAAAGAAAGTCAAATGAGTTTGAAACGACATATGGGTGAGCAAATGATGAGAGAATTATAATTCATCTAACCTTGTAGAGTTTTGATTTCCACCTACAGTAGTTTTTGCCTCGATACAGTGTATGACTTCAAGCTTATCTGATTTTGAATGAATTGAACTCTTCAGGAAACTGATCTCTGAACAGTTTGAAAAGCACCTTATTTTCATCCTGCCTCCGTATACAGCCTCCAAAGGCAGCATTTTCCTGGTTTTGGACCCAGCATGTGACTGTATTCCGTAGGGGCAGGCGATATGACCAAAATCTTGGTAATTTTATATCACGATAATGATATATATATCACAATATAGTAATTTTTTTGTGTGTGTGTGTGTGTGTGGGGGGGGGGGGGGTCAAGAAAAATTGGCTTATGTATTAAATAACCATATTGTAATGTAAATTTTTGGGTAATTCTGTCAGTGAATTAAATACTTTCAAATATTTCCTTATATAATTTTCTCTTTATTTGGAGATTGACAATAGTCAAAAGTTAAAAAAAAAAAAAAACCCACCTTGGTTTTAAATAATTCTTACCATAATGCTAAATTTCACATTATGTCACATTTCACTCTATGTTGTTGACCAATATTATTATACACTTTCCTCAAGAAACTCAAGATCTTCCCAGAGCAATACAACATGGAGAAAAATACATAAGTAAAAAAACAAAATGAAAACAAACACTCCTTGCAGAAAATAAATATAAAATAAATATAAACACTTCTTGAATTTTTTTAATATATATATATATATATATATATATATATATAGTACATATAGCTGAATTAATGCGGAACACATCTTTTGGCTTTCATAATATTCTTTTTCGTGCTTCATTTTGAGGTAAAACAAATTGCTTTTATTACGAGTGATTATCAGTTTGCATTTTTCTACTATGTGTTAGGTTTTGTGAACCTACACCACAGATGTCGCACCTGTTTAAATAACAAGCTCCTGTTCATTTTCTTAACTTGTTTGTGAGTCCTTCCGTTCTGTTCTGTTTTCTCAGGGTTTTTCCTTGGTCAAAAATCATTAAGTAGCGTGCGTGATCCCACTCTGCGCTCTCCTGTAAATATCAAGATGCATGCTGGACTCACGCACACATTCATGCTCCAGAGAAAGCGCACGCAATGCTCACATGAAACACAGATGCATGTGCCAGAGGAGCTCTTATGAAACGCCAAACACGAGATTGATGTAACTGAATTTGCTTGAGCGGCTGCCGAAAATGGTTTGAACCCTGTCCATGTTTCTTAAATCTCTTAGTCTCACATGAAGCCCTGCCCACTGATAGATAAGCCCATGCTGCGCACATGGATATTTACATATCGCGATATACATGATATAGCAAAATCTCGATTCAATCGACTGACACTTTATATCATCGCCATGATATATATTGTCCTATCGCCCAGCCCTAGTATACCATAACATTCAGTTGATTTAGCTTTACAGTAGCAGAGGTTTACCCAAATTACATGTCTTACCTACTACCTTCTCTTGCTCCACGTGAAACAATATTACATAATATGATGTAGCAAAGGCGAAAGACATAATCATCATTTTATCTGACCAGCCAGGAGCATCTTAACATTGTACAGTGATTTGTGTTGACTGTGAAATGCTTGAAATAAAGCACAAAGGCACTTTATAGTGATACAGTGATTGTTAGACACTTATCTCAGAGACTTCGTCTATGTCATATGTTGGAAATACCATAATAATCAAACAGCAGCTTGCAAAACTAGTCTTTAGATCACTAAATGAAAGCATTGAAATACAAGAAAATTATCTATAGCTTTCACTGTCATGAAACATCACTCATAAACTTCCCTGAGGTTTCACAGATGCTCACACTACATTACTATTTCTATAAAAAATCCTAGATCCTAAATCACTGACTTTTTATTGAATTGCTTTAAATATGAATGCTTATCATAAATCATTTATTTGAGATCGGACAGAGCAGAAAGGTAGGTAGGTTTCAGATTCATTTTTCAGTTTTTGTATGGGCCAAGACTTCCCTCTGAATTTACGAGGGCATATGGTTTGGAAATGCTTTTCTTCCAGATGTTTGCCGATTTTCACAGTGTGTAAAATGTATTGATTTGTGTACTTATGGAGGGAAATAGCCTCAAATACTGTACGTGTCTTGATGGGATATGACATAATAAATAATCCTATAAGATGTGTTGATATGAGACATATTTTTGACATTAAGCCTGAAGTAGTGTTGAGTTTCAAACACACTGATGTAGTAGAGCGATGAAGTAGACAAGCAGTGAATTTTACAGGCTTCATATCTAAAGCTTCAGGAACATATCCTCACTTTCTTGTAGAATGGTTGAGATGCAGGTGTTTTGCCTTGGGTTTACGTAGTTTTATTGGGGTACTATATTCTTTGCTGTCCCTCATGTAAACAGATTTTCATGAAACACGCAGATAAAAAAAAAAAAAAAAAAATAATTGTGAGGAAACCTGTGGAGGCTGCATAAATAAACATTAAATATTTTTAATATGTTTTGCTCTTCTTTTATTCTGAGCCCAGTTTTGTTGGTTAAAAGTGAATCATTGGTTTTGTATTTCCAGAAAGATATCTGTTTTTCCCATCTTACCAATAGCTTGTGATAAAGTAGCTCACAAATTTGGCTTCACCCCTCACATAGAGAATCCTTTTTATGAGTTAGCAGTTACGTAAAAAACAACAACATTCCATTCATGTCACCTCATTTTTAAAGGAAATGAGAATGCCTGACCACCTCTTTCACATTCCTCGGCAAATATCTCAATAGCACTGATGGAAACGGATGTTAACAAGGTCGTCTCTTAAGTGAACGAGCAAATAACTTCACACGCATGGTTTTTGGCCTTTTAGACTGGCGCCCCTTGGATCTGGTGGGCCTGGCACCTTCTGTAAAATTATTAGTGTGTGAATAATGGGCTCCTCTTGTACTTTTACACAAAACCAGTCGTTCAGAGAGCTCTTATGGTGTGGATGAAGCCCTTATGGTTATGTCTCTCCTTCTTGATTTACCGATGAAAGTGATGTAATTCTTCCCAGAAAGAGAGGGAAGGGAACCAAGGCAGAGAATTTCAGCTTCACACACAAGTCATGACATCATATCTTCTGATGAGAATGTTGGGAAACCTTTTTCATGAACTTTGGAGACCTTTGTTAAAATGTTTGTTATTTTTTTTTTGCTTATTAATTTTGTGGTTGTAGTTAGTTGGTGTAACATATTAGCACGCATAATGCAAGGCGTTGATCCTATGTCGAGTTCTGGAAAAATACTTGTGTCCATAATGGTGCGTAACAGCACATTTGCATCTTCTCATTTTAGGGCTGCAACTATCGATTATTTTGATAATCGACAAATCTAACGATTATTAGAACGATTATTCGACTATACGGGCGATTATTTCAATGATTATTCATTAGCTCTTAACCGACTATTCAGCTTGTGCCTCGACTTGAAAGGTTGTATTAAACTTTGAAAAAATAATCTATTAAAAATACCTCTAAATGACATTCACTGAATTACAAGGGAAAAAAATACTTGGATTTGTATTGTTTAATTCATTAAAAAAAAATTTTTGTTATCAAGTGTTTGTGATCTAAAAAATCTAAATGATCTAAAAATCCTTAAAACAAGATACATTTACCTGAGAAGAAACATAAAAGATATTCAGACAAGCTTTCAGAGAATGTATCTTGAATATGTGTATTTTTTCACTCGTTCATACTTCTGCTAGTGCAGTAAAGAGCAAATATTCTTATATTCAATATATATTCTCTGAAAGCAAGTCTAAAAAATCTTATATGTTGCTTCTCAGGTAAATGTATCTTGTTTTAAGGATTTTTGGATATTTTTAGATTTTTAGATATTTTAAAATATTAATACTTTCAATTAATAAATATTCAACATTCTCCCAAAAAAATTTTTCTTCTGCAATAAAGCTTCTAAAGTAAATGTGCATAAAGAGTTTTAGGTATCTATATTGGAAAACAAACCAAAAAAGACATCAAAAACCTATTTTTTTATTTTTGCATTGACTACACTCACCTTTTTGTTAACTTTGATGCATCTTTAACTTACAAAAAAACAAACTCTCTCTTCTTAATAGTGCTGCATATCGCCGAATTTCTTACGATAAGATACACACCGTCCGTGACACATTTATATTATGATTCACTATGTTGCAAGCCATCATGTTATAATCTAGCTGCAACAAGTGCGTGTGAGAGACGAGTGTCTCCGCACGAGAGAGTGTATCAGCCGGGAGCAATTTGACACTATAAGCGGCTCTGACCGCACAGAGAAATGCCAGTTTCGGAGTTTGTGCTTATTTACACAACCCGCTTCCTTATTATTTGAACTTTAATAAAGGATGCATTAAAGATATAACGATGTGTTTTCTTCCTCTCCTCAATCAAGTGCTGTTCTCGCACATCATCATTAGCATTTCAGATTATCTCATGTTACGTTAAAGAGATCAAACTACTATTCGACAACAAAAAATGTTGTTGACAATTTTTTATTGTTGACTTTGTCGATAATGTCGACCAATCGTTTCAGCCCTACCTCATTTGTATATCGGCACATCTGGTAATACAAGTATCTTGGACTTGACCCAGAACTTGAGTGCGGCAGACAAAATTTTGGTCTATTTTTGGGATCCCAAATATGAGAACGGCAAAGCAGGGAGGTTCTAATGGGGCTTTCTAATTAGGGTTTTTGCATTGTGTGTGTGTGTGTGTGTGTGTGTGTGTGTGTGTATGTGTAGGTTGAGCTACACAAAGCAGGCATTGTTTGTCCAGACTAATTCCTTTGGTCATCAGCCCTTCAGCAGTCACATTCCCTGACAAAAGTGTTGTAGAAAAATGGCATTTAAAGTGTCTGGCCAACTTCTCATGGGCTTTGATATTTAAATGAAACCTGGAGCTTCCTAAACAGATGGGAAAGCTGAGTGTGGACTGAAGGGGAGTAAATCAGATAATTTTCAGATGATGAAAAGAGATCTTCTTTTATCCCCACAGACAGAGATGGAGGACAATGGCTCCATGTTGATTCAGTGTCACAGTGAGAAGTTATGGGTGTGCACAGGAGTTTAGCACCACAGAAACATGTGGGGGGTGATGAACACAACTAAACATGAAGAGCCATGTGGAGGTCACAGAGTGCTGATGCAGGCAATGATCATTGGGAAATCTTTGTCCACCGAAGGCTTAGTGAATTGTTAGTATTGTGCCATATGCATGATAACTTTAAATGTTTGGATTAAGCAAGTTATTATGGGTGTCTCCCTGTCTTTGGGTAGTGTTTGATTTTGAAATGTCCAATTAGCATGCCTACATTGAATCTGCATTTTTGCAGATTTCCATAGAATTGGGGCATTGTCGTTAATCAGATATTTAGGTTAATTAGAGTTTCCTTTAGATAAGAGCCTACAACTCTCTGTTTAACATATTTACAAAGTTTAAATCAGTGGTGGCTGGTGCTTTTCTTAAAAGTGGGAAAGCAGACTATTGTTTTTGGTGTCTGAAATGTTGCTTCCAAAAGATGCTCAAACTACAACTCACACAGTGAATTTCTAAGCGAAAATAATTAACCAAGCTGTTTTTGCAGAAAAATAGGCAAAACATCAAATTGCAAATAACTGTGCATGTATCTCCATGCCCACAAATCCTCTGTGCTCAACACAGGTGATTTTACATTACATTAATTGGCTGTTTGTTGCGAAATCCCACCCAACCAATTTTTATACAGGCCACTTTATACACACTACAAAGTTTCAGGAGTGACAACTGCAATACAAGAGTTACTCCCACAAATGCGATGACTGACAAGTGATAACCATAGAAATGCTACAGGTTGAGAAATAAATATGAATGTCGCTGCTGTCGAAAGAATCACCATGTTTTGTTTCTGCGCCTAAGCAGCTGTTGCTGAACACAGCGCATGCTTTCTCTTCCTCATTCATCAGAAAAAGCCTTTTTAGGCACTTCCCTGCTTGTTTGAATCCAAATGGAGTGATACATGAATGATAGCATTCAGAATATCCACAGTGTGTATTCCTGGCCCCCTGTCTGATCAGAAATCTGGGATATATCACACTGCCAGCGACGTGAAATTTAACCCATCTGCATAGCTACATAATGTCTCTATTTCATCCTTTATCTTCCTCCCTTCCACACACTGTCCCTCCCTGCCCTTGCTCTCTCTCTCTCTCTTTTTTTCTCATTCCCTTTCTTCTCCGCTCCCACACTGAAGCCAGGTGACTGGAGAGGCTCTGGGTGTACGTGCAGAGTGGCAGAGGCTCCACTCAAAGAATCAGTGTGCTTTTGGAAAAGCCTCAGGAGATTCAGGTCTCTCCATGTCTCCCTCTCTTTCTTGCTCTGCCCAAACTCTTCACATTTGCCAGCCTCTAACCTCATGTACCCTTTTCATTCTCTCTGTTACACTCTCCAGGCGTATCTTGTGGTATTTTCTTGTGTGTGTACTCCCTGCTACAGGTGCCTCCATCCCATTGGTTCAACTGAGTGTACCTGCTTCAGCCAATCACAGGCAGGCTCTTGACCAGCAACAAATCACGTGTGGGGACCTGAGATCTTCCAACCCAATATAAAGATCCAAGATGGTGGAAGATAGTTGCTTGTTTGGCTGGCTGGATTGTTTGTGCATGTGTTTTTTTTTTTTTGTTGTTTTTTTTTTTTACTGCTCCATACTTTTCTTCCAATCTCATTATTGGACTAGGTCTTCTGACCTTTTTGAGATTTTTTTTTTTCCTTTTGGAATTGGGAACAGGTCAGGGGCCCAGCACATTTTGCACCATGTAGTACTTTCTGTTTTAGTCAGAGTAGGTAGACTTTATCCTTTGTGTTTTATGCCAATTCCTGCCGAGTTTACTTCGATAATAGAGCTTTTTCACACACTGGGTATTGGAGCGTGGAAGTAAACATTTGCAGGTGTAACGTGGCCAGCTGGTAGAAAGCTGTGCAGTGTGTGTAAACCTCACTCCTCTGGCCTCAAGAGGCACACTGGCGACTGATGCTAGAGGCTGTAGTCTTTAGCCTCCTCGTTAGCACACCCACCTCCCATGCCAGAGGCTCTGGTTCGAATCCCGCTCGGAGCGGGTTGAGTAGGACCGGTTACAGTGGTGCCGTGACCCGGATGGGATTGAGGTGTAGGGGGGTGAGTGCAACAGTGGCCAGCTGGAAGGTAGCTGTGCAGTGTGTGTAAACCTCACTCTCCTGGCCTCAAGACGCGCACTAGCGACTGACACTAGAGGCTGTAGTCTTTAACCTCCTCGTTAGCACTCCCGCCTTCCATGCCAGACACACCGGTTCAAATCCCGCTCGGAGCAGGTCGAATAGGACCAGTTACACAGGGTAAACTTTGACAGCAGTGAATGGGAGATCACCTTTATGTTATGCCCCCAGTAGTCTAGGGGTGATGAAGGGGCATAAACTAGAGCAGATTAGCTAGAGCAACCTCCTACTAAATAAACTCAGGAAGACCACGAAACAAAGGGTTGAAGTGCAATCACCAAAGTGTTTACTAGTGCTTAAAGATATTTACATACTTACAATGGGATCAAACATGATCCAACAAAACAATCATTACAAAAAGAGAAAAAAAAAAAGAGCAAAGGGGAAAAGGGCACAAGAGTGTTGCCAAAAAAAAAAAAGAACCAAACAAAAACCATAATCCAACTAGCTGAAGTCAGGGAACAAAATAAAGTCTACCTACTCTGACTAAAACAAAAAGTACTACGTGGTGCAAAATGTGCTGGGCCCCTCACCTTTTCCCAATTCAAAAATGGGGGGAAAAAAATAAAAAAACTCAAAAAGGTCAGAAAACCTAGTCCAGTAACAAGAGGAAGCAAAGTATGGAACAGTACAAAAAAAAAAAAAAAAAAAAAAAAAAAAACATGCACAAACAAGCCAAAGATCTACTATCTTCTGCCATCTTGGATCTTTATATAGGGTTGGAAGATCTCAGGTCCCCACATGTGATTGGTTGCTGGGCAAGAGCCTGTCTGTGATTAGCTGAAACAGGTACACTCAGTTGAACCAATGGGATGGAGGTACCTGTAGCAGGCAATACACACACACAAAGAAAATACCACAAGATATGCCTGGAGGGTGTAACACTCTCACTTCCTCTCTTTCTCATCTCTGTCCAACTCACTTTGCACCTTTCTCTTTTTCAGGCAAATATATACATATGCTTTGCTGAAATCCAATTGCCCCATTAGCGGTAATGGCCAACAGACTCCTGGTCCAGAAATGAAAACATTCAACCTTTTCTTTGTTTTTGACACTTTGATTGTGTCTTCCATGTTTGTTTGCTTTCATTCACTCATATTCAGCTATGCATGCATTTAGTGTCTAAGTGGTAAGTAGGCAATTGATTACTTCATAGACATAACTGAAAACAAAGTGGAATATTCAGCTGTACTGGCTGTGAGATATCATGCAATTTGCCAGTAGCAGTATGTAGCGTTTGAAAATTGAAAACAAGAAAAATAGACTGTGGGAGAATTCTGTAAATTCAGGAACATGAGAAAGGATTATGTAGGAGTTTGTTTTTGGGTGAAGATGTTAGTAAGAGGAGGCATTTGCATAATGTTTACCCCACCATAGTTACAGCTTTTCCCACTTTTCTTACGTCCTCTCAGGCAGTTGCCATGGTACCTTTAGAGGCACTCTTAAATCAGATGGCATTATCTCAGCTGGAGCAAAGATGAAGACACACAAACACACACATTCTTCCATTAATGTACACACATTAAAATACATTTTTACTGTTGTACTTGCATATTTATCAACTGCAATGTAAACTAATGCTTGCATACAAACACACTGTCACATAAACACACCAAAAACATTGGTAAACACACAGATAATAAAAAAATTTTACAAACAAAAAGTGAGAAGGTGTGTAGTTTCATATAGAAGTTTGACCCATCTAGAATAGCTTTTCTGAGGCTGAAAAAAGCAAGTGTGGCATATTGCCAAATATCTGCCCTTTAATTGTCCCTTTTGGACTTTGTAGCCCCTTAAACCCTGCCTTTAATATATAAATAAGTTTTTGTTTGGGTGCTGATCCTCTTGACACCCCCTGTGACAAATGTGGCTTTCAGAGGAAATGAGCACCTGCCATAAAGATGACATCACTGTACTGCCATCCCATCTCTATCAGTCTTGTTCAACTGTTGAATTATTTATCTGAGCATTTGCTCATTATTAACCACTCACTGGCTACTGGGTTCATGGCCGGAGTGCTGTCAGCAGAACATGTTTTATGAACAGTGGCCATCAAACGTGTTTGGACACTTTAGCCACATTTAAAAAAGTGAATTTATTTTTAATTTTTTATTATATAACAAAATATCAAACCAAGTGGCATCTGCAAGCAAATGATTTTACACCTTTTCTCAGAACTAATTTCAATTTTCTGAGCCTTTTTTTGCAATGACCTTTAGCCAATGGTCAATATTTTTGTAGTGGATGTACTGTATAAAGTCAGTTCCCCTCAAGTTCACACAGATGTCCTAGCAAAGTAACCACAGGTGTAGTTCATCACATTAACTATGGACATGTTCCACTAAGTTTGACAACAGAAAGCATCCAAAAAATACTCGTCAGTATGTCAAAAAAAAAAAAAAACAAACAAAAAAAAAAAACCCTAAGGATTTTCAAATTTTGCCTGAAAAGTATTATATTTGCTCTAATACAATTAAATTTGTACATTTTATGTGTGGTAACTACCAAATAATTTTTGGAGCCACTGAATATATGACAGGAACATAATTACTATATCTTTTGTCTGCAGCCCAGTAACTATGTATACTTTACAAAATATTGTGGAAGCCTTAGGTCTGTTTTACCTGTTATTTATGTGCTTTAAATGTCCAATAGGGGGTAGTATAATAGTTTCAGATAAAGCTTAAGCTTTGCAACTTCCCATGTCTACTACTGTTTACATATCTATATGGAGCAGGAGATATGGCAGATAGGAGACATTAGGACAAAGTAACAATTTCTCTATAATGCTTTTGAATAAAGTCAAAATACCATTTATTCTAAATGTAGAATGTTCTCAAAGGAGAAATAGTCCTGTAAGAATCCAAACCATAAATTACATCAGGGGAGTTAGTGATGCTAGCCTGGAAAGCATGCGCTTAGATAAGAAATGTTCCAGTTGACAGATTCATAAGTTAAAAGACAAGATGTAAGTCTTTATTAATGCAGCATTGTCTTTGTTATCAATATGACCTTTATTAGCCCCCAGTTTATCATTCTTAATTCAACACAATGAAAAGAAATTCTAGAAACAGCCTACAGTTTGTAAGTCTGAAGAACACTCCATTCAGTTACTCAAGTTGCTTTGTGTGTGTTTAAGGTGGAATTCTGTGAAAAACCCCTGTTCACCTCTCAGCTGGGGGTCATTCACTGCCAAAAACGTAAGACTGTCTCCCCCATCCTTGTGTGAATGTAGAGAGGGAAAGCAGGTAGTTAAGAGCTTCTTTAATCTGAAGTATATTCCAAATTAGAAGAGATGCACAGGAGAAAAACAAGCTACAAAATATCAGAAACCAAATCCCACCGTCTTAATGTATGGAAAAGTCACGCATTCTAGGATTTCAATGTTATTTAGACAAAAGCTTAGTATTGGTAAAAGTTTTGGTATTTTCGTGCAAGCATGCGCTGAGTTTAGGCGCAAGTGGGTTTGGCAAAACTGCGTGCACAAAGTGCTAATCGCTGGGTCAAGTGCAGTTTAATTTTTAGGTTCTTCTCTGGTTATTGCACCATCACCTATATTATAATCCATTCCCTGTCAAGCACAGTGACTGAATTGGCTTTCCAGGTTAGGCTATGGATTGAGGGAACCTTTTTTTGTTTTGTTTTGTTTGTTTTTTTGCATGCACTTCACTTTTAACACTCGATTTGCTTTAAAAATTAAATTCATTTATTGAAACACCAAAAACTTAAACCAAAAATATTTTTACAATCAAATTACATTTCAAATTAAATGAAAATATAATGCTAATATTTTTTAATATAAATAACCACCTTCCCAAATCCAAACATTTTACCCTCTCTAATTTTGCAGTGATTGCTACAACAGTGACTGTCAGGGACATAATTTGATGATCCACTATATTTTCAAAGTTTGGACATGAACTTTATTACCACCTGCTGATGGAAGCAAATGCAGGTTTAGACTTTGCGCTGAGATTAGACGTGCCGCTGAAATGTCTTAATGCAATTACCTATTTCTCTGGAAAATAGCAAATTGCACTTTGCTCCCCTTCATTAACATACACCAACAGTTTGCACGCATACGTCCACAGATAGCGCAAACACTCCCACCCACGGCCGCTGGCATGAAAATTGCCCTAAGAATTAGTTCTGTCACAAAAATTATAAGGCATTGTACAGGGTTGTTGCATTGTGCTTAGCGTGGTCATGAAAATAGAGCCTGTGTTCATTTATCATGAATTACCATCGACTGGACTGAACTATGTAAGAGTGAACGTGATGTTACATAAAGTATGACATTAGTTATCGATTAGATTGACCACAGCAGACCAAAGAGAATTCTCCAGCAATGTTAATGCATAGAAGGAAAAACATATTTCTTTGTTTCACTTATCTATTAGTTTATCTATTAGTGTATTGCTAAAACGTTGGGTTGAAGTGTAGCTTTTTAGATTCCCTGGGCCAAAGTTTTAGTATGCCAGCTGTTCAGTGTTTTCCTTTCAGTCCTTGTGCAATTCATTTTTTTAAATTCTGCCTTGGCTCAGAATAGGATTCTTGTTTCTACATTATCTACAGTATGTACCATGTGGGCTTTTGCCTGGCTTCTGTGGATTCTTTGGGATTTGTACATTGTGTATTTTGAGAGTCAACCTCATGTTTTAAAACTTGTATTTTTTGCTTCATTTGACAATGTTTTTGGTAATATTTTGTTTGAAGCACTGAGGGAACACTGACATTGACATGAACCCCACTGTGTTCAGTCTGTGGGGTTTGTTTTAGCTGGTTTTGAGGTACAAATGTTTGGTTTCTTCTCTTGCATGTTCCATGTTTGCTATCCATCCAAGCGATGCCCAGTTGAAGCAGAACATTTTCAAAAAGGATTGGAAGTTGCCAAGCTGGTTGGAATTATGCCGTCTTGTGTTTTCTTATTTGCTGTGACAAGTGGAAAGACCATCCTTTATTTTGTGCTACTCTGCACTTATTTTCAAGTCAGATGGAAGTAATCATTTATTTCTGTTTGTTTTGGACAAAGATCAATAGCAAGCATCTGTTTTTTGAGAAACGTTAGATTAATGTTTAAGCAGAAAAGACAGACCTTTACCAAAATGCATCAAGAATTATGTTAATATTGTGATTATAACACATCTTGGAGTTTCCCACTAAGGCAATGGATAACGAAAGTTGATGACTTTCTACTGCAAATTTGAATGTGTCAACTTCTGCCAGTGGGTAGTAATCAGAATCAGAATCAGCTTTATTGCCAAGTATGCTTACACATACAAAGAATTTGTCTTGTGACAGGAGCTTCCAGTGTACAACAACACAAAAACAATACAAAAACAGCAGCAAGACATAGATAATAATAAAAAATAAAAAATAAAACTTATTATACACATACGTACAGACACACACATACATACATACACACATCCACATGGGTAGTGCAAATCTAATACAATCTGTTATGTACAGTGCAAATACAAATCTGTTATGTACAGTGCAAATGTTTTTGTTTTTTTGTTTTTATTTCAGAGGAATGAAATGGCAGAAGAGGTTGGATGTGTTGGATAAATATAAAAAAGACTAAACTGTGTATTGCACATAGTTATTGCTCAATGGGGCAATTTAACTGTTCATGAGATGGATAGCCTGAGGGAAAAATCTGTTCCTGCGCCTGACGGTTCTGGTGCTCAGAGCTCTGAAGCGTTGGCAAGAAGGCAACAGTTCAAAAAGGTAGTGGGTAGGGTGAGTGGGGTCCAGAGTGACTTTTCCAGCCTTTTTCCTCACTCTGGAAGTGTATATTTCTTGAATGGAGGGTGGGGGGGGGAGGTGCAAGAGGCAACCAATAATCCTCTCAGCTGTCCGAACTGTCCTTTGTAGTCTTCTGATGTCTGATTTCGTAGCTGAAACAAACCAGACAGTTATTGAAGTGCAGAGGACAGACTCAATGACTGCTGAGTAAAACTGTATCAGCAGCACCTGTGGCAGGTTGAACTAACTCAACTGGCGAAGGAAGTACAACCTCTGCTGGGCCTTTTTCACAGTGGAGTCAATGTGGGTCTCCCACTTCAGGTCCTGTGAGATGGTAGTGCCCAGGAATCTGAATGACTCCACTGCTGCCACAGTGCTGTTTAGAATGGTGAGGGGGGTCAGTGTTGGGGTGTTTCTCCTAAAATCCACACTGATCTCCACCGTTTTGAGCATGTTCAGCTCAAGGTTGTTTTGACTGCACCAGACAGCCAGCTGTTTAACCTCCCTTCTGTATGCAGACTCATCGTCATCTCAGATGAGGACGATGACAGTGGTGTCGTCTGCAAACTTCAGGAGCTTGACAGAGGCGTCCTTGGCGATGCAGTCATTGGTGTAGAGGGAGAAGAGTAGTGGGGAGAGCACACATCCCTGGGGGGGCACCAGTGCTGATTGTACAGGTGCTAGAAGTGAATATCCCCTGTCTTAAAAGCTGCTGCCTGTCCGTCAGAAAGCTGGTAATCCACTGACAGATAGACATGGGAACAGAGAGTTGGTGTAATTTATTCTGGAGTATAGCTGGAATGATGGTGTTGAAAGCTGAACTGAAGTCCACAAAAAGGATCCTTGCATATGTCCCTGGTCTGTCCAGATGTTGCAGGATATGATGCAATCCTATGTTGACTTCATCATCCACAGACCTGTTTGCTCGATAAGCAAGAGGGCAGATGTCAGGCCTGATTAATCAGTTTGTGAAGAAGCCAACTCATATTATACAGTCTCTTTGGACTAGATTCAGTTATTCCTCATAAAAATTCTGCCCATCTCTCTAGGTTTAGGCTAGGAGCACCTACCCTGTTTAGAACCCTTCTGCATCCTGTTTAAATTTAATGTTAAAATAAGCTGTTATAGAAGTTGTTTCAAGTTGTAAACATATTGAAAAGGAGGAGGAGATGATGGTGACTGAGTGTACATAGGAGTGATTTCAGATGTTCCTCTAACTTTCATCTTTTGATCACCTCTGCACAAAATGTACCTTTGGCTGACCCTGGTTCTCATTCACACCCTTTTGACTGCCACTTTCCTTAGATATTAGTGTTTTTGGTGGGTCGTGAAGAGGAACATATATTGCACATCAAAGACTCACCTTGCCCTTCTGCATGAGATCAGCACAACCTAAAACTTCTAACTTTCTCTGTCATCTCATATCTGCTCAAGAAACTTCCAGTATATCTGGAGTGGTGTAGTGGACTAAAGCACTGAACTGGTAAGAGGAAGGTTGTTGGTTCAATCCCCACAGCCAACACCATTGTGTCCTTGAGCAAGGCACTTAACTCGAGGTTGCTCCAGGGGGATTGTCTCTGTAATCAGGGCACTGTAAGTCGCTTTGGATAAAAGTGTCTGCCAAATGCATGTAAATGTCCCTGTGCAGTGAATGGGGGAATTTTGATGGGTATGAAAGACCCTAAATCTAAGCTTTATCATCCTTCCATACTGTAACATAAAATACACTTTACACCAGTCTCTTTGTAAGCAGTTGATTGGACTTTGACTTTGGTCTTTATTAAAATGCTGACCTTGGGATGCATGTCACCTTTGCATGATAATCATTACATGTTTAATAGGTGTCCAACACACCCCTGATGTTTGACCCTCAAGAGCAGATAAAACATTGGATGCTTGATACAGCACATATGAGATTGTGCCAAAAAAGGGATGCCTCTTACTGTTGCATCTGTTTCTGATCAGTGCTCCGTCCATGGAGGGTTTGCCTGACAGGAAGTGCTTAGCTGAAACAAAAGAGACAGTCGTTCAGAACAAAGAGAAAAGGCCTACCTTTAGACCTACCTTTATCTTTTAGTGGTATTGAGCCAGTTTACTCTCAACCAAGCTACACCTCAATCCACTTATACTCATGCTTGGTACATCTGGACTACAATATGTGAAGATATAATAATGTCATAAGCAAATATTTGGAAAAAGGTTTGGGTTATACTATGTAACTAAATTGAATAATAAGTTGAAATCAAACACAGCATGCAAGGAGTGCTACTTGGGTGTGGAATAATTCCCACTGGTGCTCTTTGGATAAGGGATATTCTGTTAAGATACTCTAGTAGTCCAAGGCACTCAGAGTAGGGTATAAATTAAAAAAAAGCCTTTATTAGGTCATGGCTATTGGATTAAAACATACCTCAAACCGATGCATTGTGGCTTACAAAGCCTTCATCAGGGTCTATAATAAGTTGAATAATACTCTGGTTGCAGGTTCACTTAGTGGAATGTACAGTATTCATTAAAGGTTAAAAGGGCTGTTTCATTTATACATATTATTGTTTTGCTTGTATTTATATACTGTATGTTAATAGAAAACATTTGTAAATCAGTGTTCCCTACTCATGCCATTTAATATTGAACTGTTTTTACTGTATCTTCAAGAAAAAATTTGAACTTAGCATGTACAAGAGTACAAAGCATTTTGCTTTAGCAAAGCCCGCCAAACTGGCCCATAAGCGACCGCCCACTAACATGACACACTTTGAACGACACAATCGTGTTACTTTTACCCTTAAACTATTTATAGACAGTGGTGGAAAGAGTACTGATTCTTATTTACTTAAGTAAAAGTACTGCTACTGAAGAAATAATTCACTTGAGTACAAGTAGAAGTATTGAGAAATATTATGACTCAAGTAAGTGTAAATAAGTAGTTTGCTGAAAAACTACTCAAGTAATTACTTTACAAGTTATTTATGAAAATTATTTTATATATAGTATACAGGTGCATCTCAAAAAATTAGAATATGGTGACATGCCAATCAGCTAATCAACTCAAAACACCTGCAAAGGTTTCCTGAGCCTTCAAAATGGTCTCTCAGTTTGGTTCACTAGGCTACACAATCATGGGGAAGACTGCTGATCTGACAGTTGTCCAGATGACAATCATTGACACCCTTCAAAAGGAGGGTAAGCCACAAACATTCATTGCCAAAGAAGCTGGCTGTTCACAGAGTGCTGTATCCAAGCATGTTAACAGAAAGTTGAGTGGAAGGAAAAAGTGTGGAAGAAAAAGATGCACAACCAACCGAGAGAACCGCAGCCTTATGATTGTTAAGCAAAATCGATTCAAGAATTTGGGTGAACTTCACAAGGAATGGACTGAGGCTGGGGTCAAGGCATCAAGAGCCACCACACACAGACATGTCAAGGAATTTGGCTACAGTTGTCGTATTCCTCTTGTTAAGCCACTCCTGAACCACAGACAACGTCAGAGGCGTCTTACCTGGGCTAAGGAGAAGAAGAACTGGACTGTTGCCCAGTGTTCCAAAGTCCTCTTTTCAGATGAGAGCAAGTTTTGTATTTCATTTGGAAACCAAGGTCCTAGAGTCTGGAGGAAGGGTGGAGAAGCTCATAGCCCAAGTTGCTTGAAGTCCAGTGTTAAGTTTCCACAGTCTGTGATGATTTGGGGTGCAATGTCATCTGCTGGTGTTGGTCCATTGTGTTTTTTGAAAACCAAAGTCACTGCACCCGTTTACCAATAAATTTTGGAACACTTCATGCTTCCTTCTGCTGACCAGCTTTTTAAAGATGCTGATTTCATTTTCCAGCAGGATTTGGCACCTGCCCACACTGCCAAAAGCACCAAAAGTTGGTTAAATGACCATGGTGTTGGTGTGCTTGACTGGCCAGCAAACTCACCAGACCTGAACCCCATAGAGAATCTATGGGGTATTGTCAAGAGGAAAATGAGAAAAAAGAGACCAAAAAATGCAGATGAGCTGAAGGCCACTGTCAAAGAAACCTGGGCTTCCATACCACCTCAGCAGTGCCACAAACTGATCACCTCCATGCCACACCGAATTGAGGCAGTAATTAAAGCAAAAGGAGCCCCTACCAAGTATTGAGTACATATACAGTAAATGAACATACTTTCCAGAAGGCCAACCATTCACTAAAAGTGTTTTTTTTATTTTTTTTTATTGGTCTTATGATGTATTCTAATTTTATGAGATAGTGAATTGGTGGGTTTTTGTTAAATGTGAGCCAAAATCATCACAATTAAAAGAACCAAAGACTTAAACTACTTCAGTCTGTGTGCATTGAATTTATTTAATACACGAGTTTCACAATTTGAGTTGAATTACTGAAATAAATGAACTTTTCCACGACATTCTAATTTATTGAGATGCACCTGTATATGCTTGCATTTTTTATAACACAGAGACATTTTTGTTCTTGAAAGAAACGTATGCTTCCATTCACCAAGGATGCAATAAACTGATAAAAAAAATACTGTCAAAATCATTAATTGCCAATATTATTACGGTTTGAAATAATTGTTTTTAGTGATATTTATTCAAGTTTTTCTTTACCTGTGATAGCAAACATATACTGTGTTACCTATTCCTTACAAAAGCATTCTAAAGTGCTAATTTGGTACTCAAGAAAATTTTCTTATTATTAGAACAATTTAAAATGGTTGCGCTACCATGCGGAAATCACAATACAGTGGGTTTTTTCCCCATTTGCTAAGGTATTGAGTTCTTACAAGTTGCTTCACACTTGTAAGTCAATTTTTTTTTTTAAATAGGCAAAAAGAAACAAATTTCTCCTGAAATTCTATTTTCTCTTAAAGTCTATTGTTTTAGAGAGATGAAGGCTATTCCACGAATTACTGTTTTGAAAAAATAATCTCTCACCAGGATAGAGAGGGAAGTGGATGGCCAGATGCACAAAAAAAGTAAAGTAAATCACAGTCTCTAGTTTGAGAAACAGACTCCTCACAGGTCCTAAACTAGCAGCTTCTAAATGCCAAAGACCTGCATTGCTGCAAGAGGACTCTTGGACAAACAGTTGTATTTTAAGAATATAACATTTATTTAAATAGAAAATTATAGCCATTTGTAACATTCAAAATATCATATAGGAGAAAATGTATCCTCTATGATATTGCAGCAATCATCCAGATATGGAATGAGATTAAGCAAACTGTTATCAACTCCTATATACCAACTGAATAAATAAGGTAAAAATAAACATTTCACACAGTGTTTAGTGAGAGATATGATTGATTCAAACACTAAAAGTGGCTGTTCTTTATATGAATTATTGTATTACAGTTGTAATAATAAAGGCTTAATTAACATTATGGTTATTTTAAATATTGAGATATAATTATTAAGCAAATTGTAGCATTTGGTTAAATTGTTTTGTGATTTCTCATACCTTCTTTATATAACATCCATCCCTTGTGCACTTCTGGCCACTAGCGGGTGAGACAGGGCTGGTAAGTACAGTACAGCACAGTGAGTGAGAGTGTTAACCGCTAGGACAGTTTATTTGAACAAGATGGGCGAACGGTTACGGAATTTAATGCGGGAGTACAATACCGAACTGATGTGGATTGATAGAAGCGGACCCATCTGTGATGGTGCGAGGTACTGGACGGCGGGAAAAAATAATGTTCAGTGAAAAGTCAAAATAAGTTAGCAATGTATATAACTATAACCATAGTTATAACACGAGAATTCGTTGTGTGGGCATTTTTTGCCACCATATTTTGAATTTCGGGGATATTTCGGTCAATTTCTGTGGCATTTTTGCTCCAAGTCCCTATTAATTTCTGACACTATTGGCATTGTATCTTTCTATGGTATTTAAAAAGTTTGTTTTAGACATATAGTAGCAAGTAAACAAGATATCTCCACATATATATGTCAAACTACATTGTGTTAATGTTTGACACAGTTAAAACATTGCCTACCTTAAAAACAAGTGAAGTTTGATCAGTGGTTAAATTTGTTCAGACAGTTCTCTCGTACCTGAATGAATAGCTCCTTTCCAGAATAAAATGAAATATGCAGAAAATCACAGTTACAGTTCTTGTATAGTGATCATGCGCTAAGTTTAGGCTCAAGTGGGTTTGGCGAAATCTTGCGCGCAAGGCGCAACGCGCTAATGGACTGGGTCAAGTGCAATTTAATTTGGAGGTTCTTCTCCAGATATTGCAACATCTGCTTCCTATTATATAGTCCATTCCCTTTCAAGCACCAGTGATATAAACAAAGACAGCACAATCATTAGAAGTTTGTAGTGTAAATGGACTGAATGCAATGAATTAGAAAAATATAAATATTTCTATGACAGTGACATGCTCCTTTTATAAGCAAAGAAAATGTTATTCTCGTCAGGATTTGGATTTTCAGTACGTTCCGTGAAATTATAGAAGTATAAGTATAATTAAAGGGGTCATATCATGAGGAATCAAATTTTCCTTGATCTTTTTACGTATAAGAGATCATTGTACTATAAATACATACTGTAAGTTTTAGAACTGAAAACTTCCTCCTTAATAGAAAAATAGCATTTATTTAAACCAGGCTGTTGAAACGGCTCGTTTGGAATTTGTGTGTTTTGTTACATCACAAAGAGCAATACGTCAATACCCACTTTTACAGTGTTGCACCCTTGGCCCCGCCCACAGGTACTCTGTCACACAGGTGAAGAAGAGAGAGGGCCTGAAATGGGTGATTCATCTACACTAAAGGGGAATTACACAGGACACCGTCATGCGCTTATCTGGATTTAAATGTTTTTCTACATAAACATGCACTAGATAAACAGCTTTGACTGTTAATTAAAAGACGCAATGTCAAGTTATAACTAAAAAAAGAGACCCCCATTCTGTTTCATCTTGCTGTCTTGATGTTTTGAAGGCATCCTGGACCATTTTTGCACCCATTTGTGCTATTTTTAAATGTTGGTCTTTTGTAAACATGCACTAGATGGAAGTTTTTGACCATTTTGATGCATTTCCGGCGATGTGCACCACGTTTTAAGGGCGATACAATGCATTTTTACTGAAAGCTATTTACTCTTGTTGATCCAACTATTTTTAACTGCTTCAGTGAGATATAGCTTGAATTTATTGCTTTTTAGTAAACTGAACAACTTAATTTACTTCAAACCAAACTTTTCTTTTATTAACAAATTTAAGGCAAGCCAAGTCATTTTTATTTGTATAGCACTTTTCACAACACACATTGTTTCAAAGCAGCTTTACAGGAAATCATGAATTCACAAAAAAATGAAACTGTAATATCTATAAAGTCTTAGTGTGATCATTGTGTAGTTTGATTAAATATGATTGTAAATTGTGTATAGAAATTAAATAATGAAATAATAATTGTATTTAGAACCCCTTTGACCAAGCTGACGTCAACTGTGGCAAGGAACACAAAACTCCATAAGATGTTGGTTAATGGAGAAAAATAACCTTGGGAGAAACCTTGCTCACTGTGGGGGCCAGTTCCCCTCTGGCTAAACAGCATGAATATAATGCCAATATTAGCTATTTATGTGCAGTGCATGTCATGGTTTTAAATTTGTAGATTAAGTAAGCGTTAAGGTCCATTTTTTTTTTTTTTTTTTTTATAAAAAAAACAAACAAAAATAATTTTTTTCCTTTACTTTAAATTAATGAATAATGTCTTTTGAAGTCCATCATAGATTAACTGAAGAATTTCACATAGATGCATTGTCCTTTGTTAGTTGGCCTATGAAGGCTTTTATTGGCAATTAAATGATAGTCTATGTATTCCATTTCAAGAGTGTAGTCCATTAATTGGTAAAGGTGATGCAGGCAGAGATTAATGAGGTGCATTGCAGTTCAACCTGCAAGTCATTTCGGTGAGGTTTGGTGGGGTCCATTCTAAGTCCAAGGTTCAGGCAGTGGCATATGAATTATCCGATGTCTTACAGTTGGAGTTGGCATCAGTTCATCCTCTGAAGTCAAAAGACTGAAGTGATGTCTGGCTGGCACCGGCTGTAGTTTGCCATCATCTTTCAGCGACATGTAGCAGTGGAGTCCGAAACCAAGCTGGAACGGAGCTGGATCTGGCTGGCTCTGGTACCCTCGGGATATGAATTCCAAGGTTGGAATATGGAAACAAAAACATTTATATTAGCGTAGATGCCATTTAATTTTATGCAGAGTTATAGATCATGATGGATGTTTCTGGTTCCGGCAGACCTAACTAAAGCAGCCTAATTGTGAGTGGAAGGATAAATTAGGTGTATGCCTGGCTAAATAGATATGTCTTTAGTCTAGACTAAAACTGAGTGAGTGTGTCTGCATACCGAACAGTGTTAGGGAGACTATTCCATAGTTTAGGAGCCAAGTATGAGAAGGATCTACCTCCTTTTGTGGATTTTGACATTCTTGGAATTATTAACAAGCCAGAATTTTGTGATTGTAATGAACATGACGGAATATAGCATATCAGAAGGTCACTAATGTACTGTGGAGCTAGACCATTCAAAGATTTGAATGTAGTTAACAGAATTTTAAAATTAATACTAAATTTAACAGGTAGCCAATGTAACGATGATAGAATGGGGCTAATATGATCATATTTCTTGGTTCTAGTCAGCACTCTGGCAGCTGAATTTTGAACCAAATGAAGTTTATTTATTGAACTTGATGGAGATCTTCCCAGTAATGCATTACAATAATCTAGTCTTGAGGTCATGAACGCATGAATTAGTTTTACGGCATCAGCAACAGAGAGCATGTGTCGTAATTTAGCAATATTTCTCAGGTGGAAGAATGCTGTTTTAAAAATATTGGAAATTTGATTTTCAAAGGACAGATTGGTATCAAATATAACACCTAAGTTCTTTGCTGTAGAAGACGATATAACAGTACATCCATCGAGAGACAAATTATGTTTGATTTTATTTTTAGAGGTTTTTGGACCAATCATTTGTACCTCTGTTTTGTTGGAATTAAGTAGAAGGAAATTTCTGGCCATCCAATCTTTGATTTCATTGATAGATCTCTGCTAATTTGGAGAATTGTGAATTTCCGTTGGGTTTAGAAGAAATATAAAGCTGGGTATCATCGGCATCACAGTGGAAACTTATTCCATGATTCCTGATAATATCTCCCAGGGGAAGCATGTATAAAGACAAAAGCAGAGGTCCTAAAACTGATCCCTGTGGCACTCCATACTTAACTTTTGTTTGATTTGACAATTAACAGTCTGATAAATAAGACCTAAACCATGTTAATGGAAGTCCACTAATGCCAACATAGAGTACTGTGCAAAAGTCTTAGGCATATAAGATGTTTCACAAAAACATTTGTCTTAAGATGGTTATTTATATCTGCTACTTTAGTGTGTCAATAGGAAATATAAATGTTATACTCCCAAACATTCCTTTTGCGCAAAAGACTTGATTGATTGAAACCATAACGTTTTCATTGTTTCAACACACCTCAATTGTGTTCTTTTAAGTTCCTGTTAATTTAGTTCTGACTGATTTAAAATAACTGTGTTCATCTGATAAATGTATTTGTTTTAATTGTTTCAAAATCAGTGGTGAATTCTCAGGGCCAGCAAAGCCTTCTCTGCTGGCCTAACATGGCAAATAAATACATATTTTTCATCCTTTCATTCTCAATCACCTTTACGCCTGTGTATTTTTAACCGCTTTCCACTCTTAATTAATCTATAAACAAATAGAGAAAAACAAAAAGTTTATCCAGAATTTATTCCTTGATGCTTATAAGCAAAGTGTGACAACTGTTTCACAAATCACATGCACGAAGCAGCACGTGAGTTTGAGCTCCACCCCCTCAGGCCTTCAGAATTTCTACAGAATCCCTCAACAGTGCAAATGAATGAGCAACTAAAGTCAGATTGTCAGATTCATCAGTCAATCAGATTGAGTTATTTGTTCTTGGTGGGTGTGATCTTTAGGATATGTCTCGGTCAAAGCTTTCTAGCTGGCCTTGAGTGACGCAATCATGCTTTAAGTGATGTATGTATTTTGAAAGCGAAGAGCGCGAGATCTTTCTGGCGAGTCGGCTGTCACTGCCACATCATCACTGAGAAAGAGATCCTTATGGATTTAAAAACATGAGATGTTCTGCATGACCGTGTGATTGCTAAATTTATTAAATGGAAAGGAGGACTGATTTTCATTTCAAGCAAATTGGTAAGTGCTTTTTGCATTGTTATAGCAACATCAGGAGTTTTCTATGTGTAAATTAGGCTGATTGAGAATTCAGTGTCGGATCAAGTTTTGAAAGGTAGTGCTGCATTCCATACAACTTGGAAAGTTGAATGGAAGTTAATTTCCTACTAGGAAAAGTGCAATGGAATGCATCTTTAAGTCAGAATTACAACTTGGAGGCTCATGCAGAAATTCTCAACTCTGATTTCACCGAGATGCAGGTGCATGATGTCACACGAACATGTCGACACTCAGGGAGATATACAACGTAAGCGATAAACATTCACTTTATTAAGTAATATCGATAAATGAGGTTGTTTCCATATTACATGATATTAAAGCTTGTTTAACAAACGCCTGCTGCAGAAACAGGTGTATAAAACATTATAATCTCTTTTGATAATCGTACACCTGAAGCACAAATGTTAGCGCTGCAGCATTGTTTATCAGTTGGGTTGCTAGGAGACATCTCTAATGAGAGTCAAACCCCTGCTAAGCTAACGGGATCATTGCAGTTTTGTTTCCTTCATCTTCAGAATATCGGGGAATGGAATGCATTTATGGTCGGAGATTTCAAGTGGGAATATCCCACATCAAACTTTAATGGAACGCAGCATAACCGTGTACCCTGATGAAACGAAATTTATTGCAAGCAACATTTAAATCGCAGATATTATTAGATATATTTTTCCAGATATTATAGACCTCCTTGGTAGATTCATATGAAAAATTATGATTTTTGAATGTCTGTTCGGGAGACGTTCATTTCACAAAACAGTCATGCTGCAGTTAAAATTAGGCTTGCTTGAGCATTAAGTGTCATTTCAAGTTTTGGCTCTCATGCGTGGACGTGTTTTTAAAATGTCAATTGGTATTACCAGTTAGCTACAACATAATGTATGATGCCCAAAGGCATAGGGTGTCTTATTCATTGTGAAACTGTGTTTTCTTAACCCTCTGGGGTCTGAGGGTGTTTTGGGCCCTGGAGAAGTTTTGACATGCCTTGACATTTGTGCTTTTTTCAGTTGCTTAAAAACATATTAATAGCTAAAGTCTGATAACACTGTATTCAGCACAAACTGGGCTACAATAATATGTGAGCAACACGTATGTACATGTTTGTATTTTTGATAAAATAACGTTTATGCGTGGTTTTTGAAAAAACAAAAATTTTAAGTCACTGAAATAAGGCCATATAACACATACTAAACATTTGTTGTTCAGTATGTCATGACCCCTTCAATAATTTTCATCTACTGACACAAATCATGGCTAGTATGAACAGTGATTGTATCTGCACACACTTCACTTCTACTGGTCGATTTTGATAAACCGCAATGCCCTGAAAAGGGTGGTGCGAACTGCCAAACACATCATCGGAGGTGAGCTTCCCTTTCTGCAGGACATCTATACCATGTGGTGTTTGAAAAAAGCTCCGGGGATAATCAGAGACTCCAGCCACCCGAGCCATGGGCTGCTCTCACTGCTACCATCAGTTAGTCTGACCGGTGGCGCACCGGCCTGAATCGGGCGGGGGAGGAGTGTGACGAGGAGGAGGGCGTGGCAGCGCTGAATCAGCTGATCAGCAGGAGAGCGAAATAATGGGCAGCTGGAGGCGCCGGTTCGAGAGAGAGAGAGAGAGAGAGAGAAGCACGTGGACGCGTTGCATGTGTGTCTGTGTTTGTTTATGTTTGTTTTAAGTTTTGGATTAAACTTTACGTTGACTGTTCAGCCAGTTCCCGCCTCCTCCTTGCCCGTCCTTGAACTGTTACACAGATAAAAACGTTTCATTCTGCATTTTGGTAATAGTTAAGACTTGACGCGCTTCTGTGGTAATTAAAACGTGCCTTAAATAGGCTGAAAAAATATTGATTTCTATCACATGTCCTATCTGGGCTTGTTTTGTACATAAAATAGCATTATGACGTCCTTTCTCTATCATTTTATCTCTGTCAGGGAAGCGCTGTTGTGATATGTGCGTCAGTGTAATGACTCCGGGTGGGCACATTACAATGGTCCCACCCTACCAACAAGTGTGTATGCTGGTTAATGCTGTATTATCGGTAAATGTGTTCATTGTGATTAAGAAAAATTAATGCGTAAAACTTTTTTAATCACATGCATTAACATGTTAGTTCTGACAGCTCTTAATATTAAAATATAACGTCTTGTATTTGATCTCAAGCATGCTCTTAACTGACTTTAAGACATCACAGCATAATTTTCTGCAAAGCTGCTTTTAAGTGATGTGTGTTATGAAAAGCGTTATGCACATAAATGACTTGACTGACAATTTTTTTCGACTTGGTTAACAAGAACACTAACTTTTAAAAAAACGTCATTAGGTGCAAAATTGTATGATGTGGTGGAAATGACGCCACAACTGTGGGACAGTCATCTTTTTTTATTTTTTTATTATAGAAATAATTTGCACACAATAAATATTGAAATGGTTAATATTTATTTCACTCCTTGTTTAGATTACCATAGTTTAAAATATGTAATTATTAGTATTTTTATAATGAATTTTCACAGTTTTATATTGAAAGTCTGGTTCTGGGACAAAGCTACAACCATAAAATCTATACAGTACATAAAAGGCATTTGAAAAGTACGAGAGAAGAAAATGATGAAGGCCTGGCAAAAATGTTCCAAGTCAATTTGAATGTGAGCTTTCTATAACAAAATGAAAAAAAGTTTAAATCTATTAGTTTTAATAAAAATCAACCCCTGGCACATGAAATTGCCCGAAGTTGAAGAAATACTCAGTAATTAAAGTTAGAGATGCAGAAATAACTTTTACAAGGCTCCAAATAATTGCTAGACCAGAGAGATAAATCTGTCCAAAGCATATAGTGTGTTGGTTCCAAAGCACAGTCTTACCACCGTGAGAGATTCATTCACTGTTCTCAGAGACCCATAAAAGACAAACCATCAGTTCACACAGCTGTGCTGCACTGTCCAAATCAAGTCCAGGAGAGATTCCCTCCATTCACATGTAGTCTTCTTTTCTCGCATAAGCCTGACAGGCTGTTGATTACTATAGGTCTCATATGTTAACTGGCTCCCCTACTGGGGTGAGTATGGATCTGATTAGGAGTAAGTATGTTGAATAACCAGAAGCCTCAAGAGGGGTGGCTAATATAAAACAGACCTCTCTACAACACCTACAAATCAGGAAGAGATCTGTCACTGTCTCCATGATGCTGCACAAAAATCTCTTCCTCAGCAGGAAAGCCTCACTGATTCTCAAAAGGGAGTCAGCTTGACCTGAACTATTGCTAAAGACCCCTCTTTTTTCTACCTGAAGTAATATCTGTATTGCCCAAGGCTACACAGTTTTTGTAGTGAGAGGAGGCTTTACATGCCAATATTAGGAAGTGTGTGAACTAGGATAAGTCCTGTGTACTTTACGGTTTCTTACCCCAGTCATGGCTGTGGACTGTCTTTAGAGATGTCCTTGGGAAATTGTGATTGAGAGTTCTTTGGGAATCTCATTTTTTTCTACCATATTTTCCAGTATTAAGCCACTTAAAGTAAGTGCTTGTTGCTTTTGGGGATCTTGCCACTAGATACAGTCAGTCCAGAATCTGTTCTAATCCCAGAGTGCACTGCAAGTTATTTTAATGGAGTCACTGAAGATTAGGTCATAATACAGATTAAGCTTTTGAAAAGTTTGGTTTGAAAAGTCTTGATTATAAATGACTGTATATGTTTGGGCTAAAACAAGATCTTCATATTGGTGAGGAATCTCCTGAGGAACATGTGAAAAATGCATCTAGATTCTCCAGAATGAATTCTGCTTTTATTAACATTCTAGATATTCACATATGGATGAAATGATTAAATGCAAACCGAGAGCAAGACTGATTACTGTGTGAAAACAGTAAACACCAAATATGGCCTTACTTTATACTTTAATTATATTGGACACTCTTGGATGTTTCATATCCGTTTCACTTTACTTGCCTGTCATTACAGGTTTAGCTTGTGGGAACCTGTTTCAGGACAATGGTTGTCTTCTCTTGCATTGCATTCTGGATGTTAATTGAAACATAATGTCTCCTTATGAGACTACTCTGTTTTGCCAATATAAACCTCTGTTGATCCACAGCAGTATCTCACAATTACCTGCGGTTAACCTGGAATCCCTTGGTGTATCTTTGATTCAACACTGATGAGTGTCATTGAAGCTTTAATTTGAGATGACAAGTTCTTTGTTTTGAGACCCACAGCCTCCAGTGTTTCTAAATAAGCCCACTTTGCTTAATACCCATTTGATAGTTATATCCCACCAAATTGCTAGGAGCCTTGCCAGAAAGGGTTCATAGACAGTCAACCCAGTGTGTCTTTATCGCATAGTATTTTATTTAGTGCAAAAGTTTTTTAACAGTGACTACACTCTCCTTCTGTGGCTACTCAACTTGCAGGGTTATGACCCTGTCTCAAACATATATCATTAGATGTTGTATGTTCAACCACAAGGGGACATTTTTATCCATAGGCTCTGTCGCCATTCTCAACTTACCTTATGCATTGGAAAAAGCTGAGCCTTCCTATATGTCCGGCTTGACCCCTGGTCTGGTCCGTTTCATACAGTAAGTTTAAACAGGCTCGTAATGTCTTGTTTGGGAAGTGGACTTGGTTCTTAGTAGGATTGTGTGCACCGCTGGGTCTGGAGAACAAGCCTCTGTTCTCTCAGGTCTTCCCTTTAGGAATGTCTGGCTAGAGGCTCTGTGAAGGCCTGTAATCCTAGTATCCTGGCAGTGGAACGCAGTGGAACTGCTCCAGATATTGCTAAGAAGCTTTAAAAATCCAGGCTGGAAATTCAATTACCCTTTCCTTCAGAGTACTCAGGTGGTCGTGTGAAGAGAAGTCAGTGAGTAATATCTTATTCTGTTCCATCATTCTGAATAACAGCCTCTGTTGGGCTGGCTTTCCCAACTTTCCCTTAGAGTTTCCTTTCCCCCTACATCCATTTGCAGCATATAGCCTCTTTTTTGGTTGGTATGGTATACATTGCCTAATTGCAGAGAGCGGAAAGGCTGTTTTTCACGGATATGGTTCCATATCACAGTTGTCCCATGCAATATCCATTAAGCCCTTTTTAATGTGAAAACTAAAATTGTCTGCTTAATTTTAATATCTGTTTATATTAAACGGATGTCTATTTGCCTATACATGTCTGCATCTTAATATGTAATGTCATGGTTTGTATTACAAAATTTCTTGCCTGTTCCCTCAGGCTTGCTTGAACAGAAAACAGATGGAAGGCAATGGGAATCCTAAGTGAATGCAGTCCTCTTGGACAGGATCCCTGAATTACATTATATCTATACTGTAACTACCAATTGTGATTAGAACAGAGTTCATGTTAAACTCTCAAAACAGATTTTGCTGTTCTTAATGTAGTGATAATAATATTCCCTGTTAAATTTCTGCACTGAAGCCAGAACAAGAAACTTTCCCTCCAACTTTTTCTAATTTCAGCAAATTGCAAAATCGTGCACAACAACTGCATGCAAACCTCAAACAAAACCTCAATAATAAAAAAAAAAGTTAAAAAAGATTGTATATTCAGTTGATGTCTCAAGATCTGCATTCCTTCAGTGCCTTGCCAACTTCTTTTGTCTTCCCTGATTATATTACTTGTAAATATTTAACTAAGAAAGAGGATGGCATCTTTTACATATTTTTTTTCTTTATGTTTTAAAGCAGTAGGAAGCAGAACAAAGCTCCATTATTTATCTTGCATCCAGGATGAGACCAGAGAGTTTCTTTTAGCTTGTCTTGGCTTTTTACGTGTGTCGCTTAGGGACTGGCAGTTTATTTTGAAAGGAGTGTCTGAGAGAGACATACAAAGCAAAGGGGAGCAGGGTCACCCAGTCTCACCATTGTTGCATGTCTCTCAGCCCACTCCCTGTAGAAAGAGAAGGGAAAAGCGATGCTCTGAACATGATAATGCTGAGAAAGTGGACAGAAACCATTTTTGTTAAGCTCCTCTAGCATACCATCCCGTCTGATCTCATAAATTATTTGATTCATTACACGTATCGTAGCAGTTCTAAGGGTGAAATGTCCACTGGGTGGAATTAAAAGCAAGTTAAATGTTCTCCCAAATGGATGAGGTTTTGATGTTTAATGCACTATCGAGTTTTAAATGAACAAAGCCAACCTCCCTTCCCTAAACCTTAAACCTAGAACTAACTGATAGTGTCATAAAAGCAAATGTGAAATGAAAAGCACCAAATATAGTACTTCTATGACACTTTTGACTTTTTATGACTGATATTTTAGCCCTTCTAATGTTTATTTTATTAGGAAACTGCCATGATGTGCAGAACGAGCCATGTAACAATCATTTTGCAAAAATAAAGGTGTAGGAGCATCACCTCTGGAAATCAGACTTAGCATACATACACTTAAAAACACCGGCATGAAGACCTGGAAGCCACATCATTTACAACAATCAAAGACACAGCTTATCATAAATATTACAGAACTCAGAACTGATTAAAGGGGAAGGTGCATTTTGGTTGCAGGGTCAAAATTATGTTCTTTTTTATATCTGTGTTGGTGTGAAGTGAAATGTACTATGTACAATGGCTGAAACTTTGCAAAAAATTATTTAATGCCCTTGAATACTGCACTTACATCCTCACTTGACATGGCCCTCCTACCCACCTTTGCATTTTATTTATTTTTTTGACCCAAACATCTGGGTTTGGTTATGAGTGGAGGTGTTTCCTCTGGGCCGTTTGGCTTCCTTTCACCGCTCGCCTTTCTGAGTGTTGAAGAACTTTACTCTCTACATGGTGCAATGCTGAAACATGAAGCATCCATTGACATCTTTGGATTTATTCATGGTTTATTGCTCCAGTGAGACCCCTTTCACTTCACTTATCAGCTCAGTTCTCCATCTGCAGTGGCCTGACAGCCCCATTATCATCTAGCTAGCATAGCACTTTATGGTGATAAATACGCCAAGGAGTTCATGTTTTTAGTGATATGCTCACATGAATGAAACCAGTGTTACTTGTTAACCTCTCAGGGTTGCTGAGAGTGATGCTCAATCTGGCCACAGGTGAGTTATGGGGCCAGGAGAAAGATGTTACCTGAGGTTTCTGTCAGTCTAATGTTACCTGTGTGACCTCAAGTCGTTAAGCACATCATATCACTATTGAGGTAGGGTGCTGGTAAAATATATACCTTGAAAGAGACACCACTGTTAATGCATTCGGACAGCTAGATGGCTACTAGTGATAAAATATGGGAAAGTGTACCTATTTCCAGGAAGCAGATCGTTAAACACTGAACAGATGAAAGAGTTTGTCTGGCACATTTATAGCAATTCTTATCATAACCAAGACTGTTAAAGTTCATCATTGTAAGTTTGGGGTCAGGTTCCTGTTTCAGTGCACACGTGTCTAAGTGCGGAACCATGGCATTCCGTACCGATCTGGGCTCGTTGACATGGTTACGTTTTTTTTTTTTCTACTGTGGTGCTTTGAAACCAAGATTAGAATGGACTGGTCCTCAGGTGGACTCAGTCCAGCTGAAAATGAGTCCATCTTAATGAGACTGTGTTACTAAGTATGTTTGTACATATGGTTAAGACAGCTTTGTTGCCATTTTCCTTCTTTCTCTCTCTTTGTGTGTTGCTCTGTCTTTGACTTTTGCTTTCTTTTGTCCTCTTATTTCCATAATAGGCCTTTGGGTCGTGGTCTGAAATAGAAACAGCTGTCTCCCTACAGAGCCACACACACACACACACACACACACACACACACACACACACACACACACACACACACACACACTTTTAGGTAATACTTATTGTCCACCAGTATAGCATGCTGTTACATCCCACTTTTTGTCTAGGGGTAACAGGGGGATAACATTAAATAAAGATGGTAATTATTGTAAGCACTGGGAGGCAAACCAAGATAACAGTGCAAAAAAAAAGGATTTATTGATTCCAAGAATATTTACAATGAAGTGCCACAAAGTGAGTAATTAATTATTTACACTATATACAAACTAGAGTGTCACAAAAACACAGAAATGATGGAGGAAAGAAGGGCTTGAGCAGTGCCAAAGGAAACAAATATAACAAAACAATTCTGGCTAAAGTTAACCCTCTAAATCTAACTAATAAACAAAACAATTAAACAAAGAAATCTTCAATGTCAGTGATGTCCTTACTAAACTACACTGGCTAACAAAGAACAAAACTTCCAAGGAGTCGCACACGCCACTAACCTCATTTGTCTGTACATAAAATAAAACCTAATTGTTGTGCAATGTATGTCATGTGACGTAGCTTACTTGCCCTCTTTTCCCGTCTGGAATGGCACAAATTTCCAAATGTTGGATTAGATGGAACATTATAACGGGATTCACAGGACGGGCATGGAGGAGGCAGGAAATAGGAAGCGGGCCCCCTGGTGGACGGCAGCAGTGAGGACTCCATGAGAGCGCATCCCTCTTCCTTCCTGTGTTTCGGCACCAATGTAACGGGGTTCACAGGACGGGCAAGGAGGAGGTGGGAACTGGCAGTTTAATGACATAACTGAACTTAAACAAACATAAACACACACACACAGCAGCCGTGTGTGTCTCTCTCGAACTGGCGTACCCAGCTCCTCTTTATCCCTCTCCCGCTGATTGGGCTGATTCAGCACTGGGCATCCATCGTTACGGCCCGTCAACACATATCCTACTTGTCACAAACACTCAAGGGTTTTGTAACAGGAACGGGTGTACATACAACAGACAGGCAACATTAGCAATTCAAAAGTATCTGAGCTGCCATGGTTGTATGATGGCTGTCTTATATAGCGGCGTGGTCTACGCTGATTGGAGGGGGTAAAGCCATGACTTTCTTTGGTGAACCAACGGGGAAGGTCTGTGGAAATGACAGTTGAGAGAGAGAGAGAGAGAGAGAGAGAAGTGAAAAATAAAAAAAACCCTTTAACAAACACTCGCCCCATACATCTGTGTCAATTGTGTCATCATACACAAAAAGTGACTACTTTATTGTGCTTTGGCAACAGGAAAGAATGGTGTTTTAGTGCCAGAGCCCAGTGGTGTTAGACTGCAGAAATAGCAACTACACGCACACACACACACACTGTATACCTCCAGACAGCAGATAGGGAACTTGTGCCAAACCTCTCAACCAAAAACACACATCCAAATGAAAATAGTGACCTAAGAGAGGCTTAAACAAACTTGCAAACATAAACACTCACTGAAATCTAAACAGACGAACTCCTATATGTACAATTCAGTTGCTAGACTGGACAAGCTTCAAACATTGAGAGGTCTGAACACTCACACATGCTCAAAGGGTGAGCAAAGGCCTACATTCTTTTCATCTCCAATGCTTTTACTCATTTATCTGACAAGCATAGAGCTCAGCCTAGAATCTTCTTATGCTCACACACAACTGTGGTTTAAGATGCACTGTAGGGTAGTGTCCAGATCACCACTCTCACTAGTTGGTCACTAATCTGACTAAAGAGTGGAATCCTAAAGCAGCAGTCGGCTTTGATCCACAACCAGAGAGATGAAAATCTTTTAAGCTAGACGACTGCTTTTACACTCTTTTTCCTGCTGTGAGTCCTCTGTCCTTTTACTCGTTTATCACATCTTTTTTGTCACAATAACCTTGCATGTGTGGGAGAAGAGAGACCGGATGGCCATGAGTACAAAGAATGGGCAAACAGACGTCACTGATGTACAATTCCACATCGATTTGGCTACATTTATCACTAACTCATCTTGTGTTCAATGCTGTCTGGTTTGCTCACTCTGTATATTTTACCCAAACTAAAACCTAATCAAATCCTAAACAAGACAACAGACAAACGATAATGGACATTCTCATTTGTGGTTCACATTAAAGGTACACTTGTCATGACGGCACTGGGCGCTCTCCCTCACCGTCAGTCACTAGCTCTCACTCGCCTGCATTTTAATCACACCTGTACCTCAACTTCACCTCGTTTGGACACACACTTAAGCCGCACTCTCACTCTCAGTCAGCATTTATCCTTATTGTAGGCATCATGGACTCTCCCTCGGTTCTGACAATGTGACTTTTAACATCTCTGGAATTCGCCTACCTGTGCTTCGACGCCCTATTCAGTTTCTCAAGATAAGTGACTTTGTATATACCGAATGTATGGCATGCCGGATTTACTAGTATTCGCCCCATTCGTGTGTTGATGAACTGCTTGTTCTTACAAGACTGACGAGTAACATGAAGCCTGAGTGACTCCTACATATTGACATTTATGAATGACTCCTTGCCCGAGTGTTACTTCCTGGTTATGCTTCACCCCGCTGTGTCTATGCTGGATATGTGACTTGTTTACATTGTGTGAACCTCAAGCCTTATAATTTATACCAACTTCCCTGTTGAAAGAAGCTTCAAGCTGGCATAAAGGTGAGTTATTAAGTTCTCTGTTTTCGGCAAGAGCCAAGTTTTGTGTTTCCTGTTATGGATCCGTGCGTACTACCATTGCCCTGTGTTTGACCTATTGTCAAAAACTTTATTCCTATCCTGTGATTTTCTTGTGTACACAGCTTACCTGTTTCTCCTGAGTTTCCTTTAAACTCCCGCATTTGGGTTCATCACAACTCCCGCGTTGGTGTTAACACTATGAAATGTTTTTTTTGTTTGTTTTGTTTTGTTTTGTTTTTTTACATGAAAGTATATAAACAGTAAATTTGAATTTATAAAAATAGTTTTCATTTTATTGGGTGGTCCCTCTCATGGTTGCTGCTGTGTTAAGATCACATGATCAGCCAAATACAAATTAACTATCTTGGTAACCAACAGTATTCTACAATTTATTGCAGAATAAATAAGAAATTGGTGACTTTTTTTTTTTTTTTTTAATGTAATTGACACTACTATTTTGATATTATTTTTAATGACTTATTTCATATAATTGTTATTTTATAAATACTCATCACAATATAAATCATGGTGCTGCATGGTGCAACACCTTTCTAATTTCCTTGACTGGACATTTGCCCCACACAAAATATGTATTTTCATTTCCTGCTATATTATAAAAACTATCAATTAGTATGGTTTTTATTCATTGTATTAGTTAAAGAATTGACCACTGAAAAACCCATATCCATTGACCACTAATCATCTAGCCTATTAGAGGAACCCATTCCACTATGGAGTTTCTCTGAATCTCAGAAACATGCTGAATCCAGTGTTTCTGAGTTATATGCATCAGTGTTTAAGCATGTCTTCTGGAAATCAAGCAACTACATGCTCACAGACTTTGAGGGCAAACAGAATAAAATCTTGCATTTTTATTGTTTGCGGTTTCTGCCTGTCTCTTATTTTGACCACAGGCTGATGTGCGTCTTAGCACACAGAACATTACTGAGGCCCAGACAATGTGTCCACAGCTGCTGGCTAGTTTGAACGCTTGAGATTTGCAAAGCAGATATTTGTTGAAACGCTCATTGTTGAAAGTGATACTTTTGCAAGCAAAATTTTGTATTGTACAGCCGTGGTATAGGATAAAGAACCTATAAGACCCATAAACTAAACATGAACAAAATTACTTAGTGCAATTTTAATGGTTCTTATGTATTAAAACATAAGAGCTTAATGATGTGTAATGTTCTCTTTCTGGACACATTAAGAGATCTCATCAAGGCATTGATTGCTTGTACATACTCCTGCTTGAAGAGAGAACACCTAAATATACATCTTGTAGATGTTAAGGAGTACAGCTGGGAGCAGCTTACTGGGTAATTTCTTTCAGCATAGTAATTAAACCAGAGAGGAATGAAAGCATAACCACCTTCTCCCATCCCTCTTTCTCTTCCATCTACTGAACTGCCTCTCTCTCATTCACTCTGTTTCTAGATGGTCCTAGGAATGTATTTTTCTTAAGGACTTGTATATTATCTGAGGCAATTGCTTGTGATTCTTCTGTGTGTATGTTGGCTTCTCAATGTCTCAGCACTGTGAATCACCACACAGACACGCACACTTCCTGCATGACTCTCCTTTCATTCACATTACTTTTTGAAGAACAGGACTGACAAGGAATTAAAAACAATTTGATGTGGGGGGCCTGGGTAGCTCAGCAAGTATTGGCGCTGACTACCACCCCTGGAGTTGCTAGTTCGAATCCAGGGCATGCTGAGTGACTCCAGCCAGGTTTCCTAAGCAACCAAATTGTCCCAGTTGCTAGGGAGGGTAGAGTCACATGGGGTAACCTCCTCGTGGTCGCTATAATGTGTGGTTCTCGGTGGGGTACGTGGGGAGTTGTGCATGGATGCCGCGGAGAATAGCGTGGGCCTCCACACGTGCTATGTCTCCGCTGTAATACGCTCAAGCCACGTGATAAGTTGCAGAAACTGACTGTTTCAGACGCGGAGGCAACCGATTCATCCTCCGCCACCCGGATTGAGGAGAGTCACTACTCCACCATGAGGACTTAGAGCGCATTGGGAATTGGGCATTCCAAAATGGGGAAAGAGAGTTTTATTTACAGTAGTTTGATCTTCCTCCTCTTGTAGAAGTACATCGGTAAAGTTAAATTAACTCAGTTCCACAGCAGTAGACATTTATTTTTAGTCTGAACACTCAATATGGATTTGGATAATGATTTCTGAAGTTTCTCATCCTAGAAACCACAAGAATTCACATGTGTGAGGCATGATACATCCCTCCCTGGAGTGGGATCACTATTGGGATGTTTCTCACTTGACTGAACTGCTGCACATACTTTGAAGCTTTGTCAGTGAGACAGCACTGCTTCCTCATTCAGGAGAGGAGCTGATGTTGCAAGAGTGGATTCTTGCATTTTCTTTCTCTTCAGAGAAACTTGGCCTAAAATCATTATTCTCATATCTGTCTCACTTAAATTTGTGAATTTTGCACTCAGGGTTGTTTGGATATGGTTTGCTTTTTGTCTCACTGACATGTAAGATGTTTTGGTTTAATCTTATTTTTGTGATACTTATATACCCTATAATATCACTGTAATGGATAAATTAAGTGTATGAATTGTGTGTGTTCTGTTGCTTCAATTTAACGACAAATTCATCACTCACATATACAACAACGCATTAAAACAATTATTCTATACTCATTACGGCCACAATTTAACCTAATTTGGCTCTTTTCTAGTGATTTCTCAAATCCCTGGCTCCAGGAGCTGAGCAAACCCAGTCTCTGTCTAATTAGAGCTATATTTATACTGAGACTTTAATTTGTTCAGGAAATTACCTTGATCACAGAAGTGTGATTATAGTATGGATTTATCCCCTTTTGTAGTCATTCATCATGAGTTTTTCAGTGTAAGAAATAAAACCCATAGGTATTCTGTCAAAAATATGTAAATATCAAAGTTTCAGACCGCATAAATTGCTGTGAACACAGCAGAGTTTGGTGAACTGACCTGTGAATTCATATCGAAAAGACGTTTTATCTACACCCAAAAATTAAGATTTACGCATTTAAATTTCATAACAAAAATCTATCAAATTTAATTGAGTAATCTTTAATAAAAATAAACATTTTAAAACTAATTATTTTGTTTTATTATTTTAACTCTGTTAAACATAGTTAAATTTGATGGAATTTTGTTATGAAACGGAAATGCGTAAGTCTTAAATAGGCTAAAATATTGAGTGAAATGTCACAAATTAACATCAAACTTAATGTTTGGTTTTATTTTGACATTTCAGGAAATTTTGCAGTAATGCAGCAAAAGGGAAGTTTGCAGTGTCATGGGAACCATACTTTTGGAGAGTAGGTATGAAGGACTTTTTGCATTTATCATTAATATTTTATTTATTTTTTTTCATATAAGAACACCTGGGGCATGACATCATATGCTTTTGACCATATTCATTGTGTGGTCCAAAATCATTTTGTCTACTTAAAATGTAGTGTGACCATCGCTTTTAATGTATTGCTTTTATCTTTCTTTCTTTTTGTCACGTGACCAAGGCCAGTGGACATTGTGTCGGTAACTTTCACATGATGTTGGCATAGAACGACACCATGAACATGCCTATGATCTTTCTCTCTTGAAACCACATGCTTAAGACTTCCAGCATGACAGCATCATGACAGTGCACCGCTACAAACACAGTCTAAAAAATCCCATCCAGTGAGACAGAGAAACAGAAAGAGTTTGGAGAATGAAAAGTAAGCAGAAAGAACCAGAGAACAGCACAAATACAAAAGAGTCTTTGCCAAACATATAGACTGGAAAAGTAAATGTTTGGAGAGGGGGGAAAAAAGGAAAGAGAGGTCACGACCTGTTCACTATTTACAGCTCCTCATGGTTGCCGGGATGCAAATCTCTTAATATGCACCGTGGGTGATGATGCTTCTTAAAACTCAGTGGTTAGTGAATGTCCAAAGCGATGGGAATGTGGAGAAAGAGGATGTGAAATAAGAAAGGTCAGACTCTCAAGATCAGAGAAAGTGTCCTATAAGCCCCCTGCTATGGAGGAAATGAATGTTTGGGTCATGACGGACATGAAGCTGAGATGGGAGATCACCTCTGACTTGCTCTCTATCGCCAGCACTGCATGGGATGTTAAATGAGAAGGAGAGTTGGTGTGTCTTTGTGCAGTAAATGTACAGTATAGGCGTGTGTTTGTCTGCCATGGTCCAATGTAAAGAATTAACTGTTCTCCCGGGAATCCTGATAATTGCTCTTAAATGTACCATTGCAATGCACTCTAATCTCAACTATCAACCTAGTCTCCAAAGTTCAGCACAAACAAACATTAGTTTCAGGCGTATTATGACTGAAACCCATGATTGTTTCACAACTTAAAAAAAGCTGATAGAGCTATCTTTTTTAAAACAGTGAAGTAGAAAGTATTGTGCTCAAACTTGCATTACTTCAGGTGAGTGGAGGTAAAAATAAATATATTAAAAGTTACACAAATTTCTGTCTGTGGCTTTGAAATATGTATGTTTTTGTAGTGAGCCAAGAGGAAAGTGTGATGTTTCGATCTTCCATTGGCCACATGTCTTTAGGTCTTATGAATTCGCAGGTGAACTTGAACTTTGGTACGGAATGTGAAATTTCTTCGCTTGAGCTTGTGTTTCCGGTCTCCTCAATTCAAATGCTTATGAGCGGGAGTGAGTCAAGCGCGAAGTGTAGTTCGGCCGTTCAGACTGAAAGTGTTCTTGTGCTAAAAAAAGCTAGACTCAGCGCAACGAATAGAACAGGACACAGAATGTGATTTACGCTTCTAGCACCCAGGCCATATCAAAAGTTGGACATCACTGAGCTCTATAGCATTTAATGTTCACTGACTGCCCTGTCTTATAATTTTAACTCCTTTGCTGAGAGCTGCTAGATGCTAGTTGTTTTCTCCTCAGTGATTCTGTGACTGATTAACAAGTGTTAGTGGTCACCATAGTGCAGTCTATTGAATGAACCTGTGACATGCTGTCTGCTCAGGAGCTCAATTGTAGACAAGGGCTGGGTTTCCCAATAACATTGCAACTCAAGCTTTAATGATCATTTTAACTAATGTTGCTCGTTATTTTTCAATGGAGTAACGCCTGTTTCCCAAACCAGCTCGTAGATTGCTCGTTTTAAAGTAAAACTTAAATGCTTGGTTACGGGAGCTGTCCAGTCCAAATTGGTGCTGATCACTTTGACCATGGCCATTATGTACAGGAGTCTGTCTTCTCAACATGAAAATAATGTGGAAATACTAACAAACATGGAAGTTGTTTGTAACCTTGTCGAGGTGCAAAAATGTATTAACTATTACAGAATTTAAATAATGATGGCTTTAGTACACTGTAAACCCTAAAGTTAGCAGAACTACAAAAAAAAAAAAAAAAGTAATCAGTTACATCAAATTTTCTAAGTTAATAAATTACAAGTAAGCAGAACTGTCAGATTTTGATTTTGTACTACTCGTGCATATTTTCTTAACTTGAAATATTGCGTAAGCTAACTCATGCATTTTAATGGTACTTTTTAAATTGAACTCTTTGGCTGAACTTAAAATTACCATGTAGGCTCAACTTAAATATGTCAAGTAGAAGAAACCTAGCTAGCTAGTACGAGCTAGAACAAACTAGTACAGTGAACTTTAGCATGCTGAATGCACGCTAATTGGATAAAGCATGCTTTGATTAGCATAGCAATTGCTCAAGTATATCAATATATTGTAAAACGATCTAATTTTGTACCTGTCCTCAAATTGATCTCAAGCTCCACTATTCATCGTAATGGTAACCCTCCAAAAACTTTAACATGACAAACTCTTCTAAACAACACAACAAAACATTAAACACTAGCAAGTATTTCCCTTTACATTCATCTTGCACAAAGACACACTATATAACACTTAATTTTAACATTTACTTTCCATGTCATGTGCCATGTAAAGCATGCTGGGAAATAAAAATCCCCTTCCCAGTTTCAGTTAAATTTAAGTTCCTGTAAATTTAGTCAAGTTCATTAAACAAAACATTAAACAATTCAGGTTACTTAAAAGGTGTAATTTTTGTGAACTCAAAAGAAAGAGAAAGTTCTAAATACTCATCAAGATTTATTTGAACTAATTTGTATGATTTAATTATTTTGAGCATTAGGGTCGGAGATTCAGATGTATTGATGCTCAATCATAGAGATTAATGAAAGTGACGCAATAAATGCATGTAATATAAATGCAATGTAAATCATAAGGGGCTCTCACGTAGCCTAAAGTTATATTACTTTGGCTGGAAACTGAACAAATGCACGTAGAACAGAATTAAAATGACGGGCATCGGTACTGAACTACTTATAGACCTATCTAAATATTAATAGATTATCTGGTTAGACTTCAAGGCACTGGGCAGTTCCTACTGAGGAACCGTGTACTTGCCATTATGCAGCATGCAATTTGTACTGCCTTGTAAAAAGACTATAGGCAAGCCTGTTTGAACCAGCCGTTGGATGAAGGAAGAAGAGGAGGAGGAGGAAGAGAGAGAGGGAATCTCTCATTGCACACTCTCACTTTGTTAATCTCCTTTGTTAACCATATTTTAATTATTTACTTTAGCCTATTTAAGTTTTAAACTGCATGGTCACATTGCTCACATATGTCTTCTTAAATAATCTGTTTAATGAGAACATATCGTCTTTCTATTGCCATTACAATTATGCTTATCAAAGAAGGCTAATATAAAGTTATACTGTATTACATTTCTTGTAAATTTAGACCTATCACGTCGCATGTGCAGACTGCGAAGACTATTGATTTCAATGCAATTAAAAAAAAAAAAAAAAAAAAAAAAAACGTATGCTCTGAAATAGTTTACAATGGCTTTCCGATGATCAAAATATATTAATACAATTTATTAAATGTCCCATTGTCTTTGATAAACTGTAAAAGTTGCCAGAAAGATACGTTTAAATTGCACTTAATGGACTTAAGATAGGTTTAAAGCTCTCGTTAATTTACGAACGTTTTTACAAACTACTTAGATAACAATGCTTTTGGGAAATGCGCCTTAGAGTTTAAGTACTACTTAAGTGCTACTAATGTTCTACTTAGTGCTTCGGGAAACCCAGCCAAGGACAGAAGCTCTGGACCCCTGCGCTCTCTCTCTCTCTCTCTCCTAAAAATATGGTCTGTGCTAACCAGTCCTGTCCAGTCTGGTTTCCTCTGTCTACACTTGTTTTGTTTTGTTTTTTCTGATACCTTTGTCATTGCACTGCTATTTACTCTTTATATTTAAAACTTGTGCAAACAAGCAAAGCTCAAGCAACCATGGCCAAAGAAATCATTCTGAGCTATATTTGAGAAACCATGGAATGAAGGAGGGCAGAAAAAAGACAAAGAAGCAGAGAGAAAAGGAGCAATGGGTGGGAAAACAAATGACTTTGGCTGGGAGGGTTTGGAGAGAGTGTGTTTGCTGACAGTATAATTAATTTGCTCTCGAGCAAAAAGAGAGAGGAAAAAGAAAAGAAATGTAAATCACTTTTATATCTCCTTTCATGTTATATGGCCATAGACTGGTACACCTGCAAACTAAATCTCTCTCACTCTCTCTCACTTTCTCTTTGAATATTCTGTATTTAATTGTGACAGCCTGACACATGTTTATACACTTAATTTTCTAATAAAATATTCATCTGAGAAGAGTGGAAGCTATTATGTTGGACCAGAACAACCTGCCTTTAAATCATAAATACAGTCCTCACTTAACCGAAGACTGTATGCCACTGTGCTTATTCATTTTTAAGTCCGTTGAAAACGATTTTTAGGGTGAATCTCATGAAACCTTTAAAGAACATATTGGGTCATATGTCATCAAACCAAAAGATGAAATAAATGATATTTTGCTAACAAAATAATGAAACCTATTTTTAGGGACACAGATGTTTTTCCTTGTGATATTTTCTCAACAATTAAACACATTACCACCCCCATTAAAATAATGCAAAAAAAAATTAAATACAAATAAAAATCATTACTGTAAAGCAGTAAGAACTATATTTAAATAGTAAAGTATTTTTACACCAGGGAATATTTGTTGTCCTGCCATGTATTTCTAATGAAAAAAAAAAAATCTATTCAAATTGTTGGGGATAAAATAAACAGTCAACTCTTAATAATTAGTACGAAATGGCAATATTGTAAGATAACATTGGACTTGGCTCACACGAAAAGGTACAGCTTTTATTTCCATAGAGACCAACCAATCAACATACAGATTTTCAAATCGATACAATACAGGCATCAAATTTTCCTTAGCCTGGTGTACAACACTTTATTTTAAGAAAGGTAACTTCAGTGAACAAATTGTATGGCATTTCAATAACCTGAAATATGCTTCCCTCATCTTGTTTCAAACCCAATGTTTTCTTTCTTCCATTGTACATAAGTTATTTTCCTATTAAAATCATGGTTAGGTTTAGGGTTTTGGCAAGGGCTTAGACTTCATGGTTAGGTTCAGGTTTGGCTTAGGGGTTAAACTTAGGAAAAACCATAACATTTTTCATTGTTCATTTATTTTTCTCTATATGGGAATAAAATTTGTACGTTGTTTTATGAGCCAACTCGTACAATTTCTTAATTTTGCCATATCGTACTAATTATCACAACTTGACATAAGACTGGGTTGGATAAAATATGACCCAGACATGTTTTTGTAGCTCTTTAACTAAAACTTTACATCTAATGTCTAGTGCTTTTACAAAATTATTTCAGAGAGTTTGATATCTTATCTGTATTGATGTACAACTCATACGCAAGAGTGTGTCTTTCTGAATCTCTTAAAACAAATCTTAAAATCTGAGAAATGTAACCGCTTTCATAGAAGTGGTAATGAACTCAAGCAAGAAAAGGAGAACGTGAGAGAAAGAGAGAGGGGGAACAAGAGTGATGAGGGTGTCTAAAGTTAATGAACTTTTTAAGTGCTGTACATTTAACTGCAGGTCAGTGGAGTCTGACGGCGCTGATGACGGGGGTGTAAGGAGACCAGTTGAGACTTGTGGGGGAGAAAAGGTCAAGGCCGGAACGGATGGAGACGATGGCAAAGGTTAAATGTTGGGGAGGAAAAGACAAACAGGGAGAAAATAGGAAGACAAACACAAAGTGAGACAGAGAGGGATGGGTTAAAGATGGCCTCTTAATCAGGAGCAATTTGGGGTGTAAGCAGACAGCAGCAGCTTTTAAGTTCCCACACAGTTTATACTTGTGTTTTTCATTTTGTATTTGTGTATTTATAAGTATATGTGTGAGTGTTTGTGGAAAATAGACTGACAAAGAGGGTATAGGGAGAAAGGAAGAGGAGGTGATGGGGTGTAATTTCCTAATTTCAAATACACATGCTCTGGTATGAATCACATTCACACTTTATTTGGGTTTTACTTTGACTTGACTGTGAGCCGTCTTATTACAGATCTATAGTCCCAGCCCTATTTGAGTACTGAAGCAGGAGAGCAATTATCACACATGCAAACCAATCTGTTTGTTTTATTAGGCCATATAATTGGGAATCATGCTAAAGTTCAATCTCAAGCAAGATTGGCTTTGCACTAGTTTAATAGATACAGTAGATATGAAGACATGCTTGAGCAAACTTCAAGTGTAAAATGAGGACATGCAGGAAACATGACCAGTTTAGACCAGCACAAGCATAGTATGACAAACTATGACACGCCATGATAAAACCGAGCCAGAGAGGTATTATATATACTGAGATAGAGTGGGAAAACCATTCGGTGTGTATGTGTGTGTGAGTTTGTGATGTGCCTGTGGCTGTTGTGTGTGTGTGTGTGTGTGTAGGTATATGTCTATAATTACATTAAATGACTGGAAGGGCCCATTTCCCCTCCGCCTGCTTAACCCGGTGATTTAAACAGAGGTCACCACCACTCACCCATTGATACTCACGCACACACAGCTCCATTTATCCTTGCAACAATTCCTAACAACACAAATGTGTGATGGAGAGCGAGAGGGGTCTTGATCAGTAACATACTCACTCACTCATGTTATTTAATGTTATTTAACACTAGTTTCCAATGCTGTTGATATTTATCTCTGATCACGTCTTGTCAAGTGTGTCTGTATCACAGCACTCTCACACACACTCTTAGTTTCAGTTTACAGTCAAATTTGATGAGGGTGTTTTGTGTTTCATGTGGACTGAGTGCTCAATCTCTGCCCTTTCAGTTTTATCAACCATGTTTTTATTTTTTTATTTTTTTATTTTTGCGTTCTGTGTTTCATCCGAATTTGATCGATTTCCATTCACCATTTTTTACACACCGTGTTCGCCTTGCATATTCGTTTATTAAATATTTTGAGTAATATAATGCTTTCAGCTACCAGTAAGAGAATACTTTACTCTGTTGAACAAGTTTTTACCATATTTTAATCCATTTATAACGCATTGTCTCCACTAGTGCATTCTGTTCACAATCGCCACCAATTTCTCATTAGCAGGCCAAGCAGTAGAACAGTCGGCGGACCGCAGATGGCCCGTGGGCCATAGTTTGGATGCCCCTGCTCTGAAACAACTTTCCTTTTGGGCTGGAATGTCACTAGGCCCTTGCATTTTTTAACACCTCCCCTTCAATGATCTGTCATTCAGAGACCACATTTCATGATCCAATCAATTTCCAATTAATAAAAGTCCTGTCGCACATTTTTTTCTTATTGAATATCCGCTTCAACTCAGAAATATGTCACGATATGTTAGAAGCATGGATTGGAAACCAGACTAATCACACTGCGAATTTGGCAAAAGTTCTGCTGCTGAAATCAGCCTGTACTTACCAAAATACAAACCACTGCCACGAGTGGCCAAAGTTGGAATTGTTGTTAACCAGTTTCTGGGAGAAATGTCCTCAGGGTAGTGACAAAAGTGAGTTGTACTTTTAGATGTAAAGGATGTAAGTCAACAGTAATGCATCTTTTATTAACCATACGTACTCCATTGACAGTTAGGTTTAGGGTTGGGGTTTGGGTTAGGGCGTATTCATATTCTGAACACTGGGTGTTGCTATAACGTTATACCAATCTTTATCCATTAGCAGGGTTCAACAGGGTTCAACAGGAGTTTGAAATACTCCAGATTTTGACAGATGAAGCATCATGCAAAAAGTTGTGTTTGTTATAGGACTGGTATGAGGTTAGATATTTTGCTCATGTGCTCATTCTCATTAAAATGCCCCAATACACCACATCATGCAACTGAGTAGAGCTACCGCTGTGCAGCGCAAGCAGCTGCACCGTGTTTGAGCGTGCACAGTGACTTGCTCTGATTACTGTGATGCATCACACCCAAGACTGCTCAGTAACAGATCTGTTTGCTTTGCAGTGACACTGAATGGACGTCAAATAATAATAATTTTATTAAAATTCCAAGGGCAATGAAAGTAACATGCTCCTACCCTGTTTAATATTTCATATAAAAATGTTTCTGACATTGCAGTAATTTCAGAAATGTATTTTTCCATAAAGGGGCATAATTGCCCACTGGATTTAATTTTCAGGGGCATTTTTTATGTTTATGAGGGCATTTTTTCTAGACGTATAAACTGTACTGTTATTCTTTTATTCAAAACATATTTTATGTTATAATGTGTGCTACTCTTAAAGTAGAATTTTAATCACATATATATATATATCTACCACCTACCACCATCGCCACCTTCACAGTTTCACTGCATTTGTCAGAACATGCTTTGATGTCTGTTAACCCTAATGCAAACACACATTTTAGGGCAGCAGAGAGTGTCGGCACTGCTTACAGCAGTATTCATTTGCTAATAGGCTCCTGACCCACAGCCAGGACCTACCTGCCTCAGGCAACCACACAGCAGATGGTGATAAGATTCTGCAGGCCTGTAGAGGTGCTGTAAGAGCCCAGAAACTCAAGCTTCCGAAACACTGATGGCTGGTTCAAAAGTTTGTAAAGTTTGTATTTGTAAATACATATTTATTTGTTAGAATCACTATAGTCTCGTGTAGCCAGACTTTTGACGATACTTGGCAGCTTATTTTGGCCAAAAATCACCCACTTAGACAGGAAGAGACCATCTGGCCGTAAGTGACCAACCATAATTTTAGTTTTTACAGTACGTGTCCGTTTTTAGGGGTGGGTTTATCTGAATTAGTTGATACCACAATAATAGACTACCATGGAAAAAGCTCATTCAAAGTATGCTGTTGCAGTCTCTGAGAGCAGTTGTATTGAAAGCACTGAAGAAAATAGTTGAAATATTTGTGGACTTGCTGATCAGAATTTCTGTCTGTCCAAAAGTAGTTAGTACTGATTATTTCACAGGCAGATAACAACACGGAATATAGACCATTTCAAGGACTGTTCGTTGGTGACATCAACTGACGTCATTGTTCATTGAACATTCCCTGCTTGTCAAAACAGAGACTATTTAGCAGAGGTGGGCCACTTCTATTAAAATGAATGGGAGAAATTGGAACGTTGAACGACAACCAATGGTCAACAGATGTAGAAAGGAAGTCCCGCCTTACAGGTAAAATAACCAATCACCTTTTAGATGCAGAAGTCGCCTGTCAGTCAACTCAAGAATGCACATTAGCTTTACAAGATGGTAAAATGCATTTATTTATTTATTTTTTTTGCATAATCTGAGTAAAAGAAGCACAATTTATTATACCAGCTGTGACGGAACGACACGTCGCCCGCGGTGACTTTTCTCCATTTGGCAAAGTGTGATGGGGCTCACCTGAACCCAATGAAGAGCCTCATCACCGCCTCATCCCTATTCCTTTAAACACAGAGGAAGCCTCTCCTCTTCAGACTAGTCTCTACCTGCTGGCATCTTCACAGATCTAGGAACGGAGCGGGGAGGGTCCAGTGCCAGTTAGATGCGACACCGGGGATTGGAGCACTCATCGCGGCCGACGGGCCAGGATGCCGGGCCGCTATTCCCCTCAAGTGCCGAGGCCCAGGGAAGCCGGGCTGCTCGAGTGAAGCTGCCACCCCATGAGCCTCGGACCAAGGAGGGGTGCGAGTCGCGACCGTCGAGACCTCGCCCACTATCACCTGGACCTTAATAGTTAACGGCAAATAAATATTATTTTTAATATACCGCAAAAACATAACTAGGTAATCATTAGTAGGTTAAATAATTGCATACTTTCACCTCTCTGTTTTATTCCTGCTTTTTGTTAATCCTCCATTTCTTTCAAGGGTCCTTTTGACCTTGTTGCTCTCTCTTGTTTGTCTGGCTTGTCCTTCTCTTCTCTCATCTTATCTAAACTCTTTGAACCCTTTTAATATTCTTCTTTGGATTAGAGTAGTCAGCTGTGTTTGGGTGAGAGAGTGGGAAAGTCAGCTTCAGTACCATCTCCCTCCATCTCATTCCAGGTTTTTCCAGACTGGCATTCTGCCTATTAACTGTTGCTCCGTCAGGACTGTGCCATTCATAACTTGTGGAGGGCTTCAGGGAGCGAGAATGTCCCATTCAGAAGAGCTCTTGTGCCGTCTTAGTATTCACTTAGAGTAGGAATGGAAAATGGGGAGGGGGGTCTTGAGTTGCCCACAGGGGCGCAGAGGTACACAGGTGTGTTTGAGTGTATGCTTAGTGTTATAAGGGCTGAGTAACACCAACTACCTCTAGATATGATACAGATCATGATACATATTTCACAGTTCTGGTGAATATGTCCATTAGTACCACTAGTTTGGAAAGCTGACATCTGAATGGCTTACTGCACTCTATACAACCTTCATATGGGATGCTTCAAAACTCTGAACTCTCTGACTTGTCTGTTGAGTCAACAGCAGAGGGATTTGATGTGAGAAGTCCTTTTAATGTGTAAAGAAACCACACGTTCATATTCAAGACATTAATATATTAGTATTGAAGATGTTTCTGGGAGAGAAAAAAAAAACAAAAAAACACGGAGTGCAAAAGGGAGTAAAACGTTGATAGCCACCCGGTACTCACTTGTCTGCCCAAGTAATCCATTAGGACATTTAATACCACACACACACACACACACACACACACACACACACACACACACACACACACACACACACACACAGGTGTTTATTTAACTTTGGGCACTTTTAGCACTGGATTCTAGAAAGTAAATTTTTGTTAAAAAAATTATTTGTCTACTAACAATGTCTAACAGTGTATGTACGTATCAAATTCTGTATTGTGTTTGAAGGAATCAACAGCATTTGAGGCATAATGTTAATTACCACAATTTATTTCGACTTGTCCCTCCTTTTCTTTAAAAAAAGCAAAAATCAATGTTACAGTGAGGCACTTACAACGGAAGTGAATGTGGCCAATTTTTTTAGGGTTTAAAGGCACACATTTTAAGCTTATAATTGAATAACTTATATGCATTTACATTAATGCTTCTGTTAAAACTCATGTATTTGAGCTGGAAAGTTTTTTTTAAATTGTAATTTTAAAAAACTTTGTGTTTTAGGGTTTTAGTGTTTGCTGAGATCTTTATGGCAATGAAGTTGTAAAATTGGCTATAACTTTACACAGAAAAGGTTAATGATTTTATCACACTAAAATCATGTTTACATGCATATTGTTTATGTCTTGTGGCTATACTTTTGAAAAAGTTAGTTTTTTATTTTTTTTATTTTTTTTTAAGAAAAGGAGTGGTATGTCAAAATAAATTTTTTTTTGGTAATCAGCATTATGCCACAAATGCTGTAGATTGAGCTTAACTTGTATTGAACCCGGAATATTCCTTTAATAGAATACTGCAGTGGAAATTATGAAAATGACATTTGTAACATTTTAAAATATTATTGCTGATTCCTTTGTTTTGCTCAGGCTAATTTAATAGCTAAAATGTTATGTATCCCATACACACGATTAAATAATATTTTCATGCTTTTTGCATCATTTGGCAAAATCATAGCTTGATTGGAAATGACGTCCTGTTATGTCATTCCCAGTCTAGGGGTTTAGGAATGGAAATGGAGATGTAAGGAGGTTTTCTTCAAACATCAGTTGTCTCATATTATATAAGTTGATAGAAGTATCATAGTTTCAAACATGATCATTCCTGGGTCTGTTTGAAAGTCTGGGTCTGGGAAAGACTAGAACAGTCAAATCTATACATAAAAGATATTTGAAAAATAAATTATGAAAGCATGGTAAAAAGTTTCCAATTCAGTTTTAATGAGAACTTCACATAATAAGAAAACAGTTGAAATCTCTCGGTTGTGAAAATCATCCCCTGGCTCATGAAAGTGCCCAAGTTGAAGAAACACCCACATATATCAACACACATCCTGTAAGTCTGCTTTTTTTTTTACTTTGAATAGTTATGTTTGACCAAATAGAGTAAAATCTGTTTTACTTTGCAACATCAACTTGCATTATATTGTTTCAGCATTGCATTTTTGTCATACTCTTTCAAAATCTCATAATCATAATTGCATTATGGACTAACTACTGCGGAAAACACAGGTTTTGTCTACACTTCTCTGTGGCATGTCAGCACTGTTGGCATGCTTTGTTAGAACAGTGTCTATGTGGTTAGAACCACTTCCAGTTGTAGTTGTGGCAAGATGAAGTAAACATTCTTGTAAACCGAGTGTTGACACTTCTGCTCTCAGAACTGTGTGTCAATTGGTTAAATATCTTTATCTCTCAGGGGATATAGCAGCGGTTAACTGCTGTTATTCTCTAAAACCCTTAAATGCACTCCACTCCAGATTTGCATGAAAAAGAATACTCTGATATTCTGGAATTCTGTCATGTATCGATTAAAAATGTGTCATGTAAATGCCTTATCCCATATATGCCAATATTTCCGCTATTATAAATCCAAACAAGACAGCTGGCATATGCCTGTATTTATTAACTAACATTAACCAATAACCTGTGTGGCCCAGTTGACATCTTTCAAAAAGGAAAATTGTTTCCTTTTGGGGTGAGGCAGAGCATGTTATAACATTTTGATAAAAAATTGCAAAGACACATTTATTTTAATAACATGCTCAGATGAATTTCACAAAATAAGACAAGGAGCGTCTACTAAGAATGTAAATGCTATCAAAGTTCACTTTAAGGACATTTATTGTACTGAGACAAGAACAAACTCTGTCGATCAATAGGTCTGTTTTCAGTCTTTTCCTGCTGACCTAATAGTAATAGTAAGGTTCTGTCATGGATGAAGGATCTGGAATAAAGGGAAGCTTAAAGTCAGCATGAAACGGAAGTTGCGACCGACTTTACTTTTGTATTGTGACATATTTCTTAGTAAAACTGCCTATCGAACAAGAAAAAAATGTTGTTGACTGAATTGTGAAAAGTTGGCACTGCATAATGGAATGGAGGCAGATCTGAATGTGAGTTTGCAGTGGACACAAACACACACCCCTTTTGCACCATGCTGCTCGAGCAAGAGCCGGTTATCGGTGAAACCGAGCAGCGATCTCAACACACTGATGATCAAACTGCACATCAGTGTCTTTTCTTACGTCGAGGCTATAGGCGGGTAAAATAACAATATTTTAATGTTTTGAATCACAATACACTAAATATGAAGGGAAAAAACACTTGTTCTGTACATCCCAATTTACCTGCATTAAAGATATTAATAAATCCCAGAGGCATCTGAAGCATAGTATTCATTAGTGATTACCTCAGCAATTCTGGCAGGAAATGTCTTGAACACATTTACATTTATGCATTTAGCAGACGCTTTTATCCAAAGCAACTTACAGTGCCCTTATTACAGGGACAATCCCCCTGGAGCAACCTGGAGTTAAGTGCCTTGCTCAAGGATACAATGGTGGTGGCGGCTATGGGGATTGAACCAACAACCTTCTGATTACCAGTTCAGTGCTTTAATCCACTACACCACCACTCTGTTACACATCTGCAAATTCACAGTTATTCCTCCTCACTCTAAATATAAATTCAAGCCAGCCGGCCCGTAAGGAATGATAGTTTTGGATGAAAGCTGGAGGAAAGCAGAAGAAAATACACCTTATCTCTGCATTAGCTGATTTGGTGGCAGGTTTGTTTATACTCTTGAAGGGCGGGGTTACAACTGACTAACACTTGCATACATCAGCAGAGCAAAGTCAGTCATTTCAAATCAAATCAAATCAAATCACTTTATTGTCACACAGCCATATACACAAGTGCAATGGTGTGTGAAATTCTTGGGTGCAGTTCCGATCAACATAGCAGTCGTGACAGTGATGAGACATATACCAATTTACAATAACATCAAATTAACACAACACAATTTAAACATCTGTTATACACATAATTACACTCAACAGTATACAAATAATAACATACACTGTACAGTATACAATACACACAATATAGAATACACATTATTCAATAAAAATAAAAAATTAAAATATATAAAAAAAGTATATATATATAGAATGTACAGTATTGTACTGTATTGACATTCAGGCTGTCGGTTGATAGTCAGTTGTTAAGAGAGAACATAATATAATAATAATAATATAATTTATGACAGTCCGGTGTGAGATATAAGAGTAAGGGTAATAAAGTGCAGTGCTGATGTATTTTGATCGGGTGGCTGGAGTCTCTGATGATTTGCCGAGCTTTTTTCACACACCGCCTTGTATATATTTCCTGGAGGGAGGGAAGCTCACCTACGATGATGTGTCTGGCAGTTCGCACCACCCTTTGCAGTGCTTTGCGGTTGTGGGCGGTGCAATTGCCGTACCAGGAGGAGATGCAGCCAGTCAGGATGCTCTCTACAGTGCAGGTGTAGAACCGTGTGAGGATGTGGCGGTTCATTCCAAACTTCCTCAGCCGTCTCAGGAAGAAGAGGCGCTGATGAGCCTTCTTCACAACGACTTCAGTGTGGATGGACCATGTGAGTTCCTCAGTGATGTGGACACCCATGAACTTGAAGCTGATGACTCTCTCCACTGGTGCTCCATTGATGGTGATGGGACTGTGTTCTCTGTCTTTTCTCCTGAAGTCCACCACAAGCTCCTTTGTCTTACTGACGTTGAGGGAGAGGTTGTGCTCCTGACACCAGTGTGTCAGAGTGTGTACCTCCTCTCTGTAGGCTGTTTCATCATTGTCAGTGATCAGACCTACCACCGTCGTGTCATCAGCAAACTTAATGATGGCATTGGAGCTATGTGTTGCCACACAGTCATGTGTGTACAAGGAATACAGGAGTGGGCTGAGAACACAGCCCTGTGGGGCTCCAGTGTTGAGGGTCAGTGATGAGGAGATGTTGCTGCCTATTCTAACCACCTGGCATCTGCTTGACAGGAAGTCCAGGATCCAGCTGCACAGCGAGCTGTTTAAGCCCAGAGCCCGGAGTTTCTCATCTAGCTTGGAGGGCACTATGGTGTTGAATGCTGAGCTTTAGTCTACAAACAGCATTCTCACATAAGTGTGTATTGTAGATGCAATGGCATCATCAGTGGAGCGGTTGTTGCGGTAAGCAAACTGCAATGGGTCAAGAGAGAGTGGCAGCACAGAGCAGATGTAATCTCTGATTAGTCTCTCAAAACATTTGCTGATGATGGGGGTCAGAGCAACAGGACACCAGTCATTTAAACAAGTTATTTTTGATTGTTTTGGAACAGGCACAATGGTGGATGTTTTAAAGCATGTGGGGACTACAGACAAAGAGAGGGAAAGGTTGAAAATGTCCATAAAAACACCAGCCAGCTGGTTCGCGCGCGCTCTGATGACGCGGCCCGGAATGCCGTCTGGGCCCGCGGCTTTGTGGATATTCACCCGTCGGAAGGATCGGGTTACATCCGCTACAGAGACAGAGAGTGAACTAACCTCTGTAGCTTCAGCTGCGAGAGCTCTCTCCGCGAGGGCGGTGTTATTTCCCTCAAAAGGAGCATAAAAAGTATTTAGCTCATCCGGGAGAGAGGCAGCAGTGTTCATGGCGGAGTTTTTATTCCCTTTAAAGTCTGTGATGATGTTAATTCCCTGCCACATGCTTCTAGAGTTGGTGGTGTTAAACTGTCCTTCAATCTTACTCCTGTACTGGCGTTTTGCGGTTCGGAGGGCATAACTGGCTTGTTTATGCTCCTCCACGTTCCCAGAATTAAAAGCGGAGGTCCGCACATTAAGTGCCGCGCGAACATCGCTATTGATCCAAGGTTTCTGATTCGGATAGATTCGTACAGTTCTGGTCGGAACGACGTCCTCTACGCACGTTCTGATGAAACACATTACGCTATCAGCGTAAAGCTCGATGTCGTCATCAGAGGCGGACCGGAACATTTCCCAGTCCGGGTGATCAAAACAGTCTTGTAGCGTAGAATCTGATTGGTCCGACCAGCACTGGATCGTTCTGAGGGTGGGTGCTTCCTGTTTCAATTTCTGCCTGTAAGCGGGCAGAAGTAGAATGGAAGAGTGGTCTGATTTGCCAAATGGTGGGCGGGGGAGGGATTTGTAGCCATCCCGGAACGGAGAGTAGCAATGGTCCAAAACCCGGTCCCCTCGTGTGTTGAAACTAATGTGCTGGTGATATTTTGGTGCGACTGATTTTAAACTGGCTTTATTAAAGTCCCCGGTCACAATGAACGCGGCCTCAGGGTGCGCGGTTTCCTGCTCACTTATAATCCCATACAGATCCTTGAGTGCCCGGTCTGTGTCGGCTTGTGGGGGGATGTACACAGCAGTGATAATGACCGCTGTGAATTCCCTTGGTAGGCAGAATGGTCGACACAGAAGCATGAGAAATTCCAGATCAGGAGAGCAGAAAGACTTGACAGAATGTACGTTCCTCTGATCACACCAGGATTTGTTGATCATAAAACATACAGCACCACCTCTGCTTTTACCTGAGAGGTCTTTCGCTCTGTCCGCTCGGTGCACGGAGAACCCCGCGGGTTCAATGGCTGAGTCTGGAATCTCCGCAGACATCCAAGTTTCTGTTAGGCAGATAATGCAGCAGTCCCTTGTATCTCGTTGGAAAGAGATCCACGCTTTCAGCTCGCAGAGCTTGTTATCCAGAGACTGAACATTTGCCAGTAGAATAGTGGGTAGCGGGGGTCGATTTGCACGGCGTCTTACTCTGATGAGAACGCCGGCTCTGTTTCCCCTTTTCCTTCTGCGTTTCCGTGGCCGTGCTGCCCAGACAAAGGGCTCCGCTTACGTGTTTGTAAACAGCGGGTCGGCATTGAGGAATGTGAAGTCCGGTTTACGGTGTGAGATTGCTGAACCAATGTCCAAAAGTGTTTGTCTGTTGTAGACAATAAGGCAGACAACATCCAAGACAAAAAACATAAGAATTGTGAACAAAACAAACAAAACATTACTATGTTGTGTCGGAGCTCGCAACGCAGCAGCCATACTCGGCGCCATCTTGAGTCCAATTTCACTGGAAGATCAAGTCATGATATTCTGATTAAAGATTCAAAAGGTCAAAAAATTATATGCATGGATGAATCGTTCAATAATACCAGTAACATGCATCGATAAAATAAATAGGATCTATTTTATGCCGACTTTAAGATATTTCACACTGCTTTGTTATTTTAAAGAGGCTAGTGGAAGGAAATGTGTTTTTGTTTGTGTATCCATTGTGGTTTTGTGTTAGTGGTCACGGCTCACCTCACTGGCTAACTGCCAAACAACAGTTATCTCTGTAGTGACCTGAACTGTCTGATCTAGAAACCTCTATTTAATTCAGATTTTTCTCAGTTGTACCCATGTTCTTTTAGATTTCAGTATTGCTGAAATCTCTGGCTTATCATCTTCAGAAATTTCTTCAGAGAATACCAAAGTCTGCAATCAAAAGTCAGAGATTTCAGAATGAAACATTTCTCATCAAATTATTCCAAGACCAAATTAGGAGAAACATCTGAGACAAAGGTTGATACTTCAATGAAACATACTGAGAACTCAGTGAAGTCTTCTGAGCTACGAAAGGGGACATTCATAAATATTTTTTATTTGTCTAGTATTTAGAGGTGAAAAAAAATCTAGTCTCAAAGACTGGGAACAGGGCAATGATAAAGACAAGGAGACAGGCATAAAGCATTTGAGTAGAAAGAGGGATGACTTCAAGGAGTAGAGTCCAACAGTTACTTAAATGAGAGCATTGATGGCGTGTTCAGGCAGAACTATGGTTTACCTGACTCCCAATCCTGGACTCTCTCCAGCTCTCTCTCTTTGATTACAAGCTCTCAATGACAGCTTTCACCCATTCTCATTTGTCCTCCTACACACACATACACACCCAGAGCGTCCCAAAGGACAATGATTAAGATTGGGCTTAGAGACATATCCATCACTGCATGTGAGTGTTTTCAGTTGTTGATTGTTTTGTTTTGAAGGCATAACCTCTATGGGGTTTTCAACTTTCTCATCAATTCAAAATTCATTTTGGCAATCAGTTTGAGATTTTAGCTTGTTGATCAAATGTGGGTCGGAGAAATCTGATTCTTAATCAGTGGCTCTAGAGCATTCTCTGATTTCATTGTCAAAAGCAGGATAAGCTCTTTGCTGTTCCAGCCCAAACCAAGCAATTTCCCACTAAAGTATCTTTGTGGCTTCTTCTGTTGGTCAGTTACTATCACAGAGACAATCTATATAAAACAGATTAGAGATTCATAATGAATTAGGGTCTTAATTTCACATTTACAGACTCAGAATACAGCAAGAATAGTGACTCACTTTAAGATTACCTCTGATGTTGTAGAGCTCCGCTAAACTTCAACTCTGCAAGTGGTTTGGGTTGTAGTAGATTATTCATGGAAATTACCAGTAACATTGAGCAATCCCCATACAGACCACACAAACTGCTCCCACACAGCATTGACATCCTGAATGTTTTAGTGCTTTCAAAATTGTGTAATATTTTCTAAACTCCTATGTCCACTAGGATCAAACTGAGATATTATTCTTCTACAAAATTCTATGGATATGAATCTGGTATGCCAGAGGGGCACATACTGTATGATTATAATCTCTGTACAGTCTCTCTCATTCTTAAAGGAATAGTTACGGAATAATTAAAGTAGTCCAGCACACATTATCAAACAAACAGAGAAAGATCTGGGACCCCTCATGAGGCATTAGGAACATCTCATAGATAATAATGACAAGTAAAAATGTAAAAGCCCTTATGGTGGGGGATTTTTAGCACTGCCTGAAAGAAGGAAAAAACATCAAATGCTTGCCGATTTTGACTTCTGAGACATTGGTATGATATCTATTAAGGCTGCACAATTGATTTAAGATTGACACCAAAATATGGCCTTGCGCGACTACTGAACCGCAAAAGGCTTTGTTTTAAAATATAGTCTGTATTCACCGCTTCAATCAGAGTGAAGGAGCAGCGCTATAGGCAGTGGTAATATTAGCTAAAAATGCTTATCATATTGCAATTCAAATCGTGATATTTGTCAAAATGATCTGAGTGGCGGAGGTGTGTGATTCTCCCATTGATATAATGTTTGATATGACACGTCTGTAACTGTCACATCTGCAATGCGTTATTATGGGCATTTAAGGTAAAGAAACGAGACCATTTGGTCATAATACTTAACATGCACACAAGGCAGAGGCCAATTATGGTCTGATTAACATGTAAACTTGCTGAACAAAGCTGAGCTACATTTGCATTATCTGGGTCTGTTAGTCCTACTTTGCAAAAATCAGACTGATTTAAGTAAGACTACAGCATTTACATGACATTTTAAAAAGACAAATTAATGATTTAGCCTCATTTAAACTGAACTTTTAAAGTGCATGTTAATGTACTGAGTATACACTCTTTGGTAATCAACCTACAAATGGCTTGCTGAAAAAATGTATGATCTAAAGAAAACATTATACACATTCCCTTTAAACACACTGGGAGCTAAGCCCACATACTTACCACTCTTGTTTGATTTTGTGTACTCAAAACTGCATCCCTGTACTCCTGTACTTGGGTAGCATGAGCTAAACAAGATGTTTCTTGACATCAATCCAAGGATATCATAGAGGATGGGCGCAGATCGGGGTCACTAGAGCGAACTGCAATGTCACACACAGTCAAAGTGAGACATTCTCACAACAGGTAGCAAAAGAGAACAGAGAAAAGATTAAAATGGAGAATTGAAAAAGAGAGCTTTGCATGAGAGACAGCATAAGGAAGCAATTTGAGCAGCGAAGTACTGACTGTGCGCAAAGACTCTGAGATAAGACAGATCTGTTTAAGTAAAACTAACAAACGCGTCTGCTAAAACTACAGATCCCAAAGGGAGAGGAGCAAAAATCATACATAGCCTGCAGGAGAGCAGGAGGGGAATTCTACTTTCTTCATGAGCTCCTCCATCATTAACCAGCACATCAGAGACTCTCTCCTGATAATGAAGCCAAGCAGTGTCTGGAAATTGTAACTGTCTTGCTCCTTATACTATTTCAGAGCGCTGTAATTCGCCGGTGTTAAGATGGCAACTGAGAGCGTAACAGTGCTTGTTTTGGCCTCAGTCCCAGGTTACACTAATACACACACAGAGCTGGTTTAACCCTGATCCTCTGCTTGATATCTTTGTTCATGGTGATTCTGCTATGATGATATTTTGTTAAAAGAATGCCAACCCCTCATAGAACATCCATGCTTAATAGCTTCTTTTGTCTGTGATCTGATTCTTTAAAAGTGTTTGTTTAAATGTTTTGTCATACTTCACAGCTTTTTATATGTTTCCTCACATCTTGAATCATTAAACATCATCTTCTACAGAATGCTGATTCCCACTATGATATGAGTAAACTTGAATTTGGCTGGTTTGAGTGGGCTCAAGTCCTGTGTGAGCTCTCAGATGAGAGAGACTAGAAACCCATTCACGTATTGACGGCCACCTAGCATGAAGTTTCACCTCACAAAGAAATCTGTCATTATAGTGAATGACTTTCACTGCTGCTCTGGTGTAACTGAGATGGAAGCACTGCTCTGTATACACACACACACACACGCGTGCACACACAGGGTAAATTACCCCCTGAAATGTGATACTCGCTTGAAGACAATGATCTTTCTCTGTCACACCCACCCATACAATGAAACACAAATGTCTATAAAATCAACCTTCACACACAGAAACACTTGAAAGCCCCACCTCCCGATCAAAATGTTGATGTCTTGTTGATCTCTATGGCTGCAGGCTAAGAAATTCCACAAAATCTCTCCAATAAAGGAACTCTCAAGGAAATTGTCTGGTCACACACATACACTCACCCTCTTTAAACAAACGCTATAAGTCTTTTAAAGAACTTTGGCAATCACAAATGTTTTCTTTTCTACCACAGTTTACCATGTCATTATAAAAGTATGGATTTTTACGAGATTTATAATGATCTGTTTCTTGCCAAGTAAGCACATGTTAGAGAAAGCCTTTCTCGTAGTGCTAGGATGCAAAAAAACGTACACATTTTTTTTTAAACTTGGAGAATAAGAAACACTTTTGTTTGGAATATAAAGCCTGAGCTATTTGGTTTAGATCGAAATCAGTTGGAGCTATCTCTTGTATACATGAACAAAACAAAAACATGGTCATTTATTTTAAAGGGATTGTTCACCCAAAAATGAAAATTCATTCACATTAATTCTTCACCCTCAGCAAAAGCAGATAGTGAGCAAGGGCTGTCAAGCTTTAAAAAGGAAACAAGGCACAATAAAAGCACCTCAAAATAGTCAATTTGACAATAGCTATTTTTGTGGAACTGAGAAGGTATGCTCTGATACAACATTTGCGTGCCAATGCCGATACCGTTAACAAAACACTAGCTGCGTTTACATGGACGCTTTTTAAAATCAGAATTAATAAATCCGATTGATGATTCCGAACATACTGTTTACATGAACGCTAAATAAAGTGATCAGGTTGATGTGCGCGTTTATATCACTTGAGACATGCGTTCACTGAACAATTACATAGCATTCCCTCACCATTTGAAGGGGCACTGTTTATCAATGCATGAAGGAACTCTCAATGATCACGGACATTCGCCATTACACAGACATTAAATTAAAGTGAAACTCGAGCACTTTGTGTTCACTAAAGTTTATGTTTGGTAAGTTTATACCTTAGTTACATTTTTGCGGGAATTTGGTGTGAGCCTCTGTAGACGGCGTGCACATAAGAGTGCTTGAGATGCAGTTCATCTATACGCGCTCTCAAGAAAGCTGAAAGGGCAGTCACACTACACTTTGTGCATGTGAGATTATTTCGGCTAACGCAACGCAATGAACAAGGATATGATGTTGCGCTAGGGCTTCTGGTTTTACTAAACAATACATCACGAATAAAAATGTTCAAATGTACCGTGCACTTACTATCCAACAAATAAGACAATAAAACATCTAGCTTTGAAATATTAGAGGTCAGTAGTGTGACGTTACGATCTTCTATTGGTCACACATCTTCTCAGAGTTCAGCATTCCTTCGTCGTCATGACACCATTGCTGCATCAATTATGGACATGCACACAACGGCCAAGTTTCAGAAAGCAATCCGATCAAGCATTTACATGGCAAATATTTTCTTCTTGAACGGATTATAAAAGGTTTACGCCACCCCTTACAATCCGAATGAAGTTTACATCGATTGACGGTGTGAATTCTAGTTCCAGCTGATGTGGTTACATGAGACATTTTTATTCGGATTGTGCTACTAGTGCACTCATAAATGGATTACTAGGGTCCATGTAAAAAAAAAACCTACTGAAATAAAAAGCACATTATTAAATCACATTAACATACTTAACTCACTGGAACTGAATTCTAAATAACCTCCTGTTAGACACATTAAATTAAGATAATTATTATTATTATTATTATTATTTTATGTCACCCATTTCAAAGTAAAAGACATTTCCTTTCTCACACACAGTACAAGTTGTAGGCTGACTATCTGACACATTTTTCCACCCCCTTTTGAAAGGAAGTAATCTGCCCTCATCATCAGCTGTTAAACAATTGGTCGATGTGTTAGTGATGATAATTTATTTTATTGGCCTATGCTGATGTACAGCAATACATTGGTACATTTCTAGAACAGACCATAATTTAAGTTGTCATTGACACTTCGACATAGCTCTCAAATCTCCTTTGCAATTCCCCATATGCAAACCTAGCATATTACGTCATGAGGCACGCTCAAACTAGTGCTGGTTGGTGTCGTTAATGTCAAATCTTGTATACATCAGAGCTATGTTAAAGTTTTCCATGTTCTATGGATGAAAAAAGTAAATTAGGTTTGCAATGACAGAATTTTTAGGTAAGCTTTAACCTGTGTCCTACAGACAGGACTGGTGTGCTAAATGAAGACCACAAGACTGGAAAAAATGCTGGAGAATTAGTGTGGTCAGGACTAATGGACATGACCAACATGTGATTGAGCAATCAGACAATGTGCAGTTTTCCAGTGGATAAATGCTGGTTGTTGATGTCATTGTGGTTGGAGTGACACAGGGTGATCTTTTTCTTGTGAGTTAGACTTTTTTGAGTTATACTATGTGATTTTTGAGGCCTATATGAAAGTTATTTTGTTTTCAATTCAGACTGAACCTGGGGTGAATGGAATCTAGAGCCTATAACATATTTACTATCTAACTAGTCTGGAAGATATTCACAGAAATGACTCCTCTGGTCTCCTTCCTCATGTCTGCATTAGTATTTATCTGTTACTATTGCTTCCAAGATACCTTGACCATCTCGTCGGATGTCAAAGGTCTGGGGCGTAACGCCCTCCTCCACTCAAGAGGAGAGGAATAAGGATTTTAGGAAGCATCATGTTTAGCTAGTAAGTCAGGCATATGACATTTCAGCCCAGCCTTGAATCCTGTCCCTGGAACAAACCCTTCTTCAGCAGAGTGGTGATGAGGCCTAACACTGTCAGGCAACCATGACCCAAATCAGTGAAGGATTAGCTTTACCACCCGGAAGACAACAAGACCATAACTGGACCACAGGGTGTACATGTTGCCCAGAACTAATAGGATTCTGAAATGTTGATGTTTTTTTTTTTTTTTTTTTTCATTTTTCACTTTATAACCTCGATCTACACTTTCAGGGCAAGTCAGTCCACTCATCAGCCATCTTGGAAACTCTCCCGAGCAGATATTTTCAATGGATACAAGTGGCATATACAGTAAGTACAGCTCCTATCTTCTTGAATGTGGAAAGACAGAAATCTCCAAAATTGTTGTTCAAGATTACTATTAAAGAACATATTTCTAATCAGCAGTAAATCTCAGAACAATGGTATCATAAATTGTGCTGTTTTAGCTCAAATCAAGGAGAAAAACCCAGGATTTTCATGCTGGTCCAGCTAATGCACATTCACGAGTTAGCTGGGGATTTCTTGATCTAAAAGGTGATTGACTTTTTCTTTTTAGCTTGATCAACATCAGTCTTTATTGAGAGTTCCAATTTCTCCCATTCATTTTAATATAAGTGGTCTATCTACACCATACAGCACATTGGAATGTTTTCCCGGCAGAGGGATTCTGGCAGTGCATTTTCTGGCACAAAAATACTGGGATCATTCAGACTTTACAATTCTTTTCACTTGCTCTCCAAATCTCAGTCTTTGAGAAGTGAAATTCAATTACTTATTTATTTGCAATATTTAACTGGAAGCAGGTGATCGGAGCAATGGATTCTGCTTTCACACTTTTAAGAGATTTATGTTCAGTTTGAAGGCTCTCTACTTCTGTCATTTTTGTAAGATAATAGGAGAGATGTTCATTTTAGACAGTTGGAACAGCCCTACTTAAACCTCTAATTCAAGGCATCCGCTTTCAATGGAGCTTTTCAGTCTGTCATTCAAATGGCCCATGAGCTTTATTGAATTCAGGTGTGTACTTGATTTGTTTGCTAGAAACGTGCCCTCTTTTCAGTTGGGAGTGTGTGTCGGGTCTTAATCTGTGTTTAAAGAATGACTGCTTCTTCATAGAGCATACTACATTTCACCTTGGCCTTCTACCTACCTGATTAATTTTCATTTCTGTTAAAAGCCCAGGCACTATAAGATAAGTGTGTAATCTACACCCAGCACCGTTGCTGCCAGATGTTCTGTCAAATACCAAACCACCCAGCTCACAACTAATCTTCCACTCTGGAAAATGCTGTGCAGAACAGATACAAATGATAATGTAATAGTTAGTTCTCTGGAAATTTGAGTTAAAAATGTTCATGAGTTCCCATAAAATGCATCATAGTGTTTATGAAGACCTGCCAGTGTTCACGTAGCCCCTACCCTATATGCACATTGTTGAACTTCCCAAACCTCTTCCTACACATAGACTGGGTGTTTCATCAACTTCTGTCGGCTTTAGCACTGTGGACTTATAAAAAGTTAAGTTTCATTACAACATTTTTAATTTGTCTACTAACAATGTCCAACAGTGAATGTACATTCATCACAGGAGATTTATGTCATTATTTCTTAAACAAACAAGACATGAAAATTCAGACCACAGTGTCATTTCTATATACTGTATTGTGTTTAAAAGAATACCGTGGTGGAAATTAAATTTGTAAAGTTTTTTGAAATAAAATTGCTGCCTCCTTTGTCTTGCTAATGCTAATTTCATAGCTAACATTATGTATTCCATATACACACTATTAACACACAATTAAATAATAACTTTTTTGCATAATTTGCCAAAATTATAGCTGTGGTAAACAGTATGGTATAGAGTGGTAATGACGGCCAATATTTTCTGCTCACAAGAGACCTTGATGATTCTTCATTTTCTTCAAACACAACTTGTCTCATATTTCATCTCAAGCATCCTCTTCACTGACACTTTTGTCGACTTGGTTAACAAGGATAGTAACTTCTGAAGGGCAAAATTGGTTGGTGTGGTGGAAATGATGCCACAACTGTGGGACAGTAATACTTTTTGAAAAACTGATAGAAACCATTTTTACAAAGCAAATATTGAAATGGCATATGTTTATTAAACTCTTTGTTTAAATGATTATAGTTTCAAACATGTAATAATTTGTATTTTTGCAGTGGATCTTCATAGTTTAAAATTAAAAGTCTGGGTCTGGTACTAAAACCGTAAACATTGTAAATAAAAGGCATTTGAAAAGCATCAAAAATAAATGAGGTGTGGTCAAAGTTTTCACATCTTTTTATGCAACATTTAACAAAAATAAAAAAGATGAAATTGTTTTGATGATAAATCAACCCCTGGAACATGAAATTGCTTGAATTTGAAGAAACACCCATATCCATTTTTTCATTGTCCAAGATCCGACATCTTCTGAAAATTATTATGTGGAATGCACAGAGGTTTAAATGATGGGTTCTCATCTCCTTAAAAGTTTACAAGATTGAAAACATTCCTATGTAATGCCATCTAAAATGTACAAGAAGATCAGAGTTGAAGGGTTTACACCAAGGCCTGCCTGCCACCCCCTACCAGTTTTCTCCAAACAGTTATATCCATAAAGACCCTTTCAAGTGCCATATGGTTGGGTTTGGACATGCTAGGCTGTGCAGAGAGCTATGATATATGTCATGTGTTTACACATGATTGGTATTACATGCAGAGAGAGATGTGTTCTTGCACATTGTCTCTCCTTTGCCTTCCTCCTGCGTTTCAGATGCTCTGCACCACAGGAGCTGCAGGGCCAAAATACTTAGGGACCAATCAGACATTTTTGTACTGGACTACACCGATTTGTTTTGAAGATGTTTGACTGTTAGTCAGGAGGTGAAATAAAGGGGAAAGCTTATTCCTCATACAGTAATGGGTCTTAAATATGAGGGGAGTGCAAGTGATTGAATATTTGCCAGGTTTCTGTAAGAAAGTGTTGATCTATGTGCGTTGAGTGAGGGGATCCACTCTTGAAGGTTGAGCGGGGTCGTGTAGACGTGCGCTACATCACCACTGCACACTTGCCACTACTGGAGGGGTCGGGGGTCACTCGCTCTGCTAGCAAAATGGCAGTGAGTTATTGGCCATTTAGGTTTAATGAATGAATTCATCTGCTTTGTGTCCTGTCCAAGAATCTGTTAGGGCTCCTCTAGCTGTACTGGTCAGCACAGACAAACACACAGAAGTGCTAAGGACAGCCAACATGACAAAGTTCCCCACCGTTGGTCTGGAGTTCTCCTACAAAAGAACCACAGAACACATAATAGCAAAAATAACTTCTCAGACTTCTTTAAGCCACCTGTGAGATCAAACACTTACAGTGGCATGCTAAAGTTTGGGCACCCCTGGTCAAAATTTCTGTTGCTGTGAATAGTTAAGTGAGTAGAAGATGAACTGATCTCCAAAAGGCATAAAGTTAAAGATGAAACATTCTTTTCAACATTTTAAGCAATATTAGTGTTTTTTTTATTTTATACAATTTTAGAGTGAAAAAAAGGAAAGGAGCACCATGCAAACGTTTGGGCACCCCAAGAAATTTTAGCTCTCAGATAACTTTTACCAAGGTCTCAGACCTTAATTAGCTTGTTAGGGCTATGGCTTGTTCACAATCATCGTTTTATAAAGGCCAGGTGATGCAAATTTCAAAGCTTTATACATACTCTGACTCCTCAAATCTTGTCCCATCAATTAGCAGCCATGGGCTCCTCTAAGCAGCTGCCTAACACTCTGAAAATGAAAATAATTGATGCCCACAAAGCAGGAGAAGGCTATAAGAAGATAGGGGGATCGATCATGCTTTGGGCTTGTGTTGATGCCAGTGGCACAGGGGAACATTTCACTGGTAGAGGAAAGAATGGATTAAATTAAATACCAGCAAATTCTGGAAGCAAACATCACACCAGCTGTAAAAAAAAAAAAAAAGCTGAAGATGAAAAAAGGATTGCATCTACAACAGGATAATAATCCTAAACACACCTCAAAATCCACAATGGATTACCTCAAGAGGTGCAAGCTGAAGGTTTTGCCATGGCCCTCACAGTCCCCCTACCTAAACATCACAGAAAATCTGTGGATAGACCTCAAAAGAGCAGTGCATGCAAGACGGCCCAAGAATCTCACAGAACTAGAAGCCTTTTGCAAGGAAGAATGGGTGAAAATACCCCAAACAAGAACTGAAAGACACTGACTACAAAAAGCTTTTACAAGCTGTGATACTTGCCAGGGGGTGTTACTAAGTACTGACCATGCAGGGTGCTCAAACTTTTGCTTTGGGCCCTTTTCCTTTTTTTTGTTATTTTGAAACTGTAAAAGATGGAAATAAAAAAGTAAAATTGCTTAATGTTAAAGAAATGTGTCATCTTTAACTTTATGCCTTTTGGAAATCAGGCCATCTTTTGCTCGCTTAGCTATTCACAGCAACAGAAATTTTGATCAGGGGTGCCCAAACATCTGCATGCCACTGTACTTGTGACAATGTAAATGTCAAGAGAGAAGGGTTACTATGAACAAACACAAATCTGTGCCACAGTGAAATCAACTGTGATTGCTTAAAGTAATATCACACCTCTCCTTAACAAGCCGAATGATTTGAGGTATCCTTTACACCCATAACACAAAATAAATTAAAAAATGTCGTCATTTTTACCTGTTCTTATTTGTAAATTGCTTTGGATAAAAGTATCTGCTCAAAAATATATTTTAATGTAAATGTTCTCCTGATAGTAAAATTGCCAGTAAGACAATTAGGTTTGTGTGAGGATGAACTTTACCCTGTATTTTTGCAAAAGATAGTGTACAGCTAATTTTATTCATCAGCTAAGTCTAGTAGACATGTTTGAGTTACGTGTCACACTTTCTGTAAACCAACAGTTCAGTGTACAAATACTGCCACATTTATTTTCAGACAGGAAGCATCATAAGGGCTCCTCACTGCTGGTTAATGGGCATGTTCAAATTGTCCAAATATGATCACTTTGAGTTGTCAATCTCTACAGTGAGCCGTTTACAATGTAAGTGAATAAGGCCAGTCCTTACACGTTAAAATACAGTTACAAAAGGGTAGCCAGAAGACAAAGATCATACATGTTAACATGATTTTATGTCTGTGATTTACTGGCATTGGGGCTTTTTAAGATTACAGGGTTTATTTGCATTATGTCGTAATTATAACAAAGTTGTAATATAGGTATACATTAACTCTGCACAGATAAGGTTAGTAAGCGATTTTAGCACAATAAAATCATGATAACATGTATAATGTTTACGTCTTGTGGCTATACATTTGAAACCGTGTGTTTTTTTGGTTTTTTTTAAAGTTAAACGACTGGCCCCACTTCCATTGTAAATGCCTTACTCTAAACGTAATTTATTTATTTCTTATAAACAAGGGATGAGTCAAAATTACTTTTCTGTGGAAATCATGATTATGTCTCAAATGCTGCCGACTGAGCTCTGCTTGTATTGTACCTGAAACATTTCTTTAACATGGTATACTCTTGACATGTTTGCCATTTTGTTCCATGAATAACATTGCGATTGTGACTTGATTTCAAAAGTAGACACAATTCCCATGAACCTTCCTGAGTGAAGGATTGCAATGGCTTGTCATTCACTTAAAAACTTTAAAACCATATTTGAATCAAATGTCCTCCTTTGAATTCCTTGAAGGCAATGTTTTCTGACAGGCATGGCAGAGATTTTCCCTATTTCCCTCTCTGGATATCTGAGCTGTGCTTTTACTGGAACTTCAGTTCTGGCTTTTATGGTAGTTTAATCTGGGCCTGGCTTTGAGCCACTTCATTCTCCTCCAACACAGACCTGTATGAGTGTGTGTGGTAGGGAGTGGTGTATGCATACAGGACTCACCCCATAACTGAGTGTGGGTCAGTAAAGCACAGATCAAGAGTTGTGCAAACAGTGGTGCTGTAGAGCTGAACACTAGATGGTACTATGAATGAAGCTCCAGCATTATGATATCATGTTCAGGGAACAGAGTGCAACAGTAGAGTTCCAGAAATAAAAATCCCATTAATTTCCTCTAGACAAATGTCTTTTTTAACAATGATATATAAACCTCTCAAGACAAACCTAACATGACCTCTTTCGATATAAAGAAATCAGTGTGATTTCATTATATATATATATATATATATATATATATATATATATATATATATATATATATATATATATATATATATATATATTTTTTTTTTTAAATCAAGTTTAATTGCAGAATTTATAGTGAAGAACAACACTACCCACCTTTTGTGACAACAGAGCCAATCCAATGACATAGTCTCCTATGCTCTCAAACTAATTTTAAATTTGTATACATCTGGATATTTTGCAGTACACTTAAAATAATAGTTTTCTACTTAAAACTAATTATTCAATAAATTTAAGTTGTACAATAGTTTTTGATTGAGCTATGCAATTCTCAATTCTTCACAAGCAGTTAATTTAGAGTTGCCAAATTTTGCCACGTGAACACGGTATGCTTGAAAATTTTGGCCGCTAAAATACAAGACAAAAAGCATCCCGTTATTTCAACCAAAATACGGAACAGCCCGGCTAATATGGAACAGTTGTAAAATGAAGGCAAGTTTATTCCCTTACAAAAGAATGAGTGTTTATGAGTAGTTACTTCCCTCTTAAGCTAATTTAAGCATGCAGTCTTGTACCTTTTGTATTTTTTTTCTGATTTTCATATACTTTTTTCGCTTCAAATTAAATTATGTAATGTTGTTATTCATCTCAGAGTTAGTTAGTTTGGTTTATGGAATTCTTTACTGAAAAGTTATTTGAAATGCCTTTGGAGAAAATAAATAGGAACTATATTTCTGGAATCAAGGACGCTGAAAAAGTGGATGTCACTGTTGCACCCTAGAATGGTAATGATGTTCATTTTTTGCGACCTCCTGTCTGTGTGTGGGTCTGTTTTTGTGTATTGAAGCTTTCTGCAACAGCAGTAGGAGAGTTAACCTCATTAGTTTTTTCCTGACTTTGTCTCTGCTGAGTTTGCCATATCAGAGACAGGTGGTAGTATAGCTTATATCTGTCTGTTATTTTTCAATGAAACCCTGATGCACCACACACACACACACACACACACACACACACACACAAAGTCTCTTCTCATTACCTTTTTCATCAGCACCTCTCTTTAACTCATTCTGTCAAGCTCTCTTGAATTCTCTCTTAAGATTTCTTTGTCTTTTTTGTCTTAACAAAAATCCTTCCTGTCTTCGCTTTCTTTAAAACTTCCTCTCACTCTTTTACCTTGCACTCAAGGTTTCCCCTGCCACTCAGACTAAACAGCCCTAATTGAGAGCACTAGGCCCTTTCTGCAAGAGTTGTTTGTGATGTTAATCTGCGTGCTTGAAACGTGCTAATTGGTGATGGATTTCTCTCACTAGCCTTATCTAACACATTAAGACAAGGCATGAAATGCTTCATAATCATTCGGTTCCCAACCCACATTTTGGTACATGTTTGTACTGCAGTTCATCTCATATGGCTTTATGTTAGTAAATGTGTGCTAAAAGGGGTTCTTTGAAAATAAACATTGATAATAGGATTGGTATTGGCTGATCACGGTGTTAAAATATCAGTTATCGATGTTGTCCTCAAATTTCCTGGTGCACAATCTTTACATCACAACCCCCCACCTTGTAATTCTTCTCCTAGCACCTTTTTCTCCCATGTTCAGTGAGATATACATCGATCAGCCACAACATTAAAACCACCTGCCTAATATTGTGAAGGTCCCCCTCGTGACACCAAAATAGCACCAACATTTGTACAGAGCGGTTATCTGAGTTACCGTAGACTTTGTCAGTTCGAACCAGTCTGACCATTCTCTGTTGACCTCTCTCATCAACAAGGCATTTCCGTTTACAGAACTGCCACTCACTGGATGTTTTTTTATTTATTTTTGCCCCATTCGAAGTAAATTCTAGAGATTGTTGTGCGTGAAAATCCCAAGAGATCAGCAGTTACAGAAATACTCAAACCAGCCCATCTGGCACCTACAATCATGCCACGGTCCAAATCACTGAGAGCACATTTTTTCCCCATTCTGATGGTTGATGTGAAACTGAAGCTCCTGACCCGTATCTGTATGATTTTATGCACTGCACTTCTGCCACACAATTGGCTGATTAGATAGATTGGTGGTGCCAGACGGGCTGGTGTGAGTATTTCTGTAACTGCTAATCTCTAGAATTTACTCAGTATGGTGCCAAAAAATTAAATAAACATTCAGTGAGTGGCAGTTCTGTGAATGTAAATGCCTTGTTGATGAGAGAGATCAACAGAGAATGGCCAGACTGGCTTTACCTTTGTAACTCAGAAAACCGCGCTGTACAATTGTGGTGGGAAGAATATCATCTCTGAGATGCGGGTCGGCGCTGTTTTGGCGGCATGAGGGGGACCTACACAATATTAGGCAGGTGGTTTTAATGTTGTGGCTGATCTCTTTAAGAGCCAAGTCCCTTACACCTGATATACATTTAAAGACAGGCAGATGGCGCCAATGCAGCTTAAAATACTTCAAAAAGTGGGCACGAAATATGTTTTTTTTTTTTTTTTTTTTTTTTTAAAGATGGCATATTAGACACTTTTCGCCTCATGAACCGTGTGTCATCAAAGGAATTTATGTAATGAACCGAGACAATAAATCCTAATTGGAAAAGATTCTTATCCATGAAAGCTCGCTGGACTTTTGTGCCTACGTGTGAAATTGCCATAGCGGAAACTTTGGGCAGGCGTTTTTATCCGATATAACCAGCACACACACATTGGGCTATATGTCTATCTATATTAAAAGAAAATCTCCCTAAATCTGAGACATAACGATACAACGACGAGTAATCTCTAATGTATCATCCCAGTTTAATATATGCATCCCATACTGAATTTGTGTCTATGGAAACGGGAATGTCGGTAAATCCACACTGTCGTGATGTGAAAATGAATGACTTGCGCGGAGTCTCGCGCCAGTTGGCTGGACTGACCGCAGCTCACATGTCCTGCGTGCTAGGAGCGAGTCGGTGTTTTCCAACTCACCTGTACGTGGAGATGTACACACACACACACACACACTCACACATGTGATCACGCCCTAATTACCTAGCACTCTTCCCGCTTTCCAGGCAACCTTGCGGTTGACCGAGAAGCTCCAAAAAAGGCGTCAGCCCTCCCGTCATGTGATGCCGATGATGTTCAAACTCAGATGAGGCACATAGACCTCTATGGCTCTGCACGTACAACTTATCTTTTGCATTTAGTATCACTTATAACCGTATTACATAATCGTTATAATAGAATTAATAAGCTTAACGACGTGGCATGTCCTTGCCTCTCTGATGTTAAACGAAAGTATTTGTGCATAGCCTACATAAAAGCTATGCATATAAACAAGGCGTCCCAAAGTCTGAAAATGGGAGTTTCTACTTTTGCATTTAAACCAGGGAATAAACCGCCAATTTTAGAAAGATTACAAATATTTTAAGATTCTGTACTATTTCTAGGTCACCAATGAAACGTAAGCAATTTTGTGAAATTGGTCATGTTAGCTCCATGCCAGCTCGAGTGCTATTAAGTTGCCATTAAAGCAAAATACTACTAAATTCTACAATTCAAGTGAGTTTTTTTTAATGCAACTTTTCAATGAAATTATTATGCAGAATGCAGAAAAATACGAAAAGAATGCAGAATAGAAACAATGTAAGTTTTGGACCCAATTGTATATAATGCTTTACAAACAAATCCTATATGTAGCCTATACAAACTTGCAATAAGAGATATGTATGTGTTATATGTATAAGATATGTATGTGTTATATGTATAAGATATGTATGTGTTATATGTATAAGATATGTATGGCTAATGTGACTAGTTTTAAATTCTAAATACCGGCCGAAATACCTAGGAACCGCCTTTATCTCAAGCATAAATATAATTGACTTCCTAAAGAGGGGTTTATGTCAGCACATATACATAAAGCAGAGTGAGAGCTCCTCTCACATTTTTCAGAAGCTCGTCTCGACGTTATCAATAAGTCAAGGCTTGCGCATTGAACTTAAAAGTGACACTTAAAAGTGACGTCCGAGTCGTCCGCATTGAGAGCGGTATGACCACGCCCACCGCGGTGACTCGTCCAATCGCATGAGCTTCAATCGCAGTACTCAGCAGAGCTGACCGACAGCTGAGGCTGTTCGTTAAAACCGGGGAACGGCGGCGTCCCGTACCATTCGTTACGGCAGAGCGTTAAAACGCAGGGAGAGGGATAACTTGAGAATCAAGACGACAAATCCAACAGGAAGCGGAATTAACGCGCAGTTTATTTGCAGGACCAGAAGTGCGGTTGGACATCGCATACTCTCGCGCTCTTTAGTTCCTATGTGTTACAATTTGTATCACTGTATGTTTCAGTAATACAGTGTTGGCAACACTCAAAGTTGCATCAGAAGGGTGAGTTTCACTCTCCTTTTTGCGTCCCGTTCCCAATGAACCCAGCGCACTTGGAGACGGGTGGCAAGCCGAGCATGGGATTACTTTTGTGATGTGGATTGTAATAGCCTTGGAGGAAAAAATTGATTTACTTTTAAACAATGTGAGAGGACCTGCGTCCTGGATTCTCATATTTCTGGATATTCTGAAAATAATCGGCAACAGCTGAGAGACGCTGTAACCTACTTGCTGTGGATCTCTCTCTCTCTCCCTCTCTCTCTCAGGTGTCTCGCCTGTTTGCGTGTTGTGGGACCAACATGGGATTCGTGTTGCCCCTATAGCTCGGACCCCGTTTGTAGAAAGCTCTACTCATGTCTAACTTGTTTTCTGAGACCTTTACCGATGCGATTGCTGAAGTCCGCCTATCGTCGGATAGGATTTTAAAAAGATTTATTCGCTTCATAAATTCAATCATGAACTTTGCTGTCCGCGTGCTCCAGTTGTTTCTTGTGACGCTTCTGTATTTTTCAGCTGTCAAGGTAAGTTTTTACCCCTATATATGAATAAGGGGGGGCACTGGGTGAATTCTAAATGTCGCTATTTCGAATGCAGTGTGCCTGCGTCACTATTGGCCGTCCTTGTCTTTCCCCTTGCTAGGTCACTGACCATGTTTTAGCCAAGCTACTCAAAATTACCTGAACAAGCAGATCTGACAACCCAACACTGGGCCATTTCAACACTATAGACAAGGGGTTCAGCAATATACACAAACAGCTCAAGTCCATTCAAGTGTTTGGAAGTTTGTTGGCAGTTTTGGTGAAGGCCCCATCATAGCCACCTTAGGGGATATTTTAAAGGCGCAGATGCAGTTTTGCGCTTGGCACCAATCTGGCACCAACATATCCTGCGACTGGAAACCGGACTGCCGTATAGGGATATATCATCCATAAAATACCAATATAAGTTATATTTTCTTTTTTCCCCACCCTTGATCGGCGCTACCTTTAAAACTCCATCTCTTAACATACTTATTCATAATGAAGTGTCAACAACATATCCAATGGTATCAATAAAACTAGACCAGTCACAATTTGATTAGTACTTTGACAGTTGATGTTCAAATGTGTCTGTGCCAACAAAGGATCTACGAGCATAAATTCACAAATTATGTGTGTGTGCGTGCGTGCGTGCGTGCGTGTATGCGTGCATGTATGAATGCATGTATATGTGTGTGTGTGTGTGTGTGTGTGTATATATATATATATATATATATATATATATATATATATATATATATATATATATATATATATATATATATATATATATATATATATATACACACACACACACACAAACAAAGTTTCCAACCAGTCCTTTAAAGTGAGAACACTTCTCAGATTAGGAGAAAAACGCTTAATTGAGAAGCGCACATGGCGTCTCCATGGAGCTTCAGCAAAAAGCGTGACATGACGCGTCTGAGAAGTTGCGTGTTTTTTGTTTTGTTTTGTTTTTTGCCCAAAAGTTCTGCCTCTGAAGACTGTGAAACCATCGGGAGTTAGTGTTTCTAAAGTATAAGCTGTAGTTTATAGTGTGTTAATAAAAGCAGTAAACGTGAACACAAAATCATTGTGTAACTGAATGTACTGTACGAGCCAAAAAAAAAAAAAAAAAAAAAAAAAAAACATTCTTGCTGATAAATAAGCGTATTGTCTGAATTGCGCATCCAGTTTTGTTACGAAAGTTGTCTTTGAAATGAAATTTGAGTTAATTTGTTGCATCATCCTACACCTGAAGGCATGCAGCGATTAGTCAGTCTCTTTCATGCGCTTCTGTGGGCCTATATATAACTGAACAAAGTATTTACATATACATTTTTAACTAAAATATTATTTTTACCATAGAGTGCCTACATACCCAAGGAGGGAGGCAGAAGCACGAATGACGGTGAGTTACTGCTTGCGCTCAATGGGGAGGGGGGGGCAGAGATTCCCATGGGTCATGAAGAGCAGAGATTTGACCCATGGGAGTCTGCTGTCCTTGAATACAACGCCCTCTTGCGTAGTGTTGGGAAATGTGCTGATGTGCTTTCATGCAGCATAATGGGGATCAATTGATGATATGCATTTTGAAGCTTGCAATACAGCGTGGTGTGCATTAGTTCACGTAATTCCACAAGGGATAAGTTGGAATGAGCCTTGCCCATCCTCTTATTGCTAAACTTCTGCCATGCTCAGAGAAGCTAGATTTCATGTTATTAAAATGTCTATTAATTTAGCTGTTGTCCTTTCAAGTGGTACATGAGGAATACCAGCAACTGTAATGCAGATTCACACACTTAATGTTTATGGGTGGAGTCAGTTTCTTTGAGCTGGGCAGAATGCAAGACAGGGCTTGTACATGGTACAATTTGACACCCCTGACAATCACCACATAACAAGTTTCTAAAAGGGGTCCAAAGCATTTTCAAACACAGTCACTGGAGAAAACTGTGTTTGAAAATGTGTTTAACACCCCTCGCAATGGTGCTACTCTTGAGCAGATAAAAATGCTACTTTTAGGCTAATTTTCTCTCGCTTTTAACTTGCAGTGGTGCCATTCATGGAGGTGTATAACAAGTCTGTCTGCCGTCCACGTGAAGTGCTGGTGGAAATTCAGCAGGAGTACCCTGATGACATCGAGCACATCTTCATCCCGTCCTGTGTGGTTCTGACCCGCTGTGCTGGGTGCTGTAGTGATGAGATGATGGAGTGCACCCCCACCATCACCTACAACATTACTTTGGAGGTCAGAGGTCACTGCCACAGAAATACTAAATTCCAAAAGGTTCAGGTACATTTCGTTTTTCCGCATGCAGTTCCATCTCGCACACGGTCGAGCGCTCAGCTCTTTACAGTATACTTTTTTTGATCACGAGCCCATATGGACGCGTTCGACTCTTCCGCACTGCGACTGCTTGGTGATACTCTTTTAGCACAGTCAGTGGCAGGCGCATGTGCTGACGACACACAAAGACGCGGACACTCTGGACATACTGTGCCGATGACTAAATCTGCGTCGCGCACCGTGTGCAAGACATACCTGCACGCGGAAAACCTTATACTTTGGTCTTTAGCTTCCTGACAGTTGCCTTTTATCCCTATTTCATCAGATGTTCTTACATTGTCTGTCTGAATCTTGTGTGTATTTTGTGGTGTTTCAATGGTTTTTTTTGCATTTTTCTGTAGATCAAAAGAGTGAAACAACTTCGTCATCAGGGCAACTTTTTCATGAGTTTCGCAGAACACAGTGAATGCCAATGTCGGTAAGAATACTCGCACTTGAACACTATTTTCTCCAGCTCCCCTAATGTCTGTCCCGTGATAAAATATCTCTTGTTTAATAATTAGTGGTGTTTGCTAAGGCAGGTACCACTATTACAATTGCTCAAACTTGGGCTATTTTCAAAGTAAGCAGACTGATGATTTTCACCTGGCGGATGATAAAATGGGGGCAAAATTGATCCTACAGGCAATTCCAAGTTTTGCACGGGCAAGCACCACTCACATTTTCTTCAGAACTATATTGTAGTAATTTTACTGAGGTTTGCCCTTGCATGATTATACTGTTCTGTTCTGGATTCTGTGTGTGTATTTGTGTGTGCGTGTACAGATCTGTTTATGTCTAAACAAACAAACAAGTTCACTGAGGTAATGTCTTGCTCTCCTTTTGTTGGTCTTTCAGGGTGAAGAAAGAAGTTTCAGAAAAAAGAGAAAAGTGAGTCCCATAGTTATTGTCCAGTGATTGTGTGTGCGCGTGCATCCGCTCTCACTCTTCTTTTTCTGCCATTTTCCCCTCCATCATTCATGCATTTATTTTTGTTTCGTAATCTCTCTGTCTTTATCTCACCCATATCTCCAACTAGGTGTATTCCTTCCTGTTTTCCGTTTCTTTTGATCCTTTCATCTCGTCTCCCAACTTTTCATGCTACATAAAGCCATAAAATCTGATTGTCAGAGAACAGTAGAGCTCCTCACTGTTGGTATTAACCCTATGAACAGAGTGAATGGTGACTCAAATCTTGCGAATCTTGCAGTACAGTTTAGTGGCATAGTTGTCAGATTTAAGCTACACACAAACTAGGCCTGGGTAATATATTAAATATTCACAAAAGATTTGCAGTGATTCTGCTGCTGATATAAAAGCAAGCAACTTTGTGAATATTGCAGTGATAGTAAGGTACTTTTAATTTGGCCATTAAGTTTGAAGACCATGTCATTAGACTAATTTTGTGATCATTTCTTTTCTAACAACTTGCACAGTTTGAGAGTTTCAAAAATTCAGAATTGTTAAGTTTGATTCATTTCTTTGATTAAAGACTTTAATTCAACGATTTGTTTGCATCATCACTCAAATATGTTCATGAAAGTCCCTGCATAGGATTTTTCATGTATTAAAATGTTTAGGGTACAAAACATGCTTTTGATTATTTTTAACTATATTTTACTGTATTTGACTTCCCCTTTTGATCTCTTTGTTATTGCACATCGGCTTTTGAGGTGTAAATTCAGGTGTATAAAGAGCTCCTTGAGCAGGTGTGCGAGTTTCGCCTGCTAGTTCAATGCCCTTGTCCCGCATTCATCTTATCTGTGGTAAATCTAAATTTTATGATCTGAGGTTCATTGAGGTAAGGTAGGGATTTGTAGTCTCTGAAGCGTTTTTACGTCCGGCGATAAGACAGTGTTTTCTCCACTTGTTTATGAGCTCATTTCCACTCCTCAGAGATACCGCAGCGGTCAGTCAACCCCCTCTCCTTTGACTCCCTCTGGCCAGAGAATGTAGGTTGAAGTGTTTGAATGTTTACTATGTTGATGGTACCACTGAGGGTGTTAATCTTCGCACTGATGTGTTACAGGGTCAGAGGTTATCTCGCCGGGTTTAAAAAGTTTAAATGTCTTCTGCCTCTGGCAAACAAGTGTCCCTTTGACACAGAGCGTTTCTCCGCATAGCACCATGTTCAGAGACACTGGCTCATAACACGATTGAATCTGACCTCTGAAAAGAGTGATTGTAATTGTAGATGATAATCAGGCTGATATGTCAGCTTTGTGCCAGCAAATACAACTTTACAGTCCTAAAGTTCTTTTTAAAGAACTTTGACTTCATGAGAGTGGCAGAAGAAGCTTTTGTGTAGTGTATTTATTTAATGCCCAATTCCCAATTGTCCAAAGTCCTCATGGTGGCGTAGTAACTTGCCTCAATCTAGGTGGCGGAGGACGAATCTCAGTTGCCTCTGCGTCTGAGACCATCAATCTGTGCATCTTATCACGTGGCTTGTTCAGCGCGTTACCGTGGAGACGTAGCGCATGAGGAGGCCAACGCTATTCTCCGTGGCACACATTATAGCGACCACAAGGAGGTTACCCCAGGTGACTCTACTCTCCCTAGCAACTTGGCCAATTTGGTTGCTTAGGAGACCTGGCTGGAGTCACTCGGAATGCACTGGATTCAAACTCGCGACTCCAGGAGTGGTAGTCAGCATCAATACTTGCTGAGCTACCCAGGCCCCCCACTCGTGTAGTGTGTTTTTAAGAAAAGACACAAGAAGGTCTTACAACGTACAAATTTGCCAAGTAGTGATAGACCAATATATTGGCTTGGCCGATAAATCATCTAAATAAATGATCTGCATTGGTTGATAACTGCCCACTTGGTCAATTAACTGAAGCTTTAGCTCTCCCTTGTGCCAGTTCCAAAATGTACAGCCCTTTTAATGGATAATGGTCAATATTTTTAGTGAATTTATTCTGTTAAAAAAAACTAATTACAGCCTGTATATCTCAATACTAATCTCAATTACTTTTAGTGGTCGACCGATTCTTATTTATCAAGGCTGATGTTGATACCAATAACTAGAGAGTGTGGTGGCTGATACTGTTTACAGGTAGTGTAAATATAAATGTGATATGGGCCAATGCAATTTAAGCATAGCTATTCAGATATAAGCTGAAACTAAACATTGTTTACACAAAAATTTACTCTGAATTTACTATCTATTGGTAGTATCTACTGGCAGGGCTGTTGACAGATTTTGGAACTGACACAATGGAAGAGATGCTTCTGTATATCAACCTAGCTCATAAATCGTTTATCATTAAAATATATAATTCGATTTTATAAGCCTATCACATATATATCTCTCATCGGCCTCCCCGATACGATTGCTTTGGGTGAGAAACAGATAAATATTTAAGTCCTTTTCACTATAATTATTTACATTAGGTCAGTCGCCGATGGGCGTTCATGAGAGGACCGAGTGCACGCTGCCTTTCGCGTGACTTAAGTGCGTTGGCTTGTTCAAATGAAAAAAACAAACAATGAATCTTGTGAACAGCGTTCTGTTGTAAATAAACTGAGCTGCACTTCCTGTTGTATCACGTGAGTCCTCGCGTGAACGTGTCAATGCACTTGCGTCACGCAAGAGGCTGCGTGTTCTCTGTCCTCTCATGAATGCGCATTGGAGAGCGACCAGAAGTAAACTATTATAGTGAAAAGGACTTAAATATTGATTTGTTTCTCACCATAAGCGGTCATGTTGCTTTAGATGACATTCAAACACTGGAGTTGTATGGATTACTTTTACTATGACTGTCTGGGCTTTTTGGAGCTATAAAGTGCTGATCACCATCCACTTGCATTGTATGGACCTAGAGAGCTGAAATATTCTCCTAAATCTATGTTGGTAACACTTTACAATAAGGTTCCATTTGTTAACATTAGTTAATGCATTAGGTATCATGAACAAACAATGAACAATATATTTGTACAGCATTTATTAATCTTAATAAAAATACAATTGGTGAGGGTGAGTAAATGATGAGAGAATTTTCATTTTGGGTGAATCAGTTTTTGTTTTTCGATGTTTTTCTTTGTTTGTCATGTTCCCTTTCCAGAAAACCCAGGAAGGGCAAAGGCCAAAAGCGAAACAGAAAGAAAAACCGTGAAAAAAAGCGGGATTTGTACGTGACCTCCGCGTTCACCTTCTCTCACCTGCACCTGAGTGTGTCACTTTTGGTCATCAGATTAATTTGGGAGGAGATTTTTTTTGCCTCCTTTAATCAGTGCATTTCCGTTGTTAATTGCCATTAATCCATCTGCTCCTCCTCCATTTAATTAAAACTGAGCATCCCATGACAACCATCTTCCTGATCTCTGATCTGACAGAGTCTGACACACAAGTGCCTAATGCACATGCTCAAACAATTAACATTAACATTGACCAAATAGTTTGGCACAATCTCTTACATTAGACCGCAACAGTGGATGCCCACTTTAAGTGGCCTTGGTTACCATAGTATTTTTCCCATTCATTTTCTCCATATTGATTTCAAAAACTTTTTCAAAAGAGAGTTTTAAACCTTGAACCAAACCAGCTAGATCAACCTTTGATTTGAAACAATAACTCATTTGAACGTATTTGAAGATCTGAATAAAAAGACAATTATTCAAGATTGTGTAATTAACGTTTTTTTGTTTTTTTTTAAAGGGAATGAACTACTCATCCCCTGAAGCATTGCGAATGCCATGATTAAATTAGAAAAGACATTATAATTCAAAACATTTTATATGAAGTCATTAATTACAAGCATAAAATATGATATTTGTTTATTGCAGAGGCTAGGGAGACTGACCCAGTAACTGCATTCGAAATGCTTTATGGAAGTGGATGGTCACTGTTGAGCTCTTGCCACAATTACTGTTTCCATGGTAAGAGTAAATTCTGTGATCGCTAGATGTCGCTTAAGGGTTCAGTGGCCATTTCTTAATATAAAGTTCAAATCCCACTGACCTTTGGCTTCTACAGAAGCATTTACCATTACTTAATAAGGGTTTCTAAAAAGTTTCTTTATTAACAGTGAATTGGATATTTACTTCTGGAACCCTACTGTTGCGCTCTATAAGTTGTGCTACAGGCCTCAGTAAATCTCGCTCTGTGATTGGAGGAAAGGTGGGCAGTAGTGTGGTAGCTGACATGCCCACTCACCGCATCAGCATGTTTTTTCAATCAATGGTACTAATCTGTCATAATATTTGTGTTGGAATCACTGCCGTGTTTGTGCTGCTTCCTGTTTTTGAATGCTTTTTGTTTTTTATTGTATTAGGACTTACCGTCATCCTCCCATTGGTTCTGAAATACTGTATAAAAAGGATTGTTCAAGATGTTATTTTGTTGCTGTGAGTTTGGTATTGTCCTGCTGTGTGATATGCCACAAAACATTACGAAAGTCAAACAGCCTGTTTACTTTGGTGCTTCTCCCAGAAATTGAGAAATTAAATGTGCTTCAATGAGAATGAAAGGGAAAAGGAATGTGTGCGTCTAAGAACAATCTGCCCCTGTGAAACTGATGCTTTTTTAAGTCAATCTTTTTTCCTGTGGGCAAAGAGATTGTTGGTTTACACAGGGTTTAGATGCTAAAAGCAAATTAGATTTAAAGTAACAGTTCACCCTGAAATGAAAATTCCTATCATATTTCGGCTATTAACTATTTTATGGAACTTTTTGTGCATTTTTGGAGCTCGACAGCCCCCTGTCACTTCAATTCATTGTGTTTCCTTTTCCACGGAAGAAAGTCATGTGGGTTTGGAACAACATGAGGGTAAGTAACTGATGACAGCGTGTTCATTTTTGGGTGAACTATCCCTTTAAGACTAGAAACATACTTTACGCAATTATGCCTATGCAGGTGCGAATACTTGGCCAAAACCAGTTTGCGTTTTGTATGCGAATAAGAATGATAGGAGTGACTGCGAGCAAATGACAGCGACAGGGATAGTTTTGAATGAAACCTTTTATTCTGGGTAGTTTGGTTAAATTTCCACGCATAAACTGAGCTTGCAGGTGCATGGCTATATCTTGCTTAACTTCAGCTATATACATGCTACAAAAATCTCCTTGGACCTTCAGAGGGGGTGGAACCATGGTACCACACCAGGGTGGCTTAAAAATGTATAGCTTGGTGGTTATTAAACTCACCAAGTGCTTGTTTTGGTGTTCTGTGGAGTGTGTGTTTGGGTGAGAATGTTTAATGTGTTTAATGTAATGTCATCTTCCACAATCCTTCTCTCTCATTTTCACTCTTTAGCAGTCAGTGTGAGCCTTGTTGCAGCACGTGTTCTGAGAGGAGAAGAAGATTGTTTGTTCAAGATTCAGAGACGTGTCAGTGTTCCTGTAAACACTCTGAAGCCGACTGCAGGTCTAGACAGCTTGAGCTCAACGAAAGGACCTGCAGGTGGGTGTGTGTTTGTATATTTTACACATTTGTACATCTACCCATGTTTTTATGTGTAAACATTAATTATCACATGTTATTACAAGACAAGCCTTCCTGTTTGGTATTGTCAGGAGTGCCCTTTCATACCTCCTGAGACTTAATGTAGATCTCAGTTATGTTTCATTTAAGTATCAACTTGTAAATTTCCTTTACAAGAGAAATTAAAATAGAAACAGGGATGCAAACTACTCACCTTTCAGCTGAAGTGACCTTTTCTCAAGCAAATTTGCCCAAATTGAGTGGTAAAATTTTCTACATTTTCCTTACTGAAATCATTTGAAAGCGTTACTTGAAGCTTAAACACTTAAAAAAGCTTTAAATACAACAAACAGATAAACTGAAAATATACATCTGGGACACCTTTTTTTACCTCATGAGTTTGCATCCCTGAGAAACGAATGAGACAGTTGTTGACATACAGTAAGAGTATAGAGCTATAAAATTAAAGGAATATTCTGGCTTCAATACAAGTTTTTTTTTTTTTTAAAGGTCATTTTTCACCCAAAAATGAAAATTCTCATCATTTACTGCGCATTATGTCATCCCAGATGTGTATGACTTTCTTCTGCAGAACACAAATGAAGATTTCTAGAAGAATATCTTAGCTCTGTTGGTCCTCACAATGCAAGTGAATGGTGGCCAGAACTTTGAAGGTCCAAAAAGCACATAAAGGTAGCATAAAAGTAATCCATATGACTCCAGTGTTTTAATCCATATCTTCAGAAGCGATATGATAGGTGTGGGTGAGAAACATCAATATTTAAGTCCTTTTCTTTCTATAAATCTACACTTTCACCAGCCCTCTTATGTGCGTTCAGGAGAGATCCGAGTTCCTCTCTTTCTTCCTCCTCTTGTTTTTTGGCCGATTTGCATACTTTTTGTCTATCACCACCTACTGGGTAGGAAGGAGAAAGAACAAAAAGGAGGGATAAAGCAAAGGAAAAGAATATATAAATCATAATTGCACAAGAGTAAATGGTGATATGTATGAAGAATGCGAATCTGCAAAAAAGTATTAAATATTGATCTTTCTATTCTTGTGCTTTTTGGAGCTTCAGAGTTCTGACCACCTTTCACTTGCATTGTATGGACCAACAGAGCTAAGATATTCTCCTAAAAATGTTTTGTGTTCTGCAGAAGAATGAAAGTCATACACATCTGGGATGGCATGAGAGTGAGTAAATAATGAGATCATTTACATTTTTTGAAATACAATCCCTTTAAGTTCATTTGACAGCGTTTGTGGCATAATGTTGATTCACCACAAAACTAATTTCAACTCGTCCCTCCTTTTCTTAAAAAACAAACAAACAAAAAAACAAAAGCAAAAATCAAGGTTACATTGAGGCATTTACAATGGAAGTGAATGGGGCCAATGTTTGGAGGGTTTCAATGCAGAAATGTGAAGTTTATAATTTTATAAAAGCAGTTACATTTAATTCTTCTGTTAAAACTTGAGCTATAAAGTTGTTTAAATGGTCGTTTTAAGGTTTTAGGGTTTATGCCATTAGGTTGTCATAGCATCAAAGTTGTAAAATTGGATAGAAAAGTTTAGGTTGATCACACTAAAATCACGTTAGCACACATATTAACATCTTGTGGCTATACTTTTGAAACAGCGGGATTGGCCGTCCTTCAGTTCTATTGTAAGTGCCTCACCGTAACCCAGAGTTTTGCTTTTTTTTAAAGAAAAGGAGCAGGACCTTCTGTTTAAAAAAAAAACAGGAGGCTTCAGATCGCCAATGAATTAATCTAATTGTTTCTAAGATGAATAATTCAGCTTTTCAACAACTCATTTGTGATTTGTCTGTCCTATTGGTCTCCAAAGGAAATCTCCATATCTCTGTTCCAAAACCTAGTAAGCCGCCGTGTTGTCTACTGCCTTCATAGGCAGCAAAAGGAAGCGTTCTAACCAACATGGAACCTCACAAAAGACTGATTTGGAATGCATCACGAATAGTGTTTGACACTGAAATGTTGCTGTTACCCATGCGGTTCTCTAATAAAAATATATAGCACACACAAATATTTTGTAAAATTGTCTGTTTGGACTATTTCTGAACACCTTTCAGTATTGAATGAAATATATGAATATTTCTCTCAACAGGCCATCTTAGATGATCCCCCCCCGCCCCCGCAGAGCATAATTATGCCATCCCATTGCCCTCATTCATTCTTGCTCTCTTTCTCTCTCTTGCTTAGATGTGACAAACCAAGAAGGTGAAGCAAACCCAATCAGGCCAAGAATGGACTCTGACATGAAGGAATATTTCACCAATAATTCACAGCACTTTGAACTTTCAGTTTTGAACTTTCATCTCATTTCTGTGAGCAACACGGAGAGAATGAGAGAATGAAGTAAAGGGGTTTTGGGAGGGGAAATGTTCTGTCTGTGTGTTTTTCATGATTTGTGCGCGTGTTAAGCGAACCGAGAGACTGAAAGCACAGAATTTGATTTGCTGCTAAAGTGTCTTCCGAAAAGACCTGCGTAAACGTTTCTGATCTTGGCTGGTGTGCGTAAAGTCGTAATCAAAATCACTCACCGAAACACATCACTGGATTTTAGGTCTGCTGTGCAGTTTTTCATGTGAATTTAAACAAATGAACAAGTAACCGTTTGAAAGTCTGTGACAATACATCGCCGTCCACTACATGGATATGAAGTGTTGCTGTGGAATCATTCCTCCCAGTACGAGGACAGCGAGCACAATGTTTCTGTTTTTAAAAGACGGACACGTGACTAACAAATTTCCGGGTCTGAGAGGTTTGACGGAAGACTGAACTAATTGGAATGTCACACAATGACACCATGGAAACCTGCCTGTCACTGTGTTAAATGTTTGCACCATGCTCTGACCTTGACCAGGCAAATGCAAGAAGATGTTGGTCTCATTCACTCCTTAAAGGGATATTCATTATTTGATATGTTTGGAAAAACCACTTTGAGTAGATCGTGTGACTAGATTCCATGCTTCCACACTACTGGAGTTTTGAAATAACGAAGCTTTTCATTGTCATTCAGTAAGCCTTGGAATTTAGTCCAAATCTATTCCACCAAACAATTCAGTAATTTATGAGTTTATTTTGTAGAATATTTTCAGTATTCTGTCTCTTTGTATTTAATTTGACCTATTTATGTGCAGTGTTATGGTAAGATGAATCTATTCTCCCTTGTTTCGTCTGCAATACTGCAAATCTCCACAGCTGCCTAGAGAAAAAAGCTTTTCGCCCTGTTTTATTTCTCCATAGATGAACAGAGAAACATTCCTATTGCTGATCAGTGAGTTATGTTGCCAAATGACTTGACTTTGCCGCCTTCTGCAAATGTGTGTGTGCCGTGTGATCTCAAACAATTTGTGTGAATGTGATTTTGTGTGCAAATGTTGCTTGTGTTTGTGTGCGCGTATGTGTATGTGTTGATGAACAAGTTTTTATGTGAGTGTGGCATACGTATTGAATAACAATATAGCAGCCAAATGTAAATATTGGCTGCCAAACCCACAGCACCATTTACTTTTACTATCATAAAATCTAACAAGCTGATACAGTGTATGCTTAAATGTGGTCTGATTTGATTGGAGTTTTACTGTTTAAACATTATTTATTTACTCCCTGTAAATATGTTGAATATTAACATCTTTTTTGTGTCTGTGTAATGTAGTAAAGCATATTTATTTTCAAATTATATTGCCCTTTTTCTATAAAACTTTCTTTGGAAACAGTTTCATTACTTTGATGTGTTGGTAGGATTACATGAAAACACCTCATATATCGCAAAAGTTACATTTTATTGTGTTTTTTTAGATGCCAAAAACGTTAGTATTTATTATTCATAATAATTAGGTTCCTTTGCGCAAAGTATGAAGTTATCAGCAGGCCCAGACGAAATCTGTGACAGAATAGAAATTTAGCAGAATAGCTGATTTTGGAATTCCAAAAATAACAATTCTGGAATTCTGCGGAATGCATTTAAGGGAATGCTCCGGGTTCATCAACATTATGTCACAAATGCTGTCTATTGAGCCTTAACTTGTATTGAACCTGGAATATTCCTTTAATGCATAGCATTGTATTGGCTGCTTCCCATTTGTCAGTGTGTTTCCTGTTATTGGGCTGGGCATCAGTGAACTTTTCAATGACACTAAATTCACAGACTCATACTGACCTGCAGGTGTTCCTCAAGGTCATTTTCTAGGATTTCTTATATTTTCCTTTATTTTCACATTAAGCTCTGGCCTTAAAGCTGTATTCAATGGAAAATCACCATTCACATTATAATTTAATGAGTGCTGTGGCTGAGAAATAGCCCTTAAATATTCATTCCATAATAGCAGGAACTAAATGGCTTGTGTTCCTGGAATAATTACAAAATCTCATGATACCTTTAGGAATAGTGTTCACAACAACTTTATATATTGCACTTTTTTTTTCAGGACAAGGCTGTTTGGTAAAACAGTAGGCTACCTGTCAGAAACAAAGGTAAATCCATAAGAGTGCTAGGCCTAAAAACAATGCTTGCATTCCTTTTTTTTTTATTTTAAGATGTTTAACTATGTTTTTCTGTCCAGTATGTGTAGTCCAAGTATTAATGCAGTCTCACTGAACATTATGTAGGAATGTTTTGGTTTGTTAAACTCTATAAAACATACAAATGCTCAGCTAGCCCATTTCCATTCCTGAAATTTCCCACCCATCTCGCCAAAGCCAACCTGACAGGTCCATGTGATCATTAGAAAAGCAGCCATCAGTAGATCAGTGTTAATGAGGCTTAGGTTTAAGAGCCGTTTGTGGAACTTTGCAATGTTTGTTTTAGCCTGAGTGGCTCTCCGCTCACACTATGTTTGACATAATATGACCACGTGAAGCACTTAAATGCAGCAGCTTTACACTACCAATGAAATATTAGATAATCCGCTTGCTACCCCAACAAACCCCCTTGACCCCCACCTACAGGCCGATTTGCTGCTTAAATACCCCAAGAATGTTGTAAGTGACTTGATCTGTGATTAGAGGAGCCTTTTTGGGTCTCCCCTGTCTAAACCATCATAGTGGTGTTGCACTTTACTCTATTAGTTTAACATAGAGTACATGTTAACATAGGCATGATCCGGAAAGTTGCTGGTTTAACTCGCTAGATTTGGACCTCGAAGACGTTAGACCTTGAAAATTAGACCTTGAGTTCTGCCAATCAGAGAAGATGCTTAATCTCAAAAAACCATTTGTGTCCTTGTGATTTATTACTGATAGAATTAACAGGATACTTATCATTTGATAGATTTAACTTTGTATAATGTGTAATACAAAGGAAAACATTAATTTTAATTTCACATTCATCACCATTGACATTTGCAAAATGATATTACATGGCTGAAATGTCCACTGTGTGGTGTTACAAGCGAGTACATTTTTCTCCCAAACAGATGATGTTTTTTAAATGAATGCTCTGAGTTTTAAATCAACAAAACCGATCACCCTACCCTAAACCTTAAACCTAAAACTGATAGTGCCATGAAATCAAATGTGAGATGAAATGTGGTGCTTCTATGACACTTGCAGCTCCCGTATCGACTCATGTGTTCTTCTGTAGTTGTACCTAGGTTTCTTTGTATTGCAAGTGTAGCGCTCTATCAGCTAAGCTACTGTGTAATTTGATCACACTCAAATAAGCTTGTTGGTAAATGTAGTTGGTTATGTAATGCAAACATTAAAATGTATCACCTTACAATTCATGCAATATAAAGTGTTGGTAATCTACCATTTTACTTGAATAAAAAGTGAATAAAAGTTGTCTTTGTAGGGCCCCTAATGTATATTTCACCAGGAAACTGCCACAATATGTACAGCAAGTCATGTAAAAATCATCTAGCAAAATGTAGGAATAGTAACAAGATTCTTTGAGACAAGGTTGAAAATATTCACTGTGAATAATGTGGTGTTGTGTGATTTTTATATTTGTTACTAGCCAGTTTTGCACTCACCCCAAACTCAACCAAATAACATTCAACCCTGAAACATTATGAATGGAGCAGGGCAAAATTCTGTTGAATCTGGCTGAATCAGCCATTAATGCTCATATTTGTTGACCACTATATCATAATATTAGGGTCCACAGTGTCTATGACATGGCCTTACTTTGGGCCTCAGATGGGAATAACATTTTTCTTATACTGTAAGTTCAGTAACCTTTTCCGATGAAATGATACAGGAAAATACTGCATTTTTTTAGGCACAAAGGGGATAGAAACGATTTTGAATGTTGATGTAGGTTCACAGATCACTGAGGCAGAGTGCTGACTCTCGCCATACTTCACTTTGATTTTATTGTTTAGCGAGCGGTAATAAATGTGATAATAATAAAGGTGCCATGTGAAATTGTCATGTCGCTTAAAATAAACTGGAATTTACCCTCATTTCCAACAGTGTGGCTTGACCAAGGTCTGTGCCTTTGAAATCCCAAAGCCAGTCCACACCCTACAATAGAGACGTGCACTCTGTCATGAACATACAGTCGTCTGACGGCATCATTACTCATCAGTCCACGTGTTACACCTGTGTGTGTGCATATGCATACTTGTGAGTATAAGATTAAGTGCGTGCTTACACATAGTGTATTTTCACACACAACCGCCATTAAATCATCAGTCCTATAAAACCAATGCTATTTACCAACGCGTCCATGGCATCATTTACAGAGAAAAGAAACAACATCTTGAGATGGAGTGAGTGACAGAGTGAAAGTAATCTAACATCAATTTGAATCTGAAATTTTACTGTCAACTTTTTTTATCGGTTATCGTGATAAGAGGTTTACCGTATGATTTAGGGGATTGTTGTTTAAACATTTGTGGGAAAGCAATCACAATCGTGATTCAGAATGTTTCCAGAAAGCATGTGTATCTAATTCACTCAAGTTTGTTTAGAGATAATGAAAGGTCTGTGTACAGAGGCGTGCTCATATTTTGAATGTGCATTTAATTTGCTTCTAAGAAATGAGCAGAGCTTGATCTCCTGGCCCATGAAACTCACCATTGCACTGTGTAAAACATTAAAAAAAAAACTAGAGCAGACACTCAAACAGAAATCAAAGAAGTTTTATTACAGGAAACTTTTCACCTGAAGTGCAGCCACCTGTTTTGAGATGTTAAAAGCTTTAGATGAAGTCAAACAGGTCAGAAATTGCAGTGTGATTACCTTTGAAATGCATCCTGAAGAGTTTTACCATTTTTCATCCTGTAGAGAAAATTTACTAAGATTTTTCTCTCTTTTACCTCCCAGTTTCATTTAAAAAGATAATTATGCATGAAGCTGATGTAAAAGAGAGCATTTTGCTGTCTTGTGATGAAATACGCAGGGAACATATTGGTGGAATTGCTCCACTGTGGAGAGAAGCTTGGACTGATGATCTTTTAAGTGTGTCATTTTAAGTGTTAAATGCATACAAGTGCTATACGTGGCGTGTTTTCACTGGATCTTTTCTCTGAATCTCTCTCTCTCTCCTTCTTTCTTGCACTGAAGTTAAACATGCAGTTTTTCCTAGATCACACATTTTGAAAATGTATAAACAACTTTCAGACTCTCAAACAAGACCCGCAAGACTAAACACACAGTCGTCCACACACACAAACACACAAAGAAAAATTCTGTCATTTGCATTGAAGTAAACGCTCTGTATTTATTTCGGCTCACATGCATCCCTCTTTATCCTGTTAGTGTTTCATTCCTCTAATCCTCATTGTATCAATGATGTTTGCTTGGCTTGCATTCGTAAAATCTTAAAATGCTACAATTAAGTGTTTTAGAGCAACTGGTTTTAATTCAGTTCCCAGATTTTACATTTAGCTGTGACCCAAAACAGTTTCAAAATTGTACTGCATCTGAGAGACAGTTGCGTGAAAAGTTACTGATTGTGGATGTGGATGTTTTAAGAGGTCCGGTCTCTACATTTCCTTCCCAGCAAAGGTCCGGAAAATAATAACTTACACTGTGTCAGCAGTCAGTATGTGTCATGGGAGGATTCAGCCCCGGTTTGTTTTGTGTGTCTTCGCTCGTGTTGTTGCGGGTGAGGCGTTAATTGCGGGGTGGCGTTGCTCAGCAACTTATTACCAGCCGCTGCCTGATTAACGCGACACCTGCACGCTATCTCCTTTCCCCTTTATAAGCAGCCCTTTGTGTGAGTTGTGTTTGTCGGATCGTTCTCATGTGCTTCTCTCTCATGCTCATGTTTATTTCTTGTTTTTTAGTTGAATTTACCTTTACCTGTTTTCCTGTGCTCCAGTCCAATATCTTTCTCAGTACTCTCTGCATTTGGTCTTTTCTGCCTTCATCATCCCACCTCACTGCAGTCATTGCCTGCCAAGCTTCGTTGTCGTCATCATCATCATCATCATCATCATCACCATTGGACTTCTCTTGCTGTTTTTTGCCTGCTGTGTTTTCCACTCAATTATTCATTAAATATAATTTGAACTGTTTCCTGCATCTGGGTCCTCTATTTATCCTGACATAACGGTCCGACCATTATCATGGACACAGCAGGACTCGCCGAAATCCAGCAGTTCCTCACTCGTCAGGATTCCCGTCTCGCCCAGCAAGAGGAGTTTGCGAGATCCACCGGGCGAGCAATCAAAGCTTTGGCAGCGCAATTCACTGAGCTCTCCTCCCTCGTCCAGCGACTGTCTTCTCAAGATGAGTCCCCCGTGCCCACACCACCACTGCCGCCCCCGCCAGAGTCAGCACCACCCAATGCTTCACGATCTGAACCTCGGATCAACCCTCCAGCATCCTATTCGGGTGAGCCTAACTTTTGCAGAGCTTTTTTTTATCTCAATGCTCTGTCTTTTTCCTTGCAGCCGTCTGCATTTCCCACCGAGCAATCCAAGGTGGCTTATGTTATTTCGCTGCTGACTGGTCGGGCATGTCTGTGGGGAATGGCAGTGTGGGAACCGAAACATCCAGGTTGTGTCTCGTTCCAATCCTCGCTGATGAACTCCGGAAGGTCTTCGACCATGCGCGCATGGCAGAGAGGCAGCACATGCTTTAGCCAAACTTCATCAAGGAACACTATCAGTATCAGAGTATTCCATCAAGTTTCGGATGCTTGCTGCAAGTTGCAACTGGAACGAGGTGGCGCAGTGGGACTTATTCCTGCATGGGTTGGCTGACCGCATCAAGGACGAGATCTACCCAAGACTTTAGATGGACTGGTTGATCTTGCTATTCGAGTGGACCAATGTCTTCAGCATCGCTCACGTCTAGGATCCACAGCAACTCATGAGCATCTGCCGTATGCTTCGTCACCTCCCAGGGGAATTTTGAGTCGGGTTGCGGTCAGACAGAGGAAGAACCCATGCAGGTGGGCAGAGCTCAGTTGTCCTGGGAGGAGAAGAACCGCTGACGCAAGCAAGGTCTGTGTCTCTACTGTGGATTTGCAGGTCATCAAGCAGGTTCCTGTCCTGTAAAAGAGAGAGCCCACCAGTAGTTCAGAGGTTACTGGTGGGTAGTTCATTCCAACGGAAATCCTCATCTTCTACTCTCCTCCCGGTACTACTGTAGTGGGGTTCTCTGCATCACTCCTGTCAAGCCCTAGTTGACTCCGGTGCTGAAGCCAACCTCATTGACGCTTCTCTGGTCAAGGCTGTCAAGATCCCCACATCTACTCTCAAAGTCAAGATTCCGGTCAATACTCTACGCAACACTCAACTTACGGAAATAACTCATTGCACCACCACCTTAAACCACATTGTCTCTGGTAATCATTCTGAACTCCCCTCATTTTACGTCATTGACTCTCCACTCACCCCAGTCGTCCTGGGACATTCATGGTTATCCACACACAGTCCTCACATTTGCTGGTCTGGCAACACGATTTTGGCTTGGAGTTTGTCATGCTTGTCTTTTGTCTTCACCTTCCCCTGTTTCTTGTTCTGTGTTGCAGGATGAACCGGTGGATGTTTCCAGTGTTCCCATGGAGTACCACGACCTGATAGGGGTGTTCAGTAAGTCTCTGGCTGCATCTCTTCCTCCTCATTGTCCCTATGATTGTGCTATTGAGCTTAAATCAGGTACGTTTCCCCCCAAGGGTGGTTTATACACTCTCTCGGATCCTGAAAGGGAGGCCATGGAGAAATTCTTCTCCAGCAGGTGCTGGGTTCTCCTTTTTCTTGGAAAAGAAGGATGGTTCCCTTTGGCCCTGTATTGACTATCGGAGACTGAATGACATCACAATTAAGAACACCTACCCTTTACTGTTGATGTCATCAGCCTTCGAGTGTCTTCGGGGTGCAAACTTTTTCACGAAATTGGACCTTCGCAATGCTTATCATCTGGTCCACATCAGAGAGGGCTATGAATGGAAGACTGCTTTTAACACCCCTAGGGGGCACTTTGAGTATCTGGTAGCCAATTCCCCCGCAGTCTTCCAGGCATTAGTCAATGACATGCTGAGAGATATGATTGATCAGTTCATTTTTGTCTACTTGGATGACATTCTGATTTTTTTCTCATTCTCTCCAGGAACATATCCAGCACATCAGACGAGTGCTCCAACGGCTGCTAGAGAATGGGCTTTTTGTCAAGGCCGAGAAGTGCAAGTTCCATGCTCGATCGGTAACCCTTCTGGGATTCATCGTGTCACCGGAGGGGATTTAGGTAGACCCAGCTAAGATTAAGGCTGTGGTAGATTGGCCAACCCCGGATTTTCGCAAGGCCCTGCAGAGATTCTTGGGTTTCACCAGTTTTACCAGTGTTTTATTCGCAATTACAGCCAACTAGCCGCACCTCTGATGGACCTTACCTCCACCAAGACTGAGTTTCACTGGTCCAAGGAGGCCGACCTGGCCTTCTCCAAACTCAAAGGCCCCTTTTTTTCGGCCTCCATCCTCGTTACCCCTGACCCGTCTCGTCAGATTTTTGTGGAGGTAGATGCGTCAGATGTGGGAGTAGGTGCGGTACTCTCCCAATGGAGTCCCTCCAATGACAAGATGCATCTATGCACCTTTTTCTCCCATCGTTTGTCCCCTGCTGAACTAAATTGTTTGAATCGCTGGCTATCTAGTTAGCCTTGGAGGAGTGGCACCATTGGTTAGAGGGGTCTGGGGTAACTTTCATTGTCATAAAAATCTTGAGTACATTGCTGTTGTTGACCACGTCTTTCGAATTCATGGCACCCGACAGATGTGGTCTCCAACAGGGGTCCCCAATTTGTTTCCAAATTTTGGAAGGCGTTTTGTAGATTACTGGGGGCTACTGTCAGTCTTGCCTCTGAGTTCCATCCTCAGAGCAATGGGCAGGCTGAGTGAGCGAATCAGGACCTGGAGAAAACTTTACGGTGTTTGCCTTCCCACAATCCCTCTTCTTGGGGTCAGCAACTTGCGTGGGTGGAGTATGCACACATCTCTTTGCCAGTTTCATCCACAGGCCTATCTCCGTTTCAGACTAGTTTGGGTTACCAGCCACCTCTATTTCCAGCACTGGAACCCGAAGTTGCGGTCTCCTCTTTCCATGCGTTCATCCAGAGGTGCCGTCACACCTGGAAGAGAGCCAGACAGACTCTCATGCAGGTGGGACACCTCACTAAGGCCCAAGCCGATCGCCACCGGTCTAAGCCACCCGTCTACGTAGTTGGTCAAAAAGTGTGATTTTCTTCTAAGGATATTCCTTTGCGTTCCATCTCCAATAATCTCGCTCCCAAATTTATTGGCCCATTCCCTGTTACCAAGATCCTTAGCCCGGTAACAGTCCATCTAAAATTGCCTCCAGCGTCATTTGGACTTCTCTTGCTGTTTTTCGCCTACTGTGTTTACCACTCAATTATTCATTAAATATCATTTTAACTGTTACCTGCATCATTAAATATAATTTGAACTGTTACCTGCATCTGGGTCCTCTATTTATCCTGACTGTATGATTTTTTTTGTTTTGTTTGTTTTTTGGTTTGTTTTTGGAAGAGTTATTATAACTTTCCATGTTGGCAGCAATAGTACTTTGTAAAAGGAAAAAAAAAATTAAACAGTCAAAATAGTCTCTTCAAAGCAGAGATGAGGACACTGGCCCAGAGACAAAGCCAAAGCAGTGGGGTGTGAGGGATCTTTTCTACCAAAAGGTTAGGCTAATATATTTCATAGAGTTCATTATTCGAGGACACGTGGATATTAATATTACAAGATAAGATCAACATTTGTTTTCAAGCTAGGTGACAGCAGTCCAGTTTTTGTTTTAGAATATTTTTACATTCTGATTATTTATTTTTAATCATTTTTACATTCAGACATCTTTGTATGGGACATAGGAGTACTTTTGACTGAGAAAATATAGGTTACTGTTTGGGAGTTCAGGGGTAATCCCTGAGAGAAATTTTTGAATGGACCATTTCTATATTTTCCTAAAGTGAGAATCTAATAACAATAAACTAACAATTTACATCTTAAAAATACTGTTTGCTTAAGTTAAGTATAAATGGGCTGACTATGAAATAATGGGAACATTCTCATCAGAAGCAGAGAACTCTACTTGCCAGGCTAACTAATAATTTCTATTAGTTATAACTAATAATCAGAGATGATGACATCTCTGATTAATGTTCACAAAATTAAAATAAAAAACTGTTTATCACGAAAGGCACGTAACATGCTGATCAATAAAGCTAAATTTAGATGGAAAAGACGTTAGTCTAAAAAGGTGACGTGAACTTGTCACAAAACTGCTTTAGCTGAACCATCCGAGTCATTTATCAGACAGCTGAAGATAATTTTACTTTGCTTTATTCTAATTTTCTACTGTGTCTCCGCTGCTGTTGTTAAAATAAACACACCTGGAACTCTACGTAGCCTAATCAGGCTTTATGCGACACCTCGTGTATATTGTAAGGGAGTGGTGTAGGTTAGGGTAGGTAGGGTAGGGAAGGGTTAGGCTTAGGTTTGTGCATGGGGGAATGCATTCTGACAGCGGAGAATGATACCATCAGATATTGTTCCCCCCGTACAGATCTGCTGGGGGGAAACATATCCCGATGGAGAAAGTTTGACACAACACCGGGGTCTAGACTCGGACCACGGTCTGCTAATTGGTGACCGCTGCTTTAGGGTCTCTATTTCTTCTGGTGTGTTAGTGAGTGATTAATCTATAATTGCTAAGAGACCAGTTTAAGGCATTCCACACATATTCCCTCTAATCCTTCATTTCAGGCTGTTAAAATCATTGACATGTGATTAGAGTCTCTTCCATAGGGTGCGCTGAATTGTCATTAAAGTTGTGCTTGTTTGTGTATGAGAAAATAGGCTTAATTGTAATGAAAATAATGTCACAATGCAAAATAAATAAATTAAAAAAAAAACATTCCTAAGAATCCTACAAATAGTATTCATCGTCTTTGGGTGATTCTCACTAAACCTGTCTCACTAAACCTGCATGTAGAAATGAAGCCTTTTTAGGGCCATTAAAATGCTTTTCATGACAGTTACACACATTTTACCCCCCAATTTATATTACCGCAACATTGAAAATATGGTCATTGTGATATTCTCATTACCACAACATGATTTTTAAGAATCGTTAAGTATTTATACATCATGCTATAGTGCTCCCTTATACATTTTTACTGATTTAAATTGTAAAAAATTGTTTTTGTACAATAGCATCTTTTTACTGTTAATATAGTAAAAAAAAAAAGTGTTATGGTAATGAGAATCATCATTGAAAACAATGGGAATAGTAAAAGTAAAACATCTGGATGCATTACAGTAATGAGAACTGACTCTTCGCTAAGCTTCGACCCCCTTGGTTATGGTTGCTCACTCTGACAAGCTCTGCAGAACTCCCAATTTGGAAGGAATGGGAGATTGTCATGAATGACGTGGTTTTTGGCAATGTATTCTCATAAACGGAATGGATAATATTTTTACGTGGCTTGGTATAAACTGTGACATTGTAATGCATATGTATCTGTTTTTTTATCTAAGTTTTTTTGTAAAACAAATTGTTAAATTACACAGTAATTTGATTAAAATCTGTGGAGACTGTGAATCAGATTCAAGGCAAACAAGTATTACAGACACTTGAAAAGAGAAAAACTTAATTTAATAGCGATTACACAATAATATTAGCATAAGTGAACAGAGCTGTTTATAACGTCTCATAACACACTCATTTTTATGCTGTGAACTGTTTATTTACTATCGCTTTTACTATGACTTGAATCAACTCCTAAATTAAGCTTGGAGCAAATGTAGGTGTCGTTGCAGATGTTATATGTTCATTTGGGAATGAGGGCTGACAGTTTAATCCGTAACATGCTCTTTTCAAGATTTATTTAAAGATTATTTAAAAAAAAAAGAAAGTAAAACACTATGGGTATCCTCTTTGGGTTACTCGTGTCACCATTGCAAATGACCCGGCAACAATGTGTTTAAATTTTTTTGGCATTATTTTGATAAAATCCAGCATAAAAGTACTAAAATACACATTTCTTCTATAGGCTGTCATTGGAAAATAGCAAACACATGTCAGAGTAATGGCAGCAGGGCAACAGTTGCTTTTAAGTTGGGGCTTGGCGAAGGGTCAATTGGGCAGCCTGATTTCATGAAATTTAAGTGACCATGGCAAAATTTTTGCCAACCAAAATTATGTGCTGTATTACACGTTTCGCTGCAGTTTCCCAGTGAAATGTCTAGCTGGGGTGCCAAAAACAAGTGAAATGGTGTTGTAATCAGACATGCTTTGTAAGGTGAATTTTAGATTGCAGTAAAATATAGTTCCCTAATCTAAAACTTTAGCATAAACCTAACCAATAGTGTCCTATAAGATAAATGAGAGGTGAACAAAACAGACATTGTTACCCTTAACCAATGCCTAAACCTAACCGATAGTGTCTTAAAAACACATCTGAAATGAAAAGCAGTTTTTTTCCCCGAAGCAACCATGTCATTTGCTTTTATTTTACTTTGATATTACTTTCAGCTTGCATCCTTGTCTGGGCTTGAACTGCCATCTTCCGAGATCAAAATCCAACACTCTATCAGGTGAGCTACCATGGAAGCTAGTCTTGATGGAATAAGTGTGTAAATGTAGGCAAGCCTGTAATACAAGCATTCAAATGGATTGTTTTTCAAATAATGTGTTATAGTAAAAGTGTTTCGATATCATAACATAGCAGTGTGTGAGTAATTGAGTGAATTTTTTTTTTTTTTAAAAGTCATAATCAGCCATCAAATCAGTAGTAATTTGTGTGACAGTGAATAAAACGCACAATTGTTGTGGCGCCTCTAGTGTTAATTTCACCAGGGAACTGCAGCAAAATTTAGTAACGTTCATATATAGATACTGTATATACTGTACTGTGTATATATTAGGGCAGTCAGTTTAACGTGTTTGCAAAGATTTCATATGCAGTATAGCTATCGAACAGCTTAAAGTTCCTCACTAACACTTCAGTCATTAATGGCAGATATTGCTGATAATATTTCATTAATCACACAGATTAGCCACTAATCAGCTTTTGCATGTTTGAGTTCTTTATTGCTTTTTTACAAATGGATCAACACCAAGACTGTTAGCACTGAAGTTTTCTGATTTGGAGAAGCATTTTGTCAGCACTGGTAATATTTAAAGCTTCAAAGTGGAATGATTCAGGTGTTTTTGCCTACAACTTCTAAACGCCATCAGGCCAATGGTGTTTTCCGTGAAATAAATATTTCTGCTTGGAAACTTGTTCTGTGGTCAAGCTTATCAGACCTTTTGTGAGTTTTGATTTATATATATTATAGAGGCAGACGGACCACGCTCGTAGGCAGCCTGTGCTCCCCTGGGGACCACAGGCGAAAGTAAGTAAGTAGTGAAGAGGCAGATGATGTGTTTAGTGAACAGCCAGCATTCACTTAAAATGTGTTGAATGTTAATGTATACTCACAGTGAAATCAGACATACACAACACGGCACCCCCACACAAGTCTTTATGATTGTTTATACCATACCATATACAGTGTGCTGCCCAACACAAAGAAACTTTGTAGGTTGTGTGTATGTGTTTTTAATCTAAGGTTATAAAAGTAAATGTTCAAGTCTGTGTTGGCCTGAATTTACTCGCTGTCCCTAATGAATTTTACTGCTGTTCCTCACTCAACTTGAACTTTACAGCCTATCACACACACACACACACACACACACACACACACACACATAAACTTAAATACACAAATAGAAATTTAATGTGCAAGTTACTGCCGCAGTCACCATCCACTTTCATTAGATGGAAAAGACCAGCCTGAATATTCTGCTAGATGACTCCTTTATTGTTCCATGGAAAAAGTTTCGAGCAACATGTGCACAATTAGAATATTTATTTTTGGGTGAACTATTCTAGTACAACATACTGTTTATCTGCAAATGCTGTCGGTTAAACCACAGTAACTGTTGCTTGAAATATCAATTGTCTCAAATTAAATGGAAGACCAATTAGCAACATTTTATGCATGGTTGTGGAGTCATACCGTAACTGCAAACATTTGATACAAATTCCTGATGGCTGTACATCTGACTGACAGGCTTTAATCTGTCTGTGTGAGTGTATGTGTGTTTAGAAAGGTTATGAAGTGTTTTTCGGGGACGACCAAGGTTCAGCCTGTATCTGAACACTTCAAAATGGGGTCATCAGCTGCGCCGAGAGTTAAAAGTATCCGGTTTCTTTTAAGTGGAGAGACACAGAAGCTAAAAGCACACACACAGAGATCTCCATCTCATTAGCTTATGCTTTCTTGCTTCAGTCATGTGTCACAATGAAAAAAATAGACTTAATAAAAGTAAAGAATTTGTGATTGGCAAATAGTGCAAAACAAAATTTTCACAGAAATATAATGTGTACAAAAAGTACACAGTTTTTCAGTATGTACAATTTTATTAGTATGGCAGGGGGCAAGTTGGGGGTGGGCATCTAGTCCCCTTTTCTTGTAAAAAGATTGTTCCCAAATTTGGATGCCGAAATGACCAAAGGGAAACTCCCCCCCCCACCCCACCCCGGTCAGACGAAGAGAGAACCTATTCCTCACCCTAAAGATCAAACCAGTCCCCTTCGTATTTATGCATTACCATATTACCGCTTTCATATATCAAAAAGTACCATGATACTACCATGCCTTTTTAGCATGTACTGTACCATTGTAGTACCATGTTATTCTTTGAAGTACTGTTTCTTGGAGTATCATGAATGACTATGATGTTTCTTGTTCTAAAACCATGGAAATACCATGATAATTCTTTTAATAATTTTTTTAAAACACTGTGTATGAAATTGGAAAATTTGTAAGACCATTCTGCCAGATTTTGCAGAACTTTCCATGTTTGTTAGAAAGCATAAATCTTGTTTGTATGTTCAACAGCTGTCTGGCCCTTGACACCTGTCTGATATGAGCTAATCTCTCTCTCTCTCTCTCTCTCTCTCTCTCTCTCTCTCTCTCTCTCTCTCTCTCTCTCTCTCTCATACACACAAACACTAGAAAGAGAAGGGGGTGAGCTGTATGCAGACGTATTTGCTGCACCTTTAATTGAGCAGAAATGCAGCAGTGTAATAAATCAGATTATATGACTCATACTCCCTGACCTCAACACTTTCAGAGACAATCCCTTTGATTCATCCTCTCGCTTTATCACTAGCACAACTATGTTGTCACAAGTTGTGAAAAAGTTGGTCCTAATTTTTAAGTGCACTCTAATATAACAGATTTCAAGTTTTTTACATTACATAGCAAATATATATTTAAAAAATGTTGCAGAAATGTTATGATGTTGTTAGCACATCCCATAGAGATCACATATAAAATTTTACATTCTTAATAAATAATTTGCCATTCAGAATTAAACATTTGTCATGTATGAGTCATGCAAATATGAAGAACTGGCATTACTAGTACTCTATTTTTTAATAGAAAAACTTTTTTTGCACATGCATGAGAGACTTGTGTCCCCACACAGGTTTCTAGCTTTTTAAAAATCTACACAAAACATTTGACAAATGTTGCAGTTTGGTTTGTAATGATGTTTTGAAGGTACATTAACTCTTCTGCTTTGGGGAATATTCCAAACGAATGTTTTGTTAGGGTCAAACAAGACCCGTTAGAGTACACCAGACATACTGTACAGCAACTCCCCTTTGATTATAAACATTCATTCATTCACCCTTCATTTTGAGAAAAAAGATGACAAATTAGAATACTTATGAATTGAATCACCTAGGACTCAGAATATCATAGAGACTTCGGAATGTTTTCTTTTGACTTGGGTCTGTAAGCTAACAACTAGCAACCATTTAGTTATGCCCTAGCAACCACCTAGTAACACTTTAGCAATGCCAAGTAATCACCCAAAACACACTGACATTGCACATCCATAAAATGTTTTTACTTATTAATTCATTCATTATTTTGTATTTTGATCAAATACATAATATTAGTTTTTCACTGTAAGTGGGTCAAAAATGACCCAAACAGGGGGCCTGGGTAGCTCGGCGAGTATTGACGCTGATACCACCCCTGGAGTCGTGATTTCGAATCCAGGGCGTGCTGAGTGACTCCAGCCAGGTCTCCTAAGCAACCAAATTGGCCCGGTTGCTAGGGAGGGTAGAGTCACATGGGGTAACCTCCTCGTGGTCGCGATTAGTGGTTCTCACTCTCGGGGGGGTGGTCACAATGAGTGATAAGATGTGCAGACTGACTGTCTCAGAAGCGGAGGCAACTGAGATTTGTCCACCGTCACCCGGATTGAGGTGAGTAACCGTGCCACCACAAGGACCTACTAAGTAGTGGGAATTGGGCATTCCAAACTGGTAGAAAAGGGGATAAAAAAATAAATAAATAAATAAAACATAACATGAGGGTTAAGAAAACCAGGTAAGTACCTTTTACTGCATTTGCACAACATTTTTATTTTGGATGCATAAATAAGACATATGTGTAACTTAAAATAAAGCATTTCACAGTTATCTATCTGAGTTTGGTCTGATTTTCATTCATCTGAATATGTAATACTGCACATTTGTCTTAGATTTGTTTTTATCTTGGTTGTTATTTCTAGAACATTTCAAAATTTTATTGAATTTACCGTGTATGGTTACTAAAATCTGTATATCTTTCTTTTCCAGGTCTTGTTCATAAGATCCATAGCGGCACATACTGTATATAAGCATGCATACACATGCACCCAAATTCATGCAGTAAAGTATCTGAAGTGCTGTGCCATTCTGTGATTTTTGATTAAGGTCATATTTAATTGCTGTTTGTATATGTGTATGTGTGTCTAAATTTGACCTACTGTCACTCTGACACACAAAACATCCACACACTTCAAAACTATCCACAAAATGTTTTCCTTTTCATCTCCCTTTATCCCTGTATATCCCTTTATCAAAGTCCTGTCCTCTCACCTTATGGACCATGACCCTTTTTGTGCTGCACTATGGGCCGATGTCATCACTGTGCGCTTCAGAAATGGAAAAATGACAGGACTATGCAGGGGGCTGAGAGTTCCTGGCTGCAACGTGACCCTGCAGATGCTTCAGTCATGCCTGTTATGAGAGGCCTCTGGATGGGTCCCACCCCAGCCCCCCTCTGGTGTCTAGATGGCCCGTCCACCACTGTTGGAGGTTTGGCCGGACAACATGGAGGTGAGTTATAACCTCTACAGTGTATGTGTGTGTGTGTGTTGAGTAAAAGTAGCCTGATCTCATATGTCAAACGAAATCCTCTGAACGAGAGAGAGAGAGAGAGAGAGAGGAGGGTGAAAGAGTAACAGAGAGGGACAGTAATGGGGGGAAAGTGTGTATAGATGTCACAGGGTTTCTACAGTCAATTGAATTAGAAATCTCACCCTGTGTGATTTTCTTTCTTCTGTGGAACACAAATGTTGAAGTTTAGTGGAATGTTGATGCTGCTTTTTTTCATATAATGAAAGAAACTGGTGTCCAGGGACTGTGCAACCGAATGTTCCGGTACCCCGACACTGACCCCATTCTGACAAGTTACTGACAAACTTCATTATTGCATCAATTCATATGTGTTTACCTTTTCTTGTGGCACAGCATTCACATGATCATTGATGAGTGTGATATGGAGGTTGCATTTTCCCTATAAATTAAATTTTTACTCCACTGACGGCTAGGTTTAGGTTTGGAGATTGGTTTAGTGTATATCAGTGTTACTCACAATTTTTTGTAAGTGGGCCACTCTGGGTTGAAACAGTCATTTAGAGGGCCGCACCAATAGTGTAGTCGAGGGCATACACAGGCATATGCCGTATGCCCACCTATCTTTCTTAGGATTTTGCGTATGCCCACCTAAAATAAGTGATGATGCATATGGCTGCCAGAACAACGAGTAGACTTTTGACCCGGAACTTTTTCAATCTAATAACATGACGCATATTGTACTTTTTCTTCCAATATTATCAATTGAGAGCAAATTTAGAGCAATAGAGCACATGCAATTGATTTGATGTACAGCACATCACAAAAATATACATACACACATTAAATAGGCTACATCACATGTATAAGACCCATATTAAGGGTTACCTCAGTTGTTGGATGAGCCCTTCTGCCCCTTGACTAAATTCATTCTAACTTTATAATCTGTTGTTGCTCTCCTTGTGAGGCAATCCAGGTGCGCATTGGTCAGTCTGTTTCTCTGTTTTTGTTTCACAATGTTCATTGTTGAAAATGTTGCTTCACATGAATAAGTGCTGACAAAAAATGATGTCACTTTTGCACGCACTGCTTCAGAAGTAGATACTCTGTGTCTGACTCAAGGCTCCAGAAATGGGTAACACCTGATCTTAGTTCACCATGCAATGTGTCATTTGCCTGCAGCTCTACTATCTCACTCTCTTTTCACAGAGAGACCTGTGATGACTGGGGTAAGAGATGACACTGGCACATGAAAGGAGTTCTCAATGAAGTTGAAAAACTCCTTGTACTCCATGATATCCTTGAATCTTTATTCAAACTCCAACTTCAACTCATCTAGCACGCGCACAAATGCATCATAGCTAAAATGTTGCAGTATGTCTGGGTTGGATGTGGTGACTGCTCTGATTTTTGGGAAATGAACAACCTGTCTGTCAGATATGAACAGTGTGATTTTATTTTCAAATGCTGTGACCACACGCACCATTTTGCCAGGAGGTTTAGCTTTCCCTTGGAGCTGGAGATTCACCGTGTTCAGGTGGCAGGTGATGTCAGTTAAAAAAGCCAGCTTTAATATCCACTGTGGATCATCTAGCTCTGGCTCCTCTCTCCCCTTGCTTGCAACAAATTCACGGATTTATGGGAGGAGAGAGAGAAATCTTTCCAAAACTCTGCCACGTGACAGCCATCTCACCTCATTGTGAAATATCAAGTCGCCATATTCTGTCCAGTATTCCTTCAGCAACTCGCGGAATTGCCGGTGATTCAGTGCCCTCGCAAAAATAATGTTCACCACGTGCACGACTTGCTGCATCACATTCTGTAAGTCACAGTCTTTGAGTTTAGCCACAAGTGCTTCCTGATGAATGATACAATGAAACGTAACAAATTCGGGAATATCCTCTCTTTCTCATCAGGCCTATGAGTTCCTTCTCCTTCCCTCGCATGTTTGGGGCACCGTCAGTGCACACAGATGCCAGATTTGACCAGTCAATATTATTATCAGCAAAAAATGTAACAAGGGCTTCCAGAATATCCTCTCCTCTTGTTTGTCCCTGAATTGGCAGTAAACATAAAAGATCCTCTCTGAACAACTCGTTTAGAGGGAAGCGGACACATACACATAATTGGGCAATGTCACTTACATCAGTGCTTTTGTCAAGCGCAATACTAAAATACGCCGCCACGGATATGTCAGTAATCAGTTGCTTCCGATGTCCTCGCCGATGTCTTCTATGCATCTTGTTATGGTCGAGTCTGAGAATTGCAGTCCCTTAATTTGCTTTAAAATAGCTTCCTTGTTTGAAATCAGCATACACTGGCTGAGGCCAAAAAGCATTCTTTGATAATTATTGCGTCTGTGAAGGCCTTCTTGTTTCTTGCAAGTATTCAAGCAATCTCATATGTTGCCTCTGTCATTTTCTCTGCAAGAGTGCTAGATCTTTCAATCATTTGTTGTTGTCCTTTTGAGCTGCGCTATTTTGTTGTTTCTGAGGTAGATTTTTGGCGGATACATTTTGTCAAAGTGGGCATGGTGTGACTGGAAATGTTGCTCTAAATTTGCTTGTTTAAAACGATTCACTGCCTTCTGGCAAATAAAACAAAGTGAGCTAGTCCCATCATGCAGTACAAAAAAATACCTGTCTGTACATTTCTCTTGGAACTTTCTGTGTTCTTCTTGAATCAACCGTATCCTTCTCTTAGCCACTGGAGCCATGTTATCTAGCTGCATTTCTCCGCCACCATCTTCCTGATTTTCCTGGTTCCCCGGTGGTTGTTCGTTCATAGCTGCCACACTGTTCTCCAGCTGTTCCTCCTAATTTTCATTGTCAATAGATTTGTTTCTTTGTTACAGTAAATCGATCCATGTCGACCAGACTGCAAAAGTAGCTACTAGCAAACTAATATGTTTCATTGTGATGGGTCGTTCATGAACGATTCGTTCATTTTAAAAGAATCTTTTATGAAGAACGAGTAGTCTCAGAGAGTGATTCGTTCATTTTGTGTTGGCCGCACGTGTGCATTGCGCAACCTCCGTTCGTTTGTTACGTGAAAACTGCATAGGTGCTGTACAGGAAACAGAAATGGTTCGTTCACTTTTCAACTCTTTTGGTCCGAGTCGTTCATTCTTTTGTCACGTGACAGTCATATACGCTATGCACATACGGCTGTCACGTGACAAAAGAACAAACGACTCGGACAAGAAGATTCCAGAGGTGAAGTAATCATTTCTGTTTCTCATAATTTGTCCTTTGCTGCATTACACATTTTTCCTTATTGGGACTATAATCAAAGTTTGCGTAAGCAGACGTGTTGGGGGGGATTTGGCTATTGAAAATGTAACATTTTAATTTAATTCTGCTCAAATGAACGAAATGAAAGAAATGACTTGAATAAAGATTCGTTCATTTTGCTGAATGAGACTCAAAGATTCAAGTCAGTAAAATGATCCGATCTTCCCATCGCTAATGTGTCGGTTGCTGTAGCTGAGCAGTTGCGTTCTATTTCGGCAAATGTTCTATTTCGGCCTTTCTGTTCAACAGCTGCACTATACTGCCATCTATCTGCTGTCCAGGAAACAATAGATACATTCAATGACGTGACTCAGGCCTGCATTAAACACATTGAATTGAAATTGTATCATTATGTATAATGAATGGAAAATAAGAAACTCTCCACAAGCCGCAAATTAAGGGCTCGCGGGCTGCACAATGAGTACCACTGGTGTATATGGTTACTAAAATATGCATTCCTGTTGACTGTATTAAATAATTTACAACTAAAAACAATACACTTTACAACTTGCTTTCAGCACCACTCCATGGTCATTTCAGCCTGAAACAAGACCTCTGACATGCCTTAAAGTTAAAAAACACTTCCTGCTCTGGCCACTGTTGGCAGTGATTTGAATTTTGGTAAACACAGACTGATTTTATGAACTTTTTGCCTACTGTCACCAAATCCACAATAAGACCAGTCTGACTGTCAAGCTTTAAAAATAAAAAAAATGCACCATAAATGTAATCCATACACCCATATCGTGCCCTTATTTTCAAATATTCAGAAGCTATAACTTTGTCATTATTCATAACCCTAATTTAAAATCTGCACTCGCAGAACTCCATAGAACGTTCTACAGTATTGAAACACCTGTCATTCATCATATAACATTCATATGCACCTCCCTTTGCATGTTTTTTTTAATTAAATATTTTGCCAAATTCAACAATGCTTTTTGCTAAACTGTCACAGAAGCACAAACTTATGTTCATATGAACATAATTCACATTTCAAATGTAATTCACATAAAGAATGTTACTTTAGAAAAGTGCAACCCAAGTAATGTACAGTACTTAAATGTAATTAACTTAATTGAATGTCAGTAGCTCTAATCTGATTACAAGAATTTAAAATGTAATGTTACACTACTTTTGATTAAAAAGGTAATTAGATAACTTTGTAATGAGATTACACCAAAAACTGTTTCAGTCCATTCTGCAGACTTCTGATGATTTTTCCCCAAAATCCGCAGAGATAATTAAAAAGTTTGCAGATGCTTTTACTACTGTGGAGGGACTCTTTCTCTCTCTCTCTCTCTCTCTCTCTCTCTCTCTCTCTCTCTCTCTCTGTGTGTGTGTGTCTCTGTCTCTCGGCTTTTCTGCCGTACAGATCTCATCTTCCATTTATAGCTGTGTGTGTGTGTGTGTGTGTGTGTGTGTGTGAGAGAGAGTGAGAGAGAGAGAGAGAGAATGATCCACTCTGGCAAAAATGGCTCTGACATTTTTCCCTAACCACAGTACCATTCAATTACAGCAGGACACATAGTACTACACACACACACACACACACACACACACACACACACACACACACACACACACACACACACACACACACATGCGTTGGTGCAGCTATCCTTATGAGGACTCTCCATAGACATAATGATTTTTATACTGTATGAACTATAGATTCTATCCCTTAAACCTAACCCTCACAAAAAACTTTCTGCATTTTTACATTTTCAAAAAAACATAGTTTAGTATGTTTTTTTGTTTTTAAGCGATTTGAATTATGGGGACACTAGAAATGTCCTCATAAACCACATTTATAGCATAATACCCTTGTAATTAGCAGTTTGTAACCTAAAAAAAAGTCCTCGTAACCACTTAAACCTGCCCACACACACATTCACACACACACACACACACACACACACACACACACACACACACACATTTTTCTCTCAATCTCCTGCATCTTTAGTATTTCTAACATTCTTTTTGTATTAATTAATGTATTAATGGGGTTTGCAAAGAAAAGCATCACTATTAATATGGCTCATACTTGGAGAATTAGGGATTAACTAGAACACCATAACACCTTATCAACAGCATAGCAACACCTTGGCATGGAGACGCCACTCAAATCTTCAGACAATGCAGTTAAATATTATTACTATATTAATACTAAACATAATACATATAATAAACATAATACTAAATATTAATACAAAAATATAGTATATAAAATACTTTTTTTGTTTTGTTCTTTTGCTTCATCCAATTCCAAATTTAACACAGGATGACTTGTGCTTTGAGAAAGAATTTGAAGGAAAAAACAAAACTACAACAACAACAACAACAACAAAAAAAAAAACACTTTGCCCTTAAAAATTTTCTCTATGGTATTACACAATCTTTGGTTTTGACATTTGGAATCATGATGTAATAAGGAGTGTTTGTGCGTGTGTGTGCGTATGTTTGAGTGTGTGTGTGACCTGTCCAGTGAGGACAGAAAGGAAAGACCATAGAAAATGAAAGGAAGAGTTCGTAGAAAGTCAGTGCGGTTTAGAGTTTGTCCTTCTGCCTGGATAAGAGGCGAAGAGCTTCTGTGTGTGCGTTGCTGTTCCTGTGGAAAAGTTTTACTGTGCATACAAATATATGTGGTTGAAACTGTCAAAGAAATGAAACCTTCAGAGAGAGAGAGTCAGAATTTCCTCAGCTTCTGAGCTCAAGCCTCTCAATTTTACATACAAGCTCTTAGGACTTTTTACTTGAAAATAGATGAAGTGGTATTCTAAATTGGTTCTAACTTGGCCCTTGTATTGTAGAGATTTCTGAAAATGGTTTGTTGGACGAGGTGCATTAACTCAATGTCCCTCAATAAATCTTCAGTCTGGACGTTAAATCTGAGAAGTCATGTGATTTAGATTAATACATGCCGCGTTATTCTTTTTAGTTTTTCTTCCATGACGGTACTAAACGTGAACTAACTGGGCAAATGGCTCAAATGATCATTTTGATAGTTTTGATAGATGAGAGAAAATGTGAGGTTTGACACCAGCTGAGTCATTTAGCTTGAAAAATAAGGCCGCATATATCCTGATGTTGTACATTTTTGGATACTTAAAGCTGTTTGAAATTATACATTTTGTTTTTCTCGGGCTTCATATAAAGACCGCACAGAGGAGAACTTTGTGTGGTGAGCATTGTCCCGTCCCTTAAAACATAATTTCCTGAAAGAGTTGAGTCAGATGTCAGTAAGAAGAATGGGGCGGTTTTACAGGCCAAGACCAAGTATTATCATGGACCGTATATTAATTAAATAAAGCACTAATGATTGTTTGTTGTTGAAGCCCTTTAGTGCAAGACTTTGACACAGATATTCTGACTGTTCTGACTCAGGTTGCTATGACTTATGTCTATCTGTCAGTCGGTCGGTCTGTCTGTCTGTCTCTCTGTCTGTCTGACTGACTGACTGACTGATTGTTGGGCCTGTAAAACCTTCATACTTCAAGCTTTTCTTTTTTTTTTTTTTACAACTATTTTTATCTTTCATGCAAGGATTTACAGCATCCAAGTTTGAGCAACACTTGAGATACTGCCATATCATGAATATGAGGTATATGTAAGACAGTATATATACAGAGACAGATGGAGCCAGATTACTCATGGTGTGCTGATCTCATTGGAGAAACACACACACACACACACACACACACACACACACACACACACTGTTATTATGGCAGTAATGGATCTTAAACATGACGCTTTGCCCACGTCTGTTAGAACAGCACTGGGCCATTAAGGCCAGAGGGCCTGGCACAGCAAATATTTGGCCGTGGATGAAGGTAGCAGATCATGTGATTGGTTTTATGGCATTCAAATTCTCCACAAGTAACAATTACCTCAGAGCAGTGCATCAAACACACCTGTTTACCTTAAGATCGGATCTAAACTTTCTGTGATCGTCATTTCCCCATTGCACATTCTTACATGAGTGTGTTTCCCATTTGCTTGTTCAGTGATATTTGATAATGAGTTTAAATGGCCATCATTGGAGAACTGAACAACTCTTGCATAACCCAAAGCTGAACTCTTGTGTTATCTGTTTTTTATATGCTAGCATACGCTCTGCCGCTTATCAAAATCACTGTTATTACCTCACCAGAGGTTATATTACAGGGTCCTGTTGTTTATGTGGTTTTATACAAACACATCAATGTCGAAATTGTTGTAAGCTCTGACACATTGCACGGTAGTGCTTAAGAGGACGTCACGTGTACATTTACATTTATGCATTTGCAGAGGTTTTTCTCCGAATCGACTTACAGTGCATTCAGGGTAAATCAGTATGTTTTCTGAGTGTTCCCTTGGATTCCACAACCTTAGCATTGCTAGCGCTATGCTTTGCTACAATTTTTCCCTATCCCAAAAACAAGTAAATAAACTAATATATTTATATATTAGTACATATAAATGGGTGTTTCTATAACTTCTGGCACCAGTGACGTGCACAGGGGCAGGGGCGGAAGGAAATGGACAGTGTGTGAAGAGAAATCTGACAAGGACTTGAAATAGAAACTGGCCTAATAGTTGTTGAGCTCTTAAAGGCACCTCCACGCTCTTAAATGCACCTCCACTTAAAAGGGCACATTTACATTTGTGAACGAAAGGGGCATGCGCCCCTGCAGCCCCCATTCTGCGCACGTCAGAGTCTGGTGCTTATAGTACTGTGGACTTCTAGAAATAAAGTCTCATTAAAACATTTTTCACAATCTCACTACTTTATTTAATTTGTCTACTTACAATGTTCATCATGTATGCTTTTTCTGAAAGTCATGAAATCTTTCACCACAGTGTCTTTTTCAGCACATCTCAAATTCTGTATTGTCTTTAATTGTGTGGTAAATATGACAAAGATGAAAATTTACATTTTTAATGTTTTTTTAAATGAAATGTCATTTCATATAACATTTTATGTAATCTTAATACACACAATTAAATAATAATTTCACACTTTTTGCATAATTTGGCAAAATTACAGTTGAAAATGATTGAAAATGATGACCAAAAATTATATTTTTGTTTTCTTTAAACAAAACTTGTCTAATATTTCATCTTAAGCATGCTCTTCACTGACACTAACAAGTACAGTAACTTTTGAAAAAAAAAAAAAAAAAAAAAAAAAAACACTTTATTAGATGGAAAATTGTTTAGTGTGATGGGAATGACAGCACAATTGACAATCATAATTGTTTAAAAATTGATAGAAATCATTTTCACACATTAAAAACTTAAATGGTTTGTTTATTTTACTGTGTTTAGATTAAAATAATATTAAACGTAATAATCTGCAATTTTATACTGGATTTTCATAAGTTAGACAAGGCTAAAACAGAAGAAAAAAATAAATAAAATAATAATAATCTATACATAAAAGGCATCTGAAAAGTACCAAAAATAAATGAGGAAGGCCTTGTAAAAAGTTTCCAATTCAGTTATAATGAGACCTTTGTATATCAAAATGAAAACAGTTGAAATCTGTTAATAAAAATCAAACACTGGGACATAAAAGTACACTAAACACCCCTACAGTATATATTTATATTTATTAGAATATAGCTTTATATAAAGAAAATAAACTTACATAAATAAACTTTTTCCTTTTTTTTTTTTCCTTCTTTCTTTTCTTTTTTTTTTTTTTATGAAGAAAAGTGTGGTGTGAGTAATGCTTGCCTCGCTGCCAAAGGATGTTATGGGTTATTGCCAGGGCATTGCTTTATGTGATTGCTAAGGTGTTCTTGGTGGTTGTTAGCAAGTTGCAATGCAGTTGTTAGGGTATTCTAGGTAGTTGCTATGGTGTTCTGAGTGGTTGTATACTGTCAGAAGAGCGCTCCATCGTGTGTCTGATATTTTAGTCTCTAGATATGTGTGGAGTCCCTTTTCAGTGTAAGTCTGAGATCTTTTTTGTCTGTTTTCTTGTCTGTCAGATAAAAATCAGATCTCAGTAGGTCAAATGATTTAAAGTATCATTGAAGGAATAGTTCACCAAAAAATGACAATTCTCTTTTAATTTACTCATGACCCTCATGCCATCCCAGATGTTTATGACTTTCTTCTGAAGAACACAAATGAAGATTTTTAGAAGAATATCTCAGCTCTGTAGATCCTCACAATGCAAATGAATGGTGATCAGACCTTTTGTAGCTCCAAAAATCACATAAAGGAAACATAGAAGCAATTCATAAAACTCCAGTGGTTAAATCAATATCTTCAGAAGTGATATAATAGGTGTGTTTTTTTTTTTTTTTTACTGTAAATCTCCATTTTCACTATCACTTTTTCATCTGAAAGTCACATGTGGTGCCTGTTTAGTTTTACTTTCACATCTGAAAGTGGAAGTTAAAGTGGAGATTTATAGTAAAAAAAAGGACTTAAATATTCTTCTGTTTCTCACCCACACCTAGTATGTTGCTTCTGAAGATTTCTTTGGAGCTACAAAGGTCGGATCACCATTCACTTGCATTGTATGGACCTACAGAGCTGAGATATTCTCCTAAAAATCTTTATTTGTGTTCTGCTGAAGAAAGAAAGTCATACACATCTGGGATGACATGAGGGTGGGTAAATGAGAACATTTTCATTTTTGGGTGAACTATCCCTTTCATTTTCCTTACCCTGGGTATTAGCAATAGTAATACTGTTGTTTGCTTTAGCAAACACCACTAAATGTATTATGCTCAGATACACTGACAATGTGAATGCATAGCATGCATTTCAACTTTCTGTTGGCTGGGGAGTTTGTGATGGTATCCAAACATGTTTATATCATTCTGATCATCACATATGCAAATGTCCCATTTTCAAAAACCCTCCCCCCACAGTTAATGACCTACAATAGCCTAAACATAGCAAGGACGATGGAAAGAGCTCCTCTGAAGCTTCTAGGAACCATATGTTACAACCTAAAAATCAATACGTAATGTGATAACACGCCACGGGATAGAAATACAGCTGAGATATGACTGCAACTTGGCTTTGCTGTTAGTGTGTAGCATTATAGGACGGTCCAACTCATATTACAGATGAGTTTCTGTATTGACAAGCAACTGGTCAAATGCAGTTGAAGCAACTGTGGACACCTGACTGGCTTATCCAGTTTGGTTAAATTGTTAAGCTGGCTCATGCGGTTGAGCTCAGTTGATCTCATGCCAGTGATTTGGCACAAAGACTAGGAAATGTACATCAAGGGTTTTGAAAGAGATGTCCCACTGTCTCTAGGGAGGATCTCTGATAAATTAACATTGCCCTCCAGTGGCAACATGCCAACAGCCCACACAAAATCCTCTCTGGTGCTAAATCTCAACTTTGCACTACAACCAAGTGAGTTTTGCAGTTTTTGCAGCATTTTCCTCGGGAACTTAATCATCACTTTCCGAGACCTATGTTCCGGGTTAAAAAATATTTAAGCTCTATGCCTCAGATGCTGCCGATTACCATAGAAAATAATGGTAATTCCTCCCTCAGTTTGTTAAAACAAACAAAAAATGCCAATACAGTTATACACCTACAATGGAAGTCAATGGGTTAAGGCAATCCAGAGAGTTTACAAGTAGATATGTGCTGCTTGTATTTTTTTTAAAGCATTTCTTGTAATTCATACATTTAAAAATCTGTTATTTGAGCTTTGAAGTCTAAATAACCCTTTTAGTGATGGGACTACTGTTCTAGATGGAGGAACTTCTGGATCTGTGATAGAGACATATTCCTTTAGGTGGACTTTTCTTTATGTAAACAGTCCCTTTCTGGTATCCTTGCATGTATCATGCGAAAGTTACACGGTTTACTGACTTTACATAGTCATGACAGGAGTTGAAAAATTGAAAAGGTTAGTAAGCAATTCTATCACAGCAGTCTCATGTTAACACGTATAACGATTAGATCTTGTGGTTATAAAGTACTTTTGAACAGTGTGCATTTCTATATTTTTGCCACTTACTTTGTGGTTTCCTTATTGTAACAAACTAAGGGGTGTGTTGAAATTATCGACTGCATGTCACAGATGCTGTCGACAGAGCTAAAAGAAATATTCCCGGATTCAACACAAGTTATATTCAATTGACAGCATTTGTGGCATAATATTGATTCCCAAAATAATAATAATAATAATTTTGACTCATCACTCCTTTTCTTTAAAAAAAAGGAAAAATCAAGGTTACAGTGAAGCATTTACAATTGAAGTGAATGGGGCCAATTTCTGGAGGGTTTAAAAGCAGAAATGTGAAGCTTATAATTTTATAAAAGCACTTTAAATTAAAGAACATTAATTCCTCTGTTAAAACGTGGCTGCACTTTTGAAACGGTGAGTATTTTATCGTTTACAGGTTGGCCGCATTCCCTTCTGTTGTAAAATTATTAAACTGTAAAATAAATGTATGTGGTAATCAACATTATTACACTAATGCTGTCGATTGAGCTTAACTTGTAGTGGACCCATGATATTCCTTTAACTTGTATTGAACTCTGAACATTCCTTTAAAATAAACCAGAACTTTGACAAAAGTTTTGTTGCATTTATGTTTAAAAACTGCTTTTTTCCTCAACTAAGGCTGTTTGGTCCCAGGTGCAACAGCCGAGCCAGTCAGCCAAATTGTCCCTTGTGCAGATGTCCTCTACAAAGCAGGAAGGATGCTGGAACTCTGGGGACACTCAACATCAGCAGAACTATATTTTATCTTTACACTTTGGAAATTTACAATGAAACTCTAAAAAGAATCCCCAAGTGCTACCACCTGGAATTTATTTAACATTCCGGAAATATATTAGCACCTAAATCTAACTTTGTCACACTAACTCTCTGGACAATTCATGTGGAATTAGACGTCCAAACCTCTCGTTCTCACATACTCTGACAGAAACCAGATGGAGAGAATCGGAAAAGCAGAGTCTGGATGTTTAAGGGTAAGGGGGATGTGAAGGAAAATAGTTATTGCGTTAACCTCTGACTAGCTCAGTGACATATGCGCTCTTATGTAACAACTCTTTCTCCCTCTGGTTAATATTTAGTGTGTTATGCCACTGCTGTTGTCCCTCAGAGGCTAAAGGTTGATCCGGAGGGCTTGTTTGATCTTATGTGATCTCAGGACTCTACCAAGCACAAATCTAAACACTACACAACATTTGACTCAAAGTCACCTTGCTTATCCGAGCAGTGCCATGAAAAGTGGGTCAGGAAGAAGCACTGGTGTGCAGCTGAAGGATTTTGAAGTACAGAATTTACTATCAACATTTATTACAGTCTTAACAACCGAGAGATATAAATTCTATCCTCTGCACTCTATTCATTTCTTGTTTTGTTATATGAAGGTCACATTAAAACTGACTTAGAAATTTCTTACCAGGCCTTCACCATTTATTTTTTTGGTACTTTTTAAATGCCTTCTATGTATAGATTTGAACTGTTTTATCCTTGTCCCAGGTCCAGACTTTCAATATTAAACTATGAAAAATCCAGTATAAAAATACTAATTATTACATTTAAAATTATCTTAATCTAAACAAAGAGTGAGATAAACATAAATCAATGTTTATTGTATGAAAAAGATTTCTATACATTTAAAAAAATCTTTTTACAAATGTTGTGGCACCATTTCCATCACAACCAACAATTTAGCCCTTAATAACGATTTTTCAAAAGTAAGTGTGCTTGTTAACCAAACTGATAAAAGTGCCAGTGAAAAGCATGCTTGAGATATGAAATGTGATATAAGTAATGTCTGAACAAATTAAATAAAAATCAAGATAAATATCACTTGTAAGCAGAATATTTTTATTGGTCATCACTTCTAATCAAGCTATAATTTCACCAAATTATGCAAAAAATGTGAAAATAGTATTTAATTGTGTGTTTGTAGGTACATAAAATGTTAGCTATGAAAGTAACCATAGCAAAACAAACGAGTCTTACGTTTTATTTCAAAAACATAAAAAATATACAGTATATAGAGTATATAACAAAATATGTTTGTCTGTGCAAATGGAAGGTCTCCAGAGCAAAAGTCACATCCGTGTAAAAATGAACATATAATATTGAGGGTTAAAGGAATAGTTAACAGTCTTTGTCCAAAAAGAGCAACTTGAACATTCTGCCTAATTTCTGCTTTTGTGTTCCACAGAAAAAAGAAACTCAAACTGATTTGGAACACATGAGGTGAGTAAATTATGACAGAATTTTCCCTTTTGGGTCAATTATTGCTTGGAATGACAGATATTGATGTTGGTCAGCAGGGCTTCTGGAAATTTCTGTGCTGTAGAGAGTTAGAACAGGTGTGTAAAAAGATTGTGGATGATGAATGCAAACAACTGAAGCTGAACAGAAAAATAGACTTGGAAAGAAACACAATTTGTGAACAGCCAGCATTTGACATTTGCAAAAGTTAACTTTGAAGGTTGTGAAAGTGGGCAGGTTTCCAGACTTGAAGGGCTGTTCTCCTTAGTCCAAGCCAAGAATTTCACCTGTTTGGCCTTACATAAATTACAACCTATACCCTTGTGTCCTGCACCAGTTAGAGTGCAGACTTTCTGTTTAACCTCCCTGATTTGAATCATGCGCTGCTCTGAGTTTTACACTGAGTTTGACAGGTCCGTGTCATATGGTGAGGTCACAGGGACAGTGAGAGTGTTGTGTCAAGGTTTTAAAAAGACAAAAGTGTTTCCATGGTGAACAGGACATAGTGGGTTATTTTAAGCGTGGCCAACCCAGTCAGCAGATACTGGCCTTTATAAAACATCCTTTCACCTTTACCACACACATATTATAAAAGATCAGAATGATCACAGGCTGTAATGGCATTGAATCAGATTTATAGGAGAAAGACACTATCTTTTCACCTGCCAAAATATTCTGGCTTAGCATCAAAATAAATGTGTTTCCCTCTTTACCTTATAGCTGTGATAACCTACAATAGGCAAATAATTCATATTTACAGTAGAAGTTTTTGCAAGACAGGGCCTGAATGAGTGGTGTATAAACATTTATAAGATTAATGCCTTTAACCACTCCCTTCCCTTTCCTGGCACAAGGAGATTCTGAGCAGATTCCTTAATTTTCCAAAATAAACATTTATATTAAATGGCAAACAAGCTGAAGCTGTCATCCCAGCATCGGTGTATACATAGCATGTTAAAAAAAAGACAAAGGAGGTTGTGTTTCCTGTTTCTAAAACTTCTAAAACTCCAAGAGAGGAGTGGCTGATGCACATTGTTCACTTTCATTAGCCTTAATTCAGTGCAACTGTGCAGACTTGGAATAATCTGACACTAGCCATAAATCATATGCCTGAGTCATACAAACACACACACACACACACACACACACACACACATACACACACACACACACACACACACACACACACAAATGTGCGTGTGTGTGTGCACTGCATATACATTGCACACTTGCATTGTCCGCAGACACTTAGCATTCGTGTCAAAATCGAAGTATACTTTGGGCTTAAGACTTAATTCGTGCCGCTTGCACTCGGTCAAGTGCTCAGCCTTTCAAATCATACAGTTTTGACCACAAGTGCAAACAGACAAGTTCAGCGTATGCATACTATGAAAGTTTTGTGATACCCTTTAGTTCATTTAATGGCAGGCACATACGCCGACTTTAGTTTGGTCAATGGCAGGTGCATTGACAATGTAAACATTTCTGACTCTCAGCTTGGTATGTCTCTTTAGCACTTGTGAAACTTTTCTGGTTCTGTCACTTTTCTGGTGACTTTTGAAGTGGTGTGGGGTTGCTTTGTATGTCATATTTGTGCAATGTGTTGTACTTACTATACTGTAATGCCTGCCATATTGGAGATTGTTGAATTTTGTTTACTAAATGGTTGCTGGGCTTTTCCCCAAGCAATTTTCATCTTTGTTGAAAATTTACATGAATATAAAGTTGATCACGGTAACAGCTGATCATGGTATGACCCCTTTGTTGACTGGTAACTGTGGCTGTATAGTGTAATGGAAAGCACATTGAACTCTAGAACAGAAAGTCATGGGTTCAGATCCATCCTAGGGCAATGTGATCTGTGCTTGCTCTGTAAAATCTTTGGGTTGTGTTTAGTGTTGTGCAGCTGTTGCCATGTTGGTGCTTGGCCCCATAATGGCTGCTTGCAGCTATTTTTATTATTATTATTCTTCCTCCAATGGGAGTCTATAGCAGCCCATAGAACCATACGTAGGAAATTATTACATTTGGCACACTGATAGAGGTGGGTGTGAATAGACCCCACACAAAATTTGGTGTCTCTGCGACAAACTCTGTAGCACCACCACCATGTCAAATTCACTTTTCTTTTGTGTGTATCTATTTGTCCTAGAATCAAAATTATTTTTGTATCTGATAATGCTCCTCTTGATAATTCGAATGAACCCTATACATTAAAATGCTTCCCATTACAGTGGCAGCCATCTTGGATTATGATATTTATCATTTTTTCCCTATTATTTCTTAAGATTTAATCTGATTTGCCCAAACATTGGCTCAAAATAATTGCCAGACCAAGCCACACAGAAGAAATAATACAGAATTTAGTTTTTCACCCCTTTTGAAAAGTTAAGTTTATACAAAGTTAACAAGGTCGATGTAAAAATGAATGTGAGGCTATATCTTGGCAACGGTTTGTCGTATTGAAATGAAACTTGGTATGCTTCATCAAGACCATGATCTGAGAGTGCATGTACAGTTTGGGGGCAGTGCCAGCTTTGGGTCAAAAGATGTGAAAATAGATATTTTTGCCTGTTACTTTTTAACCATATATCCTAAACCATGAGGTTGGTGTCTCTGGATTCTGTGGGTCATGAGAATTCCAACGATACCAATTTTTACTATATCGACCATACTGTCTCTATGTCTATATGCCATATTGAAATGCATTTAAAAGTGATATGTCTTTTGAATAAATTTATTTAAAAGAAAATTAGTATGCATCATCGACATCATGTCCTGAGGATACCTGAGCAGTTTGGAGACAGCGCCACCTATAGTTTGAAAGATAACCCACACTTTTGTGCTGACTCAGGTTGTCTCTTTACCAGTGATTGAACATGTTAGCTGAATGGCTCAGTGTGATAGTGCACTGGATTATAAACTCAGCAAAAAAAGAAACGTCCCTTTTTCAGGACACTGTATTTTAAAGATAATTTTGTAAAAATCCAAATAACTTTATTGTATAGGGTTTAAACAATGTTTTCCATGCTTGTTCAATTCACCATAAACAATTAATGAACATGCACCTGTGGAACGATCGTTTAGACACTAACAGCTTACAGACGGTAGGCAATTAAGGTCACAGTTATAAAAACTTAGGACACTAAAGAGACCTTTCTACTGACTCTGAAAAACACCAAAAGAAAGATGCCCAAGGTCCCTGCTCATCTGCATGAATGTGCTTTAGGCATGCTGCATGGAGGCATGAGGACTGTTAATTTACATAGATGTATTGTCCTTTGTTAGTTGACTGATGAAGGCTTTTGTTTGCAAACAAATTATAGTCTATGTATTCCATTTCAAGAGTGCAGTCCATCAACAGACAAAGGTGATGCAGGCAGAGATCAATGAGGAGGTGCATCGCAGTTCAACCTGCAAGTCATTTCGGTGAGGTTTGGTGGGATCCATCCTAAGACCAAGGTTCAGGCAGTGGCATATGAAGTATCCAATGTCTTACAGTTGGAGTTGGCCGGCTGAAGTCCAAAAACTGAAGTGATGTCTGGCTAGCACCGGCTGCAGTTTGTCGTCATCTCTCAGCAACACGTAGCAGTGGAGTCCAACACCAAGCAGGAATGGAGCTGGATCTGGCAGGCTCTGGTTGCCTCGGGATTTGAATCCTGAGGTTGAGACATGGAAACAAATAGAATAATATTAGTGTAGATGCCATTCAATTTTATGCAGAGTTCTAGATCATGATGGATGTTTCTGGTTCCATCAGACCTAACTAAAGCAGCCTAATTGTGAGTTTTAACTCCGAGTTATAAACTTCAAAAAACTCAAAGTAATTTTGCAGAATGGGTGATGTACACCCCCAGTGTGTGTGATGCAATTTCCTAACATACAGTGTATCTTCAATGAAAGGTCATAGTATCATGACATAACATAACAGGGTGCGCAATAAATCAAGGGACACTATCAGTGTAAAAATTACACATTTACCACAAAAGAATACATGTTAGTGAGAGAATGTAACATTAAACTCTTAACTGTATGTGGGGGAAAAATAAAAATCCAATTATTTAGCATTAATTTTTGTCAAAGATGTTTGACGTGCAGTTTTTGAGACATGAGAAAATGACACCATGCAATAGAAAAGGATTTCAATTATTTAACTTTTAAGCCCACAGAAGTGTGTAACATTATAAAAAGACTTTATTCTTTTTAACAAGCCTATCAAAATTGTAATCGGGTGAAATTAAACAATATAAATACCACACACACTTGTAAAGGGGACTTAAAGACACAGAATTGTAACTGAAACAAGATTACAGTTGATTTACTATTGTATTGGAGGTCTTTATATTGTGCTTACTGAATAGTTGCAGGGCTTATCCCTGATCATTTCTGCTTGCAGATATTATTTTAGTTCTTCTTATTATTGACACAGAATTGTAGGAATGACACATATTTACAGGCATTCCTGTTCGAGAGGCTGCTTTACATTGGAAAAACAGCTCGGACGAACGCAAAAACGCATTCAGTACGAACGTCCCCTATTAAACTCAAAATGAAAAACGCTTTAGGACAACAACCAGGAAGAAGAGAGAAAGGGAGAGAAAAGGCTTAACATGAAAATAGTGTATTTCTCCTTGGATTAGTGTCATTGTTTCGCTAAAATACGGGACAAACGGCATCGTGTGTGGATTTCATATGGAACGCAATTTTTTTTCCTTCCTTAATTACGGGACAATTCCTTATTTTACAGGATGTTTTGCATATTTTGTTAATTAATGTTACCTGATACTGCTTCAGCGTGAGTGTGACACTCTCTCCACTCGTCCTAAATTCCCTCAGTCCATGACGGCAGTGACAGCGGTTGACAGGGGTGGGTAATGGCAGAATTCAAGTGATAATGCACCAATTACAACAAAAAATCTCCAGTTCCATGCAAAACAGCATCCAATACAGTTAAAGGGAAACTAATGAAAGTAGATTATGGACTTCTGAAGCAGCAAAACAAGTGGGTATGCCGAGGGTTTATGCAAAAATGTATCCTTAGAAGTCGTTATATGCTAACAGCGCTGGGGAAAAAGTAAGCATACGGCGTATACAGTACTTGCGTATGGCTCCGACTACACCACTAGCGCTTTGTTGATTGACAAAGTTATGGCTCAGTGGTGCAGTGAACTGAGGAACGGAAAGTCTAAGTTTGAATCTGTCCTGGGGTGACTCGTCATGTGGTGTTTGCTTGCTCTGTATATCCTATGTGCTCTATGGGTTGTGCTTAGTGTTGTGCAGTGGTTGCCATGTTAGTGCTTGGCCTTGTAATTGCTTCTTGCAGCTATATTAATTATTATTATTATTCGCAAATGGGAGTCTATAGCAACCCTTTGAGCGCTACATAGAAAAATTATTAAATTTGGCACACTGATAAGGGTGGGTATGAATAGACCCCACACATAATTTAAGGTCTCTAGGACAAACTCTACAGTGCCAACACATATTAAAAATTCACATTTCTTCTGTGTGTATCTTTTAAACCTTTTGTCCTAGAAACAAAATTTGATGATTCCAATGGAGCCCTTACATTAAAACTTCTCCCATAACAGTGGTCGCCAACTTGGACTATGATGTTTATAATTTTCCACTATGATTCCTTGCAATTTCATCTGATTTGCCCAAACAATGGCTCAAAATAGTCTCCAGACCGAGCCGCACAGAATGAATAATAGAGAATTTTGATTTTCGACTTTGTTGAAAAGTTACGCAAACACAGTTAACATGGTGGGTGTGAAATAGGATGTGTGGCTATATCTCAGCAATGCTTTGTCCTATCGAAACGAAACTTGGTTTGCTTCATCAGGACTGAGGGAACTTGCAAAATTTGGAGAAATCGCAACCTATAGGTCAAAAAGCTATTTATGCCCATAACTTTTGAACCGTATGTCTATGGATTCTGTGGGTCATGAGGATTACACATACAATACCATATCGACCATACTGTCTCTCCGCAATATTGAATTTTATAAAAAAGTGAGAAATATTTTTAAAAAATTAGTTTGCTTCATCGACATCATGTCCTGATGATACGTGAACAGTTTGGAGATAGCGCCACCTATAGTTCAAAAGATGACTTACACTTTTTTGCTGACTCTAACCTGAAAAAGCAGTAGTTTATCATTCAAAAGGTCCTTGGTTCAAATCCCCAGCTCTGCAAGTCATGCTGTGTACAGTTTTGTTGTTCTGGTGATTTTTGTGTTGTGCTTACTGAATAGTTGCTGGGTTTTCCACAATCAAATTCTGAATTTGATCTCTGTTGAAAAGTTACATGAAAACAAAGTTGATGACTGCTGTGCTTGGCTGTTAAAAACAAAACAATTCTTAGCTTAGTTTGTTCCTTTTGGTGGCTGTTTGCCCAACAGCTGAGTGGAGTATTGGTTAGAGCCTTGAAATGTCAAATAGAAACTTCCTGGTTCGATCCTGCCCTAAGACAAGATCCGAGTTGGTATTACTTTGGTTTGCATGTCATATTTGTTCTTTGGGTTGTGCTTAGTGTTGTGCAGTAGTTGCTATACTAGTGCTTGGCCCTGTAATTGCTGCTTGCAACTTTATTTTGATAATGCTTTCAGTTACCAATACGAGTATTGTAAAATGTAGTTCTATCAGCTCTGTTTAACACAATTGACCTTTTTTATTTTCATTTAGCAGATTTTCCCTCCATCTGGGCATACCAAATAATCAATCTATAATTTTCAAATTTGGATTTCAGCTGTCCCAAAACTGTTTTGAAAGTTCTATCTCTAATAGAGGAGAAAGCTGTAGCCATCATATAAATATAGGAGTCATATGTTGCTCCATGGAGTCTCTTTGCTTTACCCTGGATCTGTTAAATGTCAAACAAAAATCCTGATCATTATGTGCATTATATGAACTCTCACTCTCTTTCTTCTTCTCCACACCCATTCAAAGTCCCAATCTCAGTTTCTTTCATTCAATTCAACTCCATTTCTGCTTTTTGGCTACAGACCAAATAACACGTCCTTACAAAGTCCTTCGTTCACTTGCTCTCTTTCTCACTCTACCCCTTTAGAACTCTCAGCCATGTCCTTTCATAGGCGTCTCTCTTTCTCTCTCTCTCTCTCTAGTCAGCTGACTGTCTGGCACCCTGCCTTAGTGACTGGCTGGGCTGAGCGCCGTGGCAACGTGCAGCTTGCCATGTCTGCTGTCGCTAGGAGAACCAGCTGCAGAGAGAAACACAGTGAAGCTGGGTCAATAGAAGACACCCATAAATTCATTCAGAAAACCTTCTGTCTGAGAAAAATCTCATAATACAAAAGGTGTGTGGCTTACTGTAAACATTCGAACAATTTCCAGATTTTCTGTTTCTTTGCTCAGTTGGAAATTAAATCCTTACAGTATTAAACAATGACATCATGTTCGGTATGTTTCCCCCATATCAGGTAAAACAGTTAGTGGTAGTAGACAAAGGACCTGGCTCCAGTTGCATGAAACCCCTTAAAGGGATAGTTCAACTAAAAATGAAAATTGTCTCATCATTTACTCACCCTCATGCCATCCCAGATGTGTATGACTTTATTTCTTCTGCAGGACACCAACAAAGACTTTTAGAGAATATCTCAACTCTGAAGTAAAAAAGTGACTCCATGTGAATCCATGTCTTCAAAAGGGAATTGATCCCTTTTAAGTAAAAAACCTTAGTGACAAACTCATAAAATTATAACTACGGTGTTTTATTGCAACTGGAACCTGGGCTGCATAAAATATCATACATCAAAGTATTATAATTATAATGACTTACTGATTTTAATATAAGTTTATATCAAGTTTATATTATTCCTTTATGTGATACAGTAATAACTACTATTCGATATGCTTCCACATACAGTGTGTATCTGCAACACACAAAAACATTTTTGTTTTTATTAGTTTCTTATTTTATTTTATAAGCTATAAAGATCGTTTTGAGGTATCGAGACCACCTTTGCAGCTCTGGTGAACACATTTTACTTAAGATTCTGATGGTTCTGATTTCACCTAGAATTACTTTTTATAAATGGCCACACTAATCTGTTTTCATCTGAAAACGCATTCATTTCGTTACGTTTACGCCTCTCATCCACATTAGAATGGCGCTTTCCTCCACCAAAATTGAAGCACTTCAAAGCGCTCTCCATTGACTTGTTCTTTGGAAAATTATGACGTTAGTAAACTGAAAATGAAAACAGATTAGTTTGGATGTGGCCTAAAGAAACAAGTGTGTGCATCTAACTTGCTTTGAGTGAAAGTCTCAGTTTTGTTGAGAAGATTACTGAATGGCATGTAAAGTCAGATCACAAGTGAATTTGAATCAGTAAGATGTTTAAATAAGAGACCCGCAATCAGGATCTTTTGAATATTTAATCAGATGCCCCACTGTTGCAAAAGCTTATGTCGGATATCAGAATCACCGGCTACCAGACACCCAGCTTGCTTTACAGGCTGCCAAGCTGAGATGGCTCTCTTTTTGAAACCTTTAAATTATGACCCACGCTAAAGATGGTCTTCCTCGCTAAGCCAGTGCATGCTTTCAAATATCAGAAGTTGAAATCCTGCTGCTAAAGTTGCTTTTGTTTACATTTACCTTAATTTGACTCATTTAGTAGACACTTTTATCCAAATCGACTTAGAAATATGGAATACTTCAACACAAGTAAGTGTTATAGTGTTGGAAGTGTTTGAACTTTCTCAGCAACCTTTTATTGCTCTGGAGTCATGTCTTACAACCCCCCCCCCCCCCCCCAAAAAAAAAAAAAAACACAAACACACACACACACACATACACACACACACACACATTAATCCTAACCATAAAGAGCCTGTAAAACAGAGTAGCCTGCCAGGAACAACTGACGACTGGCACTTTTCTCCCATCGCGTCGCCTCAACCTGTTTCGTTTCTTTATTTATTAGAATATTTGGTGACAGTACACTTTTCAGAACTATTTGAGTGTGCTCTAGTAGATAAAATCACAAAAATGACAGAAATCTCCTGTTCTGCATGTCCATATACTGTTGGATATTGTTAATAGACAAATTAAAAGAATGATTGAGTGTGACAAAATGTTTTAACGAACATTTACTTTAAAAATCCACAATGCTAAAAGTGCCCAAAGATGAAGAAACACCCTTTTATGAAAGGTTTCATTTCAATAATGTGAATCTACACTTTTAAAGCTGCAACCAATCAGAGCATAACACTCCTCAACAAAACAGAGCAACATCCAATCAGAGCATTCCAATATTGAACAGAGTAAAGCGGTAAACAATCAGAATTGGGAATTAATCAAATAAGCAACTCAGCATGCAAGAGACCCTGCCAGAGACAAGAACTGATGTCATACAAAATGCAGATCTTTATATGTGCGTCATGGATGCCTATTTTCAGCTGGTGTGTGTATATACAAATGTACTGTACAGTGAAAAGCACATGTCACATACCCCCCCCCCCCCCCCACACACACTTGCTTATGCTGGCTGCAAAGTTTGTGAGGTGCCACCCAGACAATCAGGTTATTTAAACAGCTTGACCTACAAATAGAGGGGCGCTTTCTCTCACACACATACACCCACTGATTTTCAGAGCTGGGAGCGTGACGGAGGGGTGAGAAGAGGTACTGGGATCAGAAGGGCTCTGCAGCTGTGGGTGTACGTGAGTCCTGGCAGGGACACACTCCGGCTCTCTCTTTACCCTTCTCTATCACTCTCTCTCCCTCCCTCCCTCCCTGGCATTTATTCCTTTATTCTTCTTTTATTTTTCTGTTTCTCCTCTCTTTTGATTTCGAACACACCCCCAATATCCCATGAGACCTTGAAAATGAGAGATGTTTCAGTTTTAGCTCAATATCTGAGACATTTGAGAAGTGGAGGCATGGGAACCAGTTTCCAAACACACACACAGCCCAAACTGAAAGAGAAAAATCTAATATAGTGCAAAAAATTACTCTGCAAACAACATTACAGTAAAATACAGGAAATAAAACGTTGCTAAAAACCAAAAACCACTTCAGATGACTGACATCTAAAAGAGGTTTGGGTAACAATTTACAATAGAATTGTGTTTAACATTAGTTACATGAACATACAATGCATAACACAAACAGCATTTATTAATCTTTGTTAATGTTAATTTAAATAAATTACAATGGTAAACATTAGTTAATGCACTGAACTTAAAATGAACAACAGAAGGCTATATCTATAAATTAACATTTACCAAGAAAAAAAAATTTGTTCAGTGTTAGTTCATGATACTTAATGCATTAACTCATATAGCCTTATTGTAAAGTGTTTCCAAAATAATTGTTTATTGTAAGTTCATAATATCTAATGCATTAAGCAATGTTAACATATTGAACCTCATTGTAAAGTGTGTTACCCAGGATTTGTGATATAAGAAAAGTAATGTAAAAACAGATATTCACCTCTTTCTGCTAATGTTTCTGTTCATAATGTCCAGTCGCACTGACATACATTTAGCCTTAGTGAACGTGTGTGTGTGTGTGTGTGTGTGTGTGCATGTGGATATCAGCTCTCTTTCAGCCGGATACACACTGGCCATGAACCGGCCTCATCTATCCCACATTCAACCTGCTAGAGATACACCACCATGACCAACTGCAGCATTCTGCAAACTGCTTCCTCAACTGCACACAATAAAACACTTTCTTTCTGGATTTGTTAGTTGGTTTCCTCACCCCATGTGACTTACAAGCTAAAAAATTAAGTTCCAGCCAAGGTCAGTTTAAAAGACTGGAAGCAACAGAGGAAAAACAGAGAAAGAGAGAGAGAGAGAGAGAGAGAAAGAGGGGGTGAATGAGAACATAAAGCAAGGAAGAGGGCAATGGGGGCATTCAGAGTGCAACAATGCAGTTGAAAGGATGAAATGACTGCAGAGGAGGGAGTCTTTTAGGAGTTTGGTCACCAGTTTGTAACGTGTGCATCATGCCTAAAAACAATGCAAACTAAGTCTGTACTGCCAACTTGTGGACATGGGAGGAAACATTTCTAATCATCTCCTTGAAAACACAGAACATATGGAAGCTCTGAACCGCAAGGTGGAAAAAAAACAATAACTGTGAAAAAAAAAATTAAAAATAGTGTCTCAGTTCCTTCCTGAGCCTAAGTCTTAAATTTGTATTCTCTCTTAATTTTTTTTTTCTCTCTTCAAAACATTTTTTTTTCTCTTCAAAAAATGTTGGTCTCTTCACTCACCTGTCAGCTCTCACTTATCACTTGAGAAATAACGCCACAGCGATGTGAGGCCGAATCTGGGTAAGTAAACAAACATTGTTTTAATGTGACGTTAATACATTGTTTGAACTTTAGAAAATTATGGAAGTTTGAGAAAAGGAGCTTGTGCATCTAAGGGGCCGTTCACACAGGACACGTTCTTGTAAATATGCACTAGGCTAGACGGTCCTCTTTGACCGTTGCACCGCATTGTGCGGCCTTTTCCCTAACGTTTGGCGGAGGACTGCTGCGTTTTTAGATGCCCTGTCAAGTTAAAAAGAACACTAAAGACACGTCTCGAGACACCTGCGTTCTGATCTATTCGTGACGTTCCATTTTTTTTAAATTTTTTATTAATTATTATTATTTTTATTTTTATTTTTTTGTGCAGGTACGCTTTCGGTGTGAACGCCCTATAAAAATGTGGCGCTCATGACATGAGACACTGAAAAGACCTTTGTTGTTTTTACATAACCCACTTAAAAATGAGCCAACAGAAGTTAATTTTACACTCCACAAATCCACCGTAATTTTTATTTGTTTGTATTATGAAAATAAACAAATGGGCTTCTAAAAGAAAGGAGCTTGTGTATCTAGGGGGCTGTTTACACAGGACTTTAATTCAAGAACAGCTAGACGTAGCACAACATAAAAGAACAGCTGGTGTTTCGGAACGTTTTTAAAAAGTAGAACTTCTTTTTGCTTGACACCTTTGGGGTCATCACACAGAACAGGTTTTGGTTCCGTCTAAGCTGTTTTTCAATTGTATCCTATATGGTCGTCTTTGACCGTTGCACTGCGTTTTGCTGTTTTTTTCCCCAGCGACTCATGGAGGACCATGTTTATAGACGCCGTGTCAAGTGCAAAAGAACACAAAAGCATCTTGAGACACTTGCATTCTGATCTGTTCGTAGCATTGCGTATATTTATTTTTTTTAGCTCAGGTATGCATTTGGTGTGAACAGCCCCTTACAAATGTGGTGCTAATGGCGTGAGACGTGGAAAACAGCTAGATGTGATGCAACAACCAAAGCTGTCTGTCTGACATGTTTACATTTCCCAACAATTACAAATTAGTGCAGCCGAACGCAACAATGCTTCAAGTAATTTTTATTTGTATAGCGCATTTCACAACACACATCGTTTCAAAGCAGCTTTACAGAAAATCATGCATTAACAGAAAATGAAACTGTAATATCTATAAAGTCTTAGAGTTATCATTGTGTAGTTTGATTAAATATGATTGTATATTGTGTATAAAAATACATAGCATTAGCCAGCATTTTATTTGATCTAATGTCAGATGCCCAAGCCCCCAAAATGCATTTAACAATAGTGACTGGACTCTCTATTTCCACGTTCCTTACAATAGAATCACATATTACTAATTATAATTAATTTTCTTTATTTATCACACATTTGCAGTGAAATTCTTCTTTTTCACATATCCCAGCTAGGCTGGGGTCAGAGTGCAGGGTTGGCCATGATACGGCGCCCCTGGAGCAGATAGGGTTAAGGGCCTTGCTCAAGGGCCCAACAGTAGCATCTTGGCAGTGCTGGGGCTTGAACCCCCGACCTTCTGATCAGTAACCCAGAGCCTTAACCGCTGAGCTACCACTGCCCACTACTAAGGCTCTTTCAACATAATTCTCAGTGGGTGCATCACTGAGTGGGGAGGATCAATTGGAATCCCTAACAGGAACAGGAAGTGGTGTCGCTTTGCTGAGCTTCCTGTGTGAATGGCCCCTCTTGTTAATCATAATGCAGTGATATGTAAACTATTTCACTCCCATGATATATTTTATTACATGGGATACATTTTAGAAGTATCGAGAGGCATTTGGTGAAATAACAGGTAATGAGTTTCTTGATTAAGAATTGAAATCTTCTTCCTTTTTTCAGATTCCAAAGCAACTTATGCTCTCCAAATCAGTTCCATTGACAAGTCTTTCATTATTGCTGAAGACACCTGATCCAGGGGAGGAACTTTTCTCCAATGGTTTTATCAAGGATTAAAGATGTTTGCAAGGTTAGTTTATTTTCTGCCAACTGTGATCTGTCTCTCTTCAGGTAAGTTCTTTTCCCAAACACATGAACAAGAGTCTGGCTGTTGTTAAAGGGCTAATCACCAACAACTTGCATGCCATGCACTCTATGAGATATGAGCAAATAATATAAGATAAAATACCAAATTTGTATGAATTACATTTGTTAAGAATTCACAGATCAAAATTTAGTAGGACATCCATGGATATTTCTCCACACTATTCCAGTTGTCACCTTGTCATTAGCTGGGTTTCCATCGAAATGTTTAGCATTTTTTTTTAACCAAATTTCAAACAATTTGACTTAACACGAATTGTTGCGTGTTTCCATCCAATACATAATGCACATTATTATGAGGGAGCAGCTGAATGAACTCCCTGTTTCAGGGAGAGTTTTATTTGTAAGATTGGAGCAAGTATCTAATTTTAAGTGTGTGATATAATGGGGCTGAAATGGCTGCGATACCTACATGCTGCCAGTCTCTGCATACCTGGTAGCATCCACTCTCAAAACTGTTCTGGCGGATTGTGAGGACCCACTTTACTAACCTGTGGGATAAACACTTCTGAATGACAAGGGATATGTTCAAAGAATTGTGTCTATTTTGGGTCTATGTTTTAATTGTACATGGAGAACTCACATTTCAGTTTTCAGAACTAATGAAAGTCTCCTTTGAGCAGAAGATCACTTCTGATTGGCTCTGTCTCGAGATCTGTATTTGATTATGGTTGCATTGTATTGAGTTACTGGAATGGCTAAATTGAAGAGTTTGGACAGTTGCCAGTTGAGGTTCATTAGAGTACACAGTGAGGCTATCTGGCCCCTCCAAGCAATACACTAGAAAACTATCAACTCTGAAACCATTAAGGTTCAACAGGAGCCTGACTGGAGTAAGTTCACAAAACCATAAATGTCTAAGGCCTGTGGAAGTGGATCTGAGCTTCTGGTTGTTAATGTGTTAGAAGGAATATCAGAGTGCACCAGGCTTTGAATTGGCAATATGACAAGAGGCAGTATAGTCTGTCCAATTTTGATATCGGCTTACAGTAGTTTTGGTGTTTGTTTTTTTTTGCTCGTTTTTTTTGTTTTTTTTTTTTTTTTAATGCATTTTTACTGATGGCCCCAGCAATCCAGTATTAGGTTGCGCTGTTTACACTTTTATTAGCTGGTTGCATTATTGATTTTCCTATGGATGTTTATTCTTTGCTGGTTTACTTTTTGTTTTAGAGGAATTTGTTGTCAAGTGGATTTGCTATTTTGCTTTTTTACAAGCATTGTGAAAATTGTGTGATGGTAGAACATGTTGCTTATTATATGATGCCACCTCAAACCACTTTGTAGTACGTAGGTGTAATAATACCATCATAGATGGAAGATATGTTATATTGAAACTCTGTGGCCTGTTTGAATGTAAAATCATTCTTATATAGATTGTCCCATTTACAAGAATGGATACATGGATGGTTTACACATAAATTTGTTATTCTTGTGTTTCTTGAATAAGCCCCCGTATCAGCATAACAAACTATTGTCTATTAATCCCATCTATATGGGATCAAAATCCCATCAAAAGTATTGCGGTCATGGATCCAAAAATAATAAGCGTGAATCAAAAAAATAAGAGCAAAAATAAATAAAAAGCGCAGATCAAAATAATAAGCACAGATCAAAATAATTAGCGCAGACCAAAAATAAAGAAAAGAAAGAAATTAAAGTCATCAGAATTGCAAACAAAATCATGTTTTTCTTGGTTATATTACTGTTTTTTGTGCTCTGACAATTTTGCTCATATTTATTTATTTTATTTTTTTGAATGCTTACGCTGTATTTTTCTTTGCTTTTGTTTCCAAGTTCTGTGCTTGGTTTTCCAAAACTTGTGAGTAGATGAATGTAGAAATACTTACATATAATTGGGAAAAAAAAAAAAAAATATATATATATATATATATATATACACTATATTGCCAAAAGTATTCGCTCACCCATCCAAATAATTGAATTCAGGTGTTCCAATCACTTCCATGGCCACAGGTGTATAAAATGAAGCACCTAGGCATGCAGACTGCTTCTACAAACATTTGTGAAAGAATGGGCCGCTCTCAGGAGCTCAGTGAATTCCAGCGTGGTACTGTGATAGGATGCCACCTGTGCAACAAGTCCAGTCGTGAAATTTCCTCGCTACTAAATATTCCACAGTCAACTGTCAGTGGTATTATAACAAAGTGGAAGCGATTGGGAATGACAGCAACTCAGCCACGAAGTGGTAGTCCACGTAAAATGACAGAGCGGGGTCAGCGGATGCTGAGGTGCATAGTGCGCAGAGGTCGCCAACTTTCTGCAGAGTCAATCGCTACAGACCTCCAAAGTTCATGTGGCCTTCAGATTAGCTCAAGAACAGTGCGTAGAGAGCTTCATGGAATGGGTTTCCATGGCTGAGCAGCTGCATCCAAGCCATACATCACCAAGTGCAATGCAAAGTGTCGGATGCAGTGGTGTAAAGCACGCTGCCACTGGACTCTAGAGCAGTGGAGACGCGTTCTCTGGAGTGACAAATCACGCTTCTCCATCTGGCAATCTGATGGACGAGTCTGGGTTTGGCGGTTGCCAGGAGAACGGTACTTGTCTGACTGCATTGTGCAAGCTGTGAAGTTTGGTGGAGAAGGGATTATGGTGTGGGGTTGTTTTTCAGGAGCTGGGCTTGGCCCCTTAGTTCCAGTGAAAGGAACTCTGAATGCTTCAGCATACCAAGAGATTTTGGACAATTCCATGCTCCCAACTTTGTGGGAACAGTTTGGGGATGGACCCTTTCTGTTCCAACATGACTGCACACCAGTGCACAAAGCAAGGTCCATAAAGACATGGATGAGCGAGTTTGGTGTGGAAGAACTTGACTGGCCTGCACAGAGTCCTGACCTCAACCCGATAGAGCACCTTTGGGATGAATTAGAGCGAAGACTGCGAGCCAGGTCTTCTCGTCCAACATCAGTGTCTGAACTCACAAATGCGCTTCTGGAAGAATGGTCAAAAATTCCCATAAACACACTCCTAAACCTTGTGGAAAGCCTTCCCAGAAGAGTTGAAGCTGTTATAGCTGCAAAGTGTGGGCCGACGGCATATTAAACCCTATGGATTAAGAATGGGATGTCAATTAAGTTCATATGCGTCTAAAGGCAAGTGAGCGAATACTTTTGGCAATATAGTGTATATATATATATCAAAAATCTAAAAGGTGTGCATTATTGCTGACACCTACATGCACTCTTTGGAGTTGGTTATATGCCTGTAAGTCATTTGCTTCAAATGTTACTGAAGTTGGATACACTATGTTATGGAAAAGTTTGTAAATGTTTTGGATATGTATGCTCCAATGTTGCCTGTATCTTAAGAAACGGCCCCTAAATTTGTGACTATTTGTGTATAAAGAACGTCCAATATCAAGCCAACTTTATTGCATTATTTATTGACGTGGGAATGCTTGGTCACTTGTTTCTGATTTTGCTGCAGTATCGTGGAAAAAGAAAACTACATGTAGCCATGCCTGTGGTGCCAGCATGGAAAAGCGGATCAAGTTCGGTTTTGAACTCGCGACTACATTGGTACAGCTAGTAAAAATATGCATCAAACATCCACACCAACCCAGCCTTGTTTTTTTTTTTTAGATATGCAGCCAATGACCTACAAACACGGAAGTCTTAAGTAATTCCTAAACTAAAGTATCTGCTAAATAAATTCAGCTGACTCGATACATGTGTTAACGGACTATGATCATGGCCTACTTGGACAACACATTGTTTCCTAGAGCTGGCAGAAAATACTCAAAACAGACACAAGCAGAGTATCTATCAACCACAAATAATATAATATTAAGCAGCAGCTGTCAGAGTTGCATTGGAGTGACGGCACCTCCACTCTTCGAATGAATGGCTAGAGGAGGAGCTGTGGATCAAGAACTAGTGGAGCAATAGGGACGCAAAACTCCCCGATTTACATGAAACTCACTCACAAGTTTTGGAAAACCAAGCGCAGAACTTGGAAACAAAAGCAAAGAAAAATACAGTGCAAGCATACAAAAAAATAAAAATATGAGCAAAAAAAAAAAAAAAAAACAGTAATATAACCATGGAAAACATGATTTTGTTTGCAATTTTGATGACTTGCTTTGATTTTTCTGTTGTTTTTTCAGCATATTTTAAATGGGTTTATATGTATTTGATTAATGCTTGTTATTTTTTGATCTGCGCGAACTATTTTGATCTGCGCTTTTTATTTATTTTTGCGCTTATTTTCTTATCTGAGCTTATTTTTTGATTCACGCTTATTATTTTGATTCACGCTTATTATTTTTGGATCTGTGACCACAATACTTTTGACGGGATTTTGATCCCATACATCTATTCAGTTTCTCTTTCATGGTATGTACCAGTAATATTCTTTAGAGAGGTTAATTAGGTTAGCTAGCTGTCAATAAACCAATTTCACACGGTCTATTCAATGACCATATTACTCAAAGTTCAAAACTATTTGTAAAATTCAATCAAATGAATTCCGCTCATTAAAACATGCATTAAAGCATTTAATAGAGAGATTAACCACGGTGTTTGCTTTCATCTGAAGTTTATTTCAGAGGTTTATTGAACTGTTTAGTGTTGTTTTTAGCATGATTTTTTAACACAGTACATGTACTTCCAGCGGCGATCTCTGAAAGAATTAAAATCAGATTAGTGAGCATACAGTCTGACATGCCTGTCTGGAAATAACATGGCGTATTAATTATTATAAATAATATTATGAGTAACGATATTCACATTTTTAAAACTGCAAAAAGCTATACTCACTCATGCTTATTTTCATGGTAGCTTTCAGCACCCACCAGAACATGCTGGTAAGGTACAATCCAATGGAAAGCCTCATCAAAATAGTTCACGTACGTAGACCACTGACAGTTGGAGTTACAGTGACCGTTACCTCTGCAGCAGTAAAACTGCCATCTGTGTGAAAACATGACATTGACATCAGCTTGTGTGAACTAAAGGAAACTCAAGTTGAAACTTCAAAATTGGACAAAAATCTGAGTTCACCGCCTGTCCTCATGTTTGTTTTCATGGTAGCTGCTCATTCCTGCAATTACGTGGTGTGGTGGACACTCAAAGGTGAATGCCTGGTCAAAGTTATTGGCGTAAGGAGACAAGAAACAGTCTGAACCCTGGCTAAAGGTGGATGCACAGCCAAATTCCCACAGCCGGTCCTCATGATGGTTGTCGTGTTGGCTTTGATTGAATTAGACAAGTAAAGAACATCAAAAAATGAAAACATTTTAAAATCTTTGCTAGCAATGTTATTCATATTTAAATGTATTGAATTTGGCCTTTGCAAACTTTTTCCAAACATAGAATTCTTGAATTGGGGAAAGTTTTAAGCTCAAGGAAAATTGTAGTTATAATAAACTTCAAATAAGCTGTACTTGCCTTTTAATTGAAGATATCGACTGGCCTGGAGGGCAGTTAAAATTCAGTGGCTGATCATAGCTGTTGTGCCAGCGTAACTCTGCGGAGTTTGATTCAGAGAATGACAAACCATTATAATAGCTATAGCAGATATGTTTAATAATAATAATAATAATAATAATAATACAAAAAATAAGATGTTTATTTAAGTCACACACCTTGTCCACTGGCCAAGAGTCCAGTCAGCAGCAGAAATAGAGCAACTCTCCTCATAGTGTCTTTTGTTGGGCTCAAGAGCGGTCAAAAGGCAATTTGAGACACAACCGTTTGACTTTTAAAGACTACAGATCCGAGGGTCCCCATATGTAAGTGTCAACTTGTTGCCATGTGTGGGAAATAATCATGTTTGAACAGGTGGGCTCAGGGCAAGGTGGTTATTTTTTGAGTTTTGAATATAGGTTGAAAAATAAATAATTTCCAATTTCCAATTATTTTTTAGTTTAGTTTGTCATTTTGCAAACTGTTTCAGTTTTAGATTAGTTTTAGTTTTTCAATGAATTGTAGTTTTTGTTTATTTTAGTCTATCCATATATTTAATTAAAAAAATAAAAAATAAAAAAATATTAGTTTTTGATTTAATAAATAATTTCTTTTTTAGGGTTTTAGGATTTAGTGTATCATGTGAAAGTGTATGTTTCTATACATACATATATATATATCGTTTTTAACTAACCACATTTTAGCTTTTTTTATTTTTATTTTTCTGTGAAATGCAGAAATTCCATGTAGTCTGTTCTATCTACGTATATTGTGCCATAATTCATGTATAATAATAATAATAATAATAATAATACGATTTGTTAGTGCTTCAAATTTCATGTCAGCTACTTTACACATTTTAAAACAATTTTAAACATTTAAAAGACAATTCCCATATCTAACATTTAAGTGCTTGTACAGTTGAAGTCAGAAGTTTACATACACTTAGGTTGAAGTCATTAAAACTAAATTAACCACTCCACAGATTTCATATTGGCAAACTATAGTTTTGAAATCTACTTTGTGCATGACACAAGACATTTTTCCAACAATTGTTTACAGACAGATTGTTTTACTTTTAATTGACAATATCACAATTCTAGTGGGTCAGAAGTTTACATACACTAAGTTAACTGTGCCTTTAAACAGCTTGGAAAATTCCAGAAAATTATGTCAAGCCTTTAGGCAATTAGCCAAATAGCTTCTGATAGGCTAATTGGTTAACTGGAGTCAACTGGAGGTGTACCTGTGGATGTATTTTAAGGCCTACCTTCAAACCCAGTGCCTCTTTGCTTGACATCATGGGAAAATGTTAAAAAAATCTGCCAAGACCTCAGAAAAACAATTGTGGACCTCCACAAGTCTGGCTCATTCTTGGGAGCAATTTCCAAATGCCTGAAAGTACCATGTTCATCTGTGCAAACAATAGTACGCAATTATAAACACCATGGGACCACACAGCCATCTTACCACTCAGGAAGGTGACGCATTCTGTCTCCTAGAGATGAATGTAGTTTGGTGTGAAAGCATCATGTTGTGGGGGTGCTTTGCTGCAGGAGGGACTGGTGCACTTCACAAAATAGATGGCATCATGATGAAGGAAAATTGTGGATTTATTTAAACAACATCAAGACATCAGCCAGGAAGTTAAAGCTTGGTCGCAAATGGGTCTTCCAAATAAACAATGACCCCAAGCATACCTCCAAAGTTGTGGCAAAATGGCTCAAGGACAACAAAGTCAAGGTACTGGAGTGGCAATCACAAAGCCCTGACCTCAGTCCGATAGAGAATTTGTGGGCAGAACTGAAAGTGTGTGTGAGCAAGGAGTCCTACAAACCTGACTCAGTTCCACCAGTTCTGTCTGGAGGAATGGGCCAAAATTCCAGCAACTTATTGAGAAAATTGTGGAAGGCTACCCAAAACGTTTGACCCAAGTTAAACAATTTAAAAGCAATGCTACCAAATTCTAACAAAGTGTATGTAAACTTCTGACCCACTGGGAATGTGATGAAAGAAATAAAGCTGAAATAAATCATTCTCTCTACTATTATTCTGACATTTCACATTCTTAAAATAAAGTAGTGATCCTAACTGACATAAGACAGGGAATGTTTTCTACGATAAAATGTCAGGAATTGTGAAAACCGAGTTAAAAGTATTTGGCTAAGGTGTATGTAAACTTCTGTCTTCAACTGTACCATGTAAAAAGTGGTGTGTTTGTTCAACATGATTACATGCGAAAGTCAGCATGTTGTTTTTGAGAGTTTTGGTACCCTTGGATCATATACATTATGCTGGCTCACTGACAAGCTCCATCTCCCATCAGACATTTTTACATCAATTCAAGCATGTTTACCTTCTCTTGTGGTGCAACCTGAAGCACATTGCATCAACAGTGTGGAAGACCATAGATTGCATCTCGCACTGAAATCAGAAAGTAATTGCATTCGCATAATCAGTGATGAGCGTGATTCGGAGGTTGCATTTTTTTTTTTATCCCCTAACATTACATTTTTCACTCCACTGATGGTTAGGTTTAGGGTTTGGAATAGGGGTTACAGTTAATAAAATATGCCTTCCTCTTCACTGTATTACATCTGTACAACTGAAAGCCACTCGCTTTTGGCACCCCTTCATGGACATTTAATTTGGAAAACAAACACTTACTGATTTGGCATCTGGGGGCAGTGTTTTGAATTTTTGTAAGAACAAACTGATTTTAAGCTAAAGAAAAGTCACCATACTGCTCACAAACTCACTGTGAGATCAGTCTGGTCTGTCTTAGCTGTCTGAATGTGACCTGCAATGTCTGATTTACCCCGTCGGAAAATGAACATTTTCATTTTAGTTAGTTTTAAAACAATGCTGGAAAGTTTGTTTATTTTTGTGTAGAAATTTTATTTTATTTAGATTCCGTTTTAGTTTGTTGACTAGAATAACCTTGGTGGGCTGATTCTAGCCAAAGTATTTTTAGCAAGTCAGTTTACTCGGCGGCCACCTTTTGAATGCTCCCGGGCAGTTATACAAGTAAACAAGCGGCATGCCAGTGCAGCTTCTATCTACTTGAATGGGGAAAGACCAAAATCTTCAAAACCGGTGGTCAAGATTACTTTCAAAGAAAATATTTCAAATCATCAGTAAAATCTGATGACACTTTTTTCATAAATTGTGCTTCTTTACCTCAGAACAGAAACAGAAAAATTCACAGCTTGTATAGCTAATGTGCATTCTCGAGTTGACTGACAGATGTCTGTATCTAAAAGGTGATTGGCTCTTTTACTTGTAAAGTGGGACTTCCTTTGTACATCCGTTGACCTTTGGGCATTCCAGTTTCTCCCATTAATTTTAGTAGAAGCGACCAGTCTCTGTTCTAGCCCTGAATTTACAGTGGATTTCTCAGGAATATTTGTGCAATTTAATTGCAGTTATTGTCTTATAATTTAGCAATTTTTTTTATAAAGAAATAAAGCCTGATATGATACATTCACCCAAATATTACAGGAATGCCCAAGAGTAGTTCACCCCAAACTAAATTTTTTAATTAAAAAAATCATTTTTTACTCGCCCTCTTGTCATTTCAAAGCTGTATGAATTTCTCTCTTCAGTGGAAATCAAAAGAATGAAGAGTATCAAAGAATATCCTGAACTCTCTTGTCCTTATAATGAAAGGGAACTGGGGCTGTCATGTTCCAAAAATCACCCTTTTTCTGTCAGCTGTGTGACCCTGCATTACAAGGAATGTATAGATTTTCTCTGCAGAACACTTACAATGATCGTTTAATAAAAAATAAAAAATAAAAAATAAAAAAAGCTTAAGAACACATACCCAAATATTTCATACAGTCAACATGATCCCCTCGCATCAGTTACGGTATACAGTTTGTTTAGAAAGGTGGGGCTCATTCAATCCACAGTTTTTGACGCTATGATTAAAATTTTCTGGTCTCGAGACGCCAATACTGCCAAAACAAGCGATCCAGGGGAGAACAACCATTTAATTGTTACTTGGATTACAAATGAATTTCAGGCTCAACTTGTTGGATGTCATAACTCAGAATAATTCATATCAACGTAACTAACATCGTTCAGGAAAAAGGTGGATAGCAACTTCTGAATTTAAAGGGGATGCTTTGGAAACTCACATTATTTTTTGGATATGTTTTTGTAAATGTACAGTATATATAGTCATGAGGCCATTGCAGTAAGCATCTGGACATTTTTTTTATGAGTTTAATAAAACAAAGTGATAAAGAACACATCAGAAATGTAGCACAAAGCTATACCTATCATACCTAACCCAAATCCTACCTCGGTCTATAAACATAATTTTGCTAATGTTACTGTTCATGTCATTATTCAGAGTCTGTAAGGACACATAACTTAAGTTTTGCCTTCATAAAACATACGTACATTACAGCTGTGATTTGGTGGCAGACAAGACCCAGAGGTGAGTGGACTTCATGCAAATGCTTTGTAAAGTAAAGAAAACTCAAATAACTTTTAAATTTAAAAATGTAATTATATTTAAATTGTACTGTCTATATTCCTTTTGTAAAAATAAATAAATTGCCCAACAAGTGACTCATTGCTACCAACTTTATCAAATTCTTAGTTCAATAATGACATTTGTCTTATTATATGCTTTTATCTGGAGTTTATTTCAGATTTTGAATTTGAGTGGTCATTTGTGAGGATCTCAGCATTGCACTTTGGAACAGTACATGTACTTCCAGCACCGGTCTCTGAAAACATTAAAATCATGCATCATATTAGTGACTATTGGAATATGCGGTTTAGCATGCCGTTATGATTCCTGCCTCATTTGTGTTACCCTTTTCACTGTCTAAAAACCTTTCATCAATTTTCAAATTTCCCAAATATTAATGAGAAGAAAGAAAACATTTAATTTCATTAAAACATTACAAATCTGCTGCTTGTAGTTTGAAAATATCAATCCTTATTACTCAGCTCTCTGGAATGCTTTCTGATTTTTCAGTCAAGATTTGAGTGGTCAAATAATCTTGTATGATGACCGCTGAACTGTACAATAGCTGTGAGAGTTTCATGTCTTTTGCATCAGCCCACTTTCTCTTTCATGTCCATTTTTTGTGGAGTATCTGTAGAATAATTAGGATTATGTAAAGTCAGCAGGTCATTATCATAAAATAAACCCCTTCAGGGTGATAAGACTGGTCTACAAACCCTGATCACCCTGTTAAAGATTATTTTGCGATATATAATCCCTTACTTGTATAACATCAGATGATATTCATGTTGAAATATTTTGGGAAGTAGTACTTACTCATGTTGATTTTCATGGTAGCTTTCAGCACCCACCAGACTATAGTTAGGTAGAGTCCAGTAGAAATACTCAAACCAGTTCACATAGGGAGTCCACTGACAGTCAGTATTACAGTGACCGTTACCAATTCTACCACCTGCGTAAAAGCATGGTATTGACCTCAGCTCTGGTGACCTCAAATGAATCTTTAAAATCAGTCAAATAATCAGAGCTCACCGGCTGTCCTCAGGTTTGTTATGGTAGCTGGCCATTCCTGCCATTGCGTGATGTGGTGGACACTCAAAGGTGAACGGCTGATCAAAGTCATTCACGTGAGGAGACCAAAAACAGTCTGAACCTGCATTGAAGATGCTTACATTCAAATTACCACAGCCTGTTTTCATGAGGATTATGATGTTGGCTTTGGATTCATTAGGCCAGGAAATAAGAGGCACAAATTAACCCCGTTTTCTTTAAATAAAACTTTCAGATGGATTTGTTTGCATTGACCACATTCTCATAAGTTTATATGATCAAAGAATTAAGAATTACTTTCTTCCAGGGTTGGGAAAAGGTCAGAATGTAGAAATTTGCTTCCTTTCCATTCATGAGTTGAAATTTGCGTGGAAAATCAATTGAAACAGCATTCTAAATTCAATTCTGTTTGGCACATAACCCTGCTTTCTACTCACCTTTTTATGGAGGATATTGACGGTCCTTGAGGCTGATCATAGGAGTTTTCCCAGTGTAACTCTGTATGGGTTAAGTCAGACATTTTTAACAAAACATTATACATTTATAGAATGTTTTCAGGTGAAAAATGTATGAAGCTAAAAATATCATCAATAAAATGCTGCAGTGATGTGTGCTAATCATGTTTAAACAGGTGGGGCTGATTTTACCTTCTGTATTTCAAGGTGATTTCTCACAAACTTACCAACAGTCATGGGGAAAAAGTACACCCTCGAATTCTATGGTTTTACGTATCAGGACATAATAAAAATCATCTGGTCCTTAGCAGATCTTAAAATTAAATACAACTTCAAATGAACAACACCACATGACACATTACACCGAGTCATGATTTATTTAACAAAAATAAAGCCAAAATGGAGAAGCCATGTGTGAAAAACTAAGTATACCTAATGATTCAATATCTTGTAGAAACACTTTTAGCAGCGATAACTTCAAGTAATCGTTTTCTGTATGACTTTATCAGTCTCTCACATCGTTGTGGAGGAATTTTGGCCCACTCTTCTTTACAAAGTTGCTTCAGTTCATTGAGGTTTGCGGGCATTTGTTTATGCACAGCTCTCTTAAGGTCCCACCACAGCATTTCAATCGGGTTGAGGTCTGGACTTTGACTGGGCCATTGCAACACCTTGATTCTTTTCTTTTTCAGCTATTCTGTTGTAGATTTGCTGGTGTGCTTGGGATCATTATCCTGTTGCATGACCCAATTTCGGCCAAGCTTTAGAATGTCGGTCAGATGGCCTCACATTTGACTCTAGAATACTTTGGTATACAGAGGAGTTCATGGTCGACTCAATGACAGCAAGGTGCCCAGGTCCTGTGGCTGCAAAACAAGCCCAAATCATCACCCCTCCACCAACGTGCTTGACAGTTGGTACGAGGTGTTTGTGCTGATATGCCGTGTTTGGTTTTCGCCAAAAGTGGCGCTGTGCATTATGGCCAAACATCTCCACTTTGGTCTCGTCTGTCCAAAGGACATTGTTCCAGAAGTCTTGTGGTTTGTTCAGATGCAACTTGCAAACCTATGCTGTGCTGCCATGTTCTATTTAGAGAGAAGAGGCTTTCTCCTGGCAACCCTTCCAAACAATCCATACTTGTTCAGTCTTTTTCTAATTGTACTGTCAAACTTTAACATGCTAACTGAGGCCTGTAGAGTCTGAGATGTAACTCTTGGGTTTTTTTGCAATTTCTCTGAGCACTGCATGGTCTGAACTTGGGGTGAATTTGCTGGGACGTCCACTCCTGGGAAGATTGGCAACTGTCTTGAATGTTTTCCACTTGTGAATAATCTTTCTTACTGTAGAATGATGGACTTTAAATTGTTTGGAAATGGCCTTATAACCCTTCCCAGATTGATGGGCAGCAACAATTGCTTCTCTAAGGTCATTGCTGATGTCTTTCCTCCTTGGCATTGTGTTTACACACACCTGAATGCTCCAGACCAGGAAACTGCTAAAACTTTGGCTTTTATAGAGGTGGTCAATTGATCAAGGGCATTTGATTAGCAGCACCTGGCTACTACTTAGCCTCTTAATTCCTATGGAAGCAGTAAGGGTGTACTTAGTTTTTCACACATGGATTCTTCATTTTGGCTTTATTTTGCTTAAATAAATCATGACACGGTGTAATATGTAATGTGTTGTTGTTCATCTGAGGTTGCATTTACCTAATTTAATACATAATTTTAAGTCCTGCTAAGGACCAGATGATTTTTATTATGTCCTGACATGTAAAACCATAGAATTCAAGGAAGGTGTACTTTCTTTTTCCCATGACTGTATATGCTAATATATAAATATTTACATAATAAATTCAGATCCTTAACATCATATCTTTGGTCTCAGTATAGTGCAGTGATCACAATCTTCCCTTATTCCACCTGCCAGACAGTTTATGACCAGGGCCTGCTTTATATCTTAAGTTTTTCTTTATAATTTTATCAAGGTCAGGATTTACTATGATTGCTCATTATTTAGTATTCTACTAGATACTTCTAACACCAGTATTTTTGTACATTTTAATATTATGAAAGAGTACGGGTGCCATGCAATGCTGCCCTTATACCACTTGAATCACTTATTGGGCACATGGAAGAGGGGCCTCACACATAAAAATTTTGTCTTGTCCCCATAACTTTTACAGATGACCCTGCCCTTTCTATTTCAGAGGTTAAAAAAAAAAATACATCTTGCAAGGACCAAAGATGGAAGCTTAATTTTGAAAGCTAAGCTTATGTTGGATGTTATGTTGAAGTTATGCAAGTTAGAAATACATCTTAAGGGCTGTTACTCTATGAGAAGGGAAATATAAACATTAATTCACATTATTATGCTATGATAAGTCACCTTAACTTTCAAATGGGTCTCATAAACACCCATTATTTCGAAAATGAACAGTTTGGACATAACGTCAACATGACTGGGTTTTATCAGAAAGATTATACAATTTTTGTTTGTATACGCAGGTCATTTAAAATCAGTTTAAAAATTAACCAAGGCCTATTGTTAGTGCCAAACATCTATCATATCTTGATGCCCAGTGTAAATCAAAAGGGATTATATGCCAGTATATACAGTAAATGCAGCTGAAAAAGGAGTAGTTTGCAACTAGCAAAAATTGTCTTTGAATTAGAAAGTCAAAAGCCAAATAGTAAAATTATTAAAATCAGTTTTCATCATTTTTTTAAAAAAAGTATTAAATATTTTACATTTAAACGAATAAATATGATTATGCACAATTATTTCCATCTGAATTTATATTGAACTTTTAACTCTGTCTAAACTTCATAGGTGGCTTTGACATGCTTTGAAATGTATTTGGACTATATTTTTCAGAGGTCAGAGAAGTAAATAGCCATGTGCTCAAATGGCTGGAAGAGGTCAAACAACCCAAAGATAAATAATTAAAATCATAATAAACCATGAGAAACTCATCAAAATGGTTTTATTATTAAAAAGTGTTAAATGTTCTAACCATGACTCTGTACAATCTATTACATTAATATTTCAAGTTAAGAACTGTTCAGTGAATTAAATAAAAATTAGGCATACATTTAAAGCATTTTAAGACTAGCATACAAATAAAACCTGTTGATGTATGTATTGGACAAACAATTTTTTGTTGCAGGAAAAACAGATTTGACATATTAAATCACTTTTAAAAAAAAAAAAAAGAGTTTTACATTCCCTTGTTACAACGTGGAATCATGTAGCTTAGCAACAATAAAGCAAAAAATCTTGGAGCTTACATTCCTTTTTCTGCTCTCTCTCTCATACACACATATGGCTCTTGGTTTTACAGTGAGTCTCGTTTCTTGTGGGTTTATGCATCTGTGTCCATTCACAGAGATGTTTCTTTGGAGTCTTTGATCTCAGTGATGGGTGGCTGGAACATCAAGATCTCTGTAAACGTGTGACCTGTTAAATGAAAGACAGAGATCGCAATGAACCAAAAGCCAGGAATAGGAAATAAGAGCTGTTTTTTCACCCATCTCCCATATCTCTAACTCTTTTCCCTCTCTATTTTTCTTTCAATTTCTCTTAAACTGTCTTTCCTGCACCTTCTAATGTGCACATGCAATTTTATGTGGCCTAAGGAAGGATTCAGCTTTGTAAACCATTAAGTGCCCCATTGCGCAAGACAACTGTGTCTCATCATAGCAAACTCTTGTTAGCTAGCAACATTAACCACCCAACCCTTCTCCCCCATCCCTCTCATACGTTTCCACTGCTCCAGAGGCAGTTCTGTGTTGTCCATGGAGTGGTCGTATGGTAGGGCCTCCGTCTCCTCCTCTGGTTCTCTGAACTCAGTAAACAGAGGGAGCTCAAGGGCTTCTGCAGCACTCACACGTTTCTCTGGATCCAGAACCAGCATTCGCTCGAGAGCACTTACAGCTGACAAGACACATAAGACACGAATAACTATGATCATCAGACCACTTTCACTCAAGTCCCACCACCCAACATGACAAAAGAAATAATAGCTTACCCTCTGAGCTGGCTTTAAAGAAAATAGTGTTTAAGTCCTTCTTTGGTACTTTAGGTAGACCTCTGAGGTAGTTTTTGGCCTATATGGATGGATGAAAAAAAACACATGGATGAATTGTGCATTTATGTGTCTGCATATATTTGTATGTTATCCATTTCACTCTCTTATCTGTAATACACTCACATCTTGGCTTTGTAGCTTCACGATGAAATCTGGCGCTGGTGTTCCTGTGATTTTCATGATTTCTCTTAGCTGGTCCAGGTCTGAAAATCTTGATCAAGGATTTAGTGAAATAGAATGGAGACAGTACCATACAGTACAGGACATATGCAGTGATAGCTAGTATTATTAATGTAAAAACTATTTTTAATATATATAAAAACATTTATTAAACTGATTATTAGCACCACTTTTATGAGAAAAAGATACGGTCATTTCCTTTAAAAAGTGGTCTTCCAAGCAACATCTCCGCCATGATGCAGCCCACCGACCAGATATCAACTAAAAAAAAAAAAAAAGAGAGAATAGAGCGATGAATTAGGGAAAAAGTCTAAAGATCTGTCAACAAAACTACTTATAATCTTGACCAGAGTTTTTTCCAAATTGGGGTCCGGGGACCCCCAAGGGCAGCTAAGGGGGTTCTAGGGGGTCCACGGATGAAAAAAAAAAAAGTGTAAAAATGTAGCAAAAAAAAAAAAAAAAAAACTGACATTAACAAATTTGACAATATTATTGTTTCATTCTGCTTTCTAATGACTAGTTGGAAATCATGAGCTTATTATTTTGTTCTATTGACGGCCATAGTTTTTATAGGTTTTTAGATTAGATAGGTTTGTGATTAAAAACATATGAAGAAACTTTTGCTTGCTCTCTCTCTTTTTTTTTTTAGGGCCATATTCTCAGTAAAGCTGCTTTGGAACAATATTTCTCATGAAAGCGCCATACAAATACATTTGAATTTCATTTTTCTCTTTTTATATTTCATTTTTTCTTAATAATAAAAACAAGGTGATGAGGAAAAAAAAAAAGATTGTAAATACAGAATATTATTTGAGATAATATTTTACAGATAATATTTTAATAATATATTTTGGCTTTAATGCAATGACAAAATAAAAGCCAATCATTTAATTTCAATAACATGTTGTCTATATAATATATATCACACTATTTTTCTCACACAGTAAAACTGGGTTTTTATACATGAAAATCTAAAGCTGCTTTTATATTATAGGAAGGGGATCCCTCGTAAGGCTATTATCATATTTGGGGGTATTGACCTTATTCAAGCGAGCACCATCTTTGATTTTTAATGGGAATGACAAGGAGGCTGTGAGAGATAGACTTACCATCTCTTCAATGGGCTGTACGGCAGTTTAAAGTGTTTTTGGATCATTCCACGGACAAAACATTGAAAACATATCTGTCCAAGAACTCCAGACAACATGAGCTGTGGAAAATCAGGTGTGATCTAGGAGCTTTATACCATTCGCACCATTGAAGAGATGGTAGGTCTATCCCTTGCAGCCTCGTTGTCATTCCCATTAAAAATCAAAGATGGTGCTCGCTTGAATAAGGTCGAATACTTGGCATCAAAAAAGTTTGAAAACTGCTGATAGACTACTGATGTCATTGTGATGTCGTACAGCGGCATCTGGTGGTGAGGCAGTGGAGTAGCTACGTTTGTTGGCACAAATGCTCGAGTATCAGTGCGTGCACATACCTGTCTGTCTGCACAAATGTATTTCTCACCTGTTTGTGAGTAATGCATCCAGTTGAGGATAACTTCTGGCGCTCTGTACCAGCGAGTCACCACATAACCTGTCATTTCTGAATCCGTCTGACGTGCAAGTCCAAAGTCCAAGATCTGTATACAAACATGCAATTACTAAAATCTACAACATGACTAGACAAGACAGCACATTGTATTATTTATAATAATAATACATCAGAATTATACATTATAACTAAATAGGCTTTAATGTATATAAATGATGTAAGTGAAATTCCAGCTTCCTCTTCATTTGCATTATTATATTGACACAGTATGTTTAATACCTTCAGCTCACAGTCCTGGTTCACTGCCAGATTTCCTGGTTTGAGATCCTGAGAAATGACAATCAGAGTAGACAATTACAATAATCACAATGCTAAAACTCATGAACACAAATCTTATAAACTTGCATATATACATAAAGAGGTGGTAAATTGTGAGAAAAATGATCCTGTTTAATAGCTACACCACTCTGTTTTCAAAAGAAACAAGTATAAATTCCTCCATAAATGTTTTCAGACGTGTTGAGAGAGTGTAGAAAGAGAAGGAGTGGACAGAGGATGAATGAAGTGGTCACCCAGCCCCCTCTGTGCATCTTATTAAACCCACTTACCCTGTGAATGATCCCAGCTGAATGAATATACTATGGATGAGACAGAGAGAAAAAGACAGATTTATAGATACCACAAAGTTGTAGACAATGACAGAGAGTTTCAGAGGTTTAAATGGATATACATCAATCAGCCACAACATTAAAACCACCTGCCTAATATTGTGTAGGTTCCCATCTGGCCGCCAAAACAGCGCCAACCCGCATCTCAGAATAGCATTCTGAGATGATATTCTTCTCACCACAATTGTACAGGGAGGTTATCTGAGTTACCGTAGATCTAACCAGTCTGGCCATTCTCTGTTGACCTCTCTCATCAACAATGCATTTCTGTCCACAGAACTGCCACTCACTGGATGTTTTTTTGTTTTTGGCACCATTCAGAGTAAATTCTAGAGACTGTTGTGTGTGAAAATCCCAAGAGATCAGCAGTTACAGAAATACTCAATCCAGCCCATCTGGCACCAACAATCATCCATGCGATTATCTAATCAGCCAATCATGTGGCAGCAGTGCAGTGCATAAAATCATGCAGATACGGGTCAGGAGCTTCAGTTAATGTTCACATCAACCATTAGAATGGGGAAAAAATGTGATCTCAGTGATTTGGAGCATGGCATGATTGTTGGTGCCAGATGGGCTGGTTTGAGTATGAATGGTGAATGGTGCCAAAAAAAAAAAAAAAAAAGAAAAAGAAAGAAATCCAGTGAGTGGCAGTTCTGTGGACGGAAATGCCTTGTTGATGAGAGAGGTCAACAGAGAATGGCAAGACCAGTTCGAACTGACAAAGTCTACGGTAACTCAGATAACCACTCTGTACAGTTGTGGTGAGAAGAATAGCATTCTGAGATGCGGGTTGGCGCTGTTTTGGTGGCATGAGGGGGACCCTACACAATATTAGGCAGGTGGTTTTAATATTGTGGCTGATCGGTGTCTATCTGTGTCTAACCTTCAGTCCCCTCAATATCTGATAGACCAGAAACTGCACCCTGTCTTCTGAAAGTCTCTCCATCTTCATCAGCTTTCCCAGATCAGTGCCCATAAACGGCATCACCAGGTAACTGGGATAGAAAGACATTAAAAGACTTTAACTGGCATTGGACTGCTGGTCTGTGTACTGTTGCACCTTAAACAGTAGCCTACCATTTTTCTCTGATAGTGTTAATATATCTGGCACCTTGATCTCTAGTTATCATTATCAGCCATTGAAAAGACCCACTGGTTGAGAACTAAAAGAAGAATCGACTTACAAGTCCTGAAATCTGTCCAACAAGATTTCCGAGGTAAAGACATCCAGCAGCCCAATAACCTGTTATGGCCAATAGTAAGTTTGAACATTAAAATTAGATGTTAGGGAACAGTATATAGTAAACTTATACATCTTAATCTTTGGCAGAAGTGGAAGGGAAAAAAAGAGAAAAACTATAACCCTTCAAGATCAAAAATGAATGAACATTACACATCATTATAATAATGTAAATGGCAAATGTAGATACTGTTAACATACATTCTCATGTTTCATATGCTTGAGCAGTCGTAGCTCTCTGTAAGCCCGTTTGGCGAACAATGTGGACTGGAACGGCCGATGGAGCTTTTTGATGGCCACACGCACTCCTGTCTTGTGGTCAATGGCTGAACTTTGGATATATTAGGAGGAGTAAGATGCTATTTCATTGTGAAAATCAACACCTTGCTAAGAACAAATATTAGGTGGTCATTTTGATGATTTCAATTTTTTCATAAAAGACATGTTCATGTTTATTTTGTGACCACAAATATGTCCAGGACAGATTTTTAAAGAAATTGGAGCAGATTATTGGTCATCTATTCAACACCTAAACACAGTTGCACATTCAGTTGGATTTTGAGAATGATGCGTAATGCGTAACAAGTAAAACAGTTTCATTACGCAAAAGTTAGAAACTTAGTGGACATCTGAAGAATCTGTTAAAGCGTTAAGCTTGTTGCACCGACTGAAGACCAATAGAATGCCTTTAATTCGGCTACTTCTGCTTGTTAAACACAGACAATAGCATCAGCAGGGAGGCTTTGCTAGTGACTCCATGTCTTGCAAAGTGAGAAGAGTTTACAGAGGTTTCGCAGTTGAGGGAATGGATAAGTCTTGAGGTCTTCAGTTTGAAATAAAACGGAGAAAGCAGTCCAAAAGATTGAACTATTAAAAATAGACGAATTTTTCAGCGTTCTTTGCAGAAAGGCTCATTCTGTTTAGCAATTTCCTTTAGAAATATTGTTCTTTCAATTCAAAGAGCCGGTGTTACGTTTTCTCTAATGTCCATCAGCTTGTTACGTTATTTACCATCTTGAGCTTAAAAGTAAAGGAATGTGTACGTTTGAGGAACTAGAGTTTTCTCACCAAACCGTTCCGTACGCTCCGGTTCCTATTTGGATGAGATTGCCATATCTCGCCGGCACGTCCCAAACGGTCCTGTTAATATCCTGGCGATAAAATCCCGACCTGGTCCGAAGTGACATCCTGAGAGTTCGTTGGAAAGTGTGTCTTTAAAATACGAAAATATTGCTTTCACTTGCTCATGATTTATCCGGTATTTTGATTAAACGCACACCGAAGGAGCGCAAAGAAAGCGCAACTTAGAGAGCGGCAGGCGGAATTGTGGGCGGTTCCGCAATTACGCACTGGAGACACACTGGTCCACACAATACGTTACATGCTTTTAATAAAACACATGATTAAGTGACTTTTTTGTCAATACCAGAATATGTTCAGCTGTGCCTATAGCGTCTAAAAATCTAATTTGGCTCTAATTATAACATGCTATCTACATTTCTAAAAGTTACACACATCATCTTAAGCAATTTTTTGTAATGTGAGGATAATATGTGAGTTTAATTGATTCCCTCTAGTTAAAAACACCAAACACAGCAACTGTTTGAAGAAAATGAGTTTTAGTTGTGTTAAGAAATTAGAGGGTGAGGGGGGAAGAGGCTACATGCTGGTGGGACTGGCCGAATCACAGACAAAAGGAAGAGAGATCCATCCAGTCCCACTGAAACAGCTGAAGGCAGTTTTTATCTTTGTTAAAAATACATGCAGGAGTCCAGGAGGAGGGATACACAGCATAATACAGAGGGCAAAGGGCTAAGGCCACATATCCAGAATTTCCACCCTATTAGTATTTGACATTTGAACAACTTTAGAGAAGTAACACTTGGTTTGTATTTTATACCATCATAGTAATATTTGTGGTGGACTTTTTTTTTTTAGTTCCTAAGAAAGTATTGTAATGAAGTCAGCACATTCGATAAGGGTTTCTGTAATTTACATGTGTAAACGTGCAGTTTCATGACATCAAAGTCGCTTTGACTTCAAAATGTCTAAAATAAATGATAAATTGATGTGATGCAAACTTACTTTACCACTTCCTGAATTGTAGTTTCCTATATGAACACATTCATTTGCTTAACATCTACTGCTATTTTCCAAATCCTTTTCAAGTATTGTGTAAAACACAGTAAAACAAACTTTCAGAACATGTGCTTAATTGTCATGAAAGTAATACCACAATGCCAAAAATCCTAATGGTTCTAAAATTAGGCTTCCTTTTTCTTAATCAAAATAATTTATTTATTTATTTAATTATATTTTGGGGTGAAATATTACGTGAAGATATCCTAGACAGGTTTCGTGAGATTCACCCAAGCAGATCTAGATTTCTGAACTGACTGAACAATGTATGTGGAAACGTGTCTTACAAAAAATAATCTAAAACTGCATATTGGTCCTTTAAATAACCTGAGAACAGAAATACAGTTTGTCCATGTTGTTAACATGGTTTAGCTTTGAAGGATCCAGCATATGTACAACTAATCGGCCCAGCTGCAGTGCACTGTAAACCCACTGTATACTACTTCCATTTCAGGCAATCATTATGAAAAGACTTGTGTTACCTGTAGAGGGAGGAAAGGGTTTGGTGTTTGATTGTGTTGTATGCTTGGGGACAATTTTGAGCTCATCTTTTTTAAATGAACAACTGCTAAACACTTCATATTCACCTGACGTGTGATTCAGTGCAAATCGAACACATTATATTGTTATATTTGAGGTATGTAATATTCAGATAATAGCCTTGCAGATTACTGTAAAATGAGTAAAGACAAATTTAACAGGTTAAATTGTATGCAGAGACTTTGTACATTGATGCGTATATGCAAGCCACACCTACATTCCACCCATTTCAACACTGTAAACATATTTTTCTCCAGCGTGGCCTTTGCCACCTCCTGTCTAGTTTTTTTGGTCTCATATGAAAGATACATACCTGCACACACACATCATGCACATAGTACTATTTAAATGTTGTGTCTATGTTACAACAATACCAGTCAACAATATGAGTTTACCCTCACTTAAATGTGTGTATGAACACACACACACACACACACACACACACAAACACATCATATAGGAAGCACATCATGCCTCAGAAATACTTTGTCATTATCTCTGGTTACAGTCTGTTCAGATGTCAACCAATCCTATACGTCATATGTCAAAGTTTGATAGATAGTGGCAAGAGGGGGATATCTTCTGAACTGTAGTTACGCTCAGTCTTATTGTTCAACTTGTAGACTTTCACTTTTATTTGGAGGACTTTTGAAATTGTTTACTTCCTCATACACCAGCTCTGTGGATAGAGAGAAATTATAATTGAATATATATTTATACTCATTATAATCGACATAGTATACTGTCATGTTTAATTCATGTAATTCAAAAAGCACTTATTGTTTTTTGAGAGATAATGGATGTATAGCCTTCTAGAGCTATAAATGGAGATTATGTTTTTCATTGATTTTTTGAATGAACAACATTCAGTGTCACCAGAAACAGTCTATGAGGCTTATTCAGCTTCTAGCATAACTCTTCTCACCCTTCCACTCCTCTAATGTGCAATCCTTGCTCTCAGGGGTCTGGTCATATGGAGGTGCCTCTGGTTCATCATCAGGGTCGTGGTATTGGGAAAAGTACTGATGACACAGAGCTTCACTGGCCGAGATCCTTCCATCACAATCCAACACTAGCATTTTCTTCAGAAGATCAACCGCTGAAATGAAAGAGTGGCAAGGAACCAAATAATATGATTATAAGAATTTATATTAATAAGAGGAAAAAGGAATACACAAAGTAGTCTACAATGTAGTTCTAAGGGAGGTGCGACACATATATACTGTAATAACAGCATTTTAATAAAGACTCTGTCTGGAAATACAGTGTAAATCTCACCTAATGGATTTGCCCCCCTGAATATCTTCCCCAGATCCTGTTGGGGCATATACGGAAGTGACTGAATGTATTTCTGAGCCTGAACACATAATATTAAAACAAATGATCAGAGGTTGATCCTCATCTACCCATCCATCCATCCTTCCATCCATCCATCCATCTGTTCTGTATATCTGTCCACCCATCCATCCATCTGTTCTGCATATCTGTCCACCCATCCATCTGTTCTGTATATCTGTCCACCCATCCATCCATCTGTTCTGTCTATCCATCCACCAATCCATCCATCAGATCCATCATCCATCTGTCCATCCATCCGTTCTGTCTGTCCATCCATCCGTTCATTCTGTTCTGTCTATCCATCCATCCATCCATCCATCCATCCATCCATCTTTTCTGTCTGTCCATCCATCCGTCTGTTCATTCTGTTCTGTCTGTCTGTCCATCCATCCATTCATCCATCAATCCATCCATCCATCCATCCATCCGTCCGTCAATCCATCCATTCATCCGCCCGTCCATTCATTTGTCCGTCTGTCCGTCTCACATGTTCAGAAGATATCTTCTTCAGAACGTCAGCAGTGGGAGTTCCTACCACCTCCATGATTCTCTTCAGCTGATCTATATCTGCAGGATTTGATAAAGACTGTACAAAACAACACTATATCCTAATAAATTCCTAGATGCATTTTTATGAAAGTGTTTTTATGCATTTATGCATTTTTATGAAAGTGTATACAATGAGTACGTTGAGTACGATTTTCGTAACACCCAGAGTTCAGTTGAAAGTTAAGCCTGACCATGAGAAAGCCTGGCACAGAGTGATAAGAGTCTTTTTCTTGCTCTTGGCATTCATTTTTTTTTTTTTTTAAATAATATGATTCGACCACTTAGCTTTTACCACCTACCTTACAGGAAGCATGACTTCCTCAAAAACCACACAAGCACTAAGAAGAGATTTAAGTGCCTCTTTTGAAAGAAGGATACAATCGTTGCCCGGAAACAAAACCTTCCCCTTCAGAAGTTCACCCATGATGCATCCAACAGACCAAATATCCACTGAAAAACAGACATGATCTTTCTTAACCATTTGCAAACAACACAATGATGTTTCAAAATGTATATACAGATGTTCCAAATCATTAATAATCCCTCGTCATGATCCAGGCATGCAGACAAAATGTTAAAAGTTATGTAAAGGGCAAGAGGTAGCACCAATATTGATTTATTGGGTTTCAGCATTAAACATAGCAAACAATAAAACTTAAAGTCAGATATTTTTAATCTTCACTTACCTGTCTGGTTGTAATGCATCCAGTTGAGCATGATTTCAGGTGCTCTGTACCAGCGAGTCGCGACATACCCGGTCATCTCATCGTCTGTTTGCCTGGCTAATCCAAAGTCCAGGATCTGAAGACAGTAATATATATATATATTGAAAATAAAATAAAATATATATATAGAATACACAATAGACAATATATACACTACATTGCCAAAAGTATTCGCTCATCTGCCTTTAGACTCATATGAACTTAAGTGACATCCCATCCCATATAACAGCTTCAACTCTTCTGGGAAGGCTTTCCACAAGGTTTAGGAGTGTGTTTATGGGAATTTTTGACCATTCTTCCAGAAGCGCATTTGTGAGGTCAGACACTAATGTTGGACGAGAAGGCCTGGCTCACAGTCTTCGCTCTAATTCATCCCAAAGGTGCTCTATCGGGTTGAGGTCAGGACTCTGTGCAGGCCAGTCAAGTTCTTCCACACCAAACTCGCTCATCCATGTCTTTATGGACCTTGATTTGTGCACTGGTGCGCAGTCATGTTGGAACAGGAAGGGGCCATCCCCAAACTGTTCCCACAAAGTTGGGAGCATGGAATTGTCCAAAATCTCTTGGTATGCTGAAGCATTCAGAGTTCCTTTCACTGGAACTAAGGGGACAAGCCCAGCTCCTGAAAAACAACCCCACACCATAATCCCCCCTCCACCAAACTTCACAGTTGGCACAATGCAGTCAGACAAGTACCGTTCTCCTGACAACCGCCAAACCCAGACTCGTCCATCAGATTGCCAGATGGAGAAGCGTGATTTGTCACTCCAGAGAACGCGTCTCCACGTCTTTACTGTGTAAAGCGGCGTGCTTTACACCACTACACCCGACGCTTTGCATTGCACTTGGTGATGTATGGCTTGGATGCAGCTGCTCGGCCATGGAAACCCATTCCATGAAGCTCTCTATGCACTGTTCTTGAGCTAATCTGAAGGCCACATGAACTTTGGAGGTCTGTAGCGATTGACTCTGCAGAAAGTTGGCGACCTCTGCGCACTATGCGCCTCAGCATCCGCTGACCCCGCTCTGCCATTTTACGTGGCCTACGACTTTGTGGCTGAGTTGCTGTCATTCCCAATCGCTTCCACTTTGTTATAATACCACTGACAGTTGACTGTGGAATATTTAGTAGCGAGGAAATTTCACGTCTGGACTTGTTGCACAGGTGGCATCCAATCACAGTACCACGCTGGAATTCACTGAGCTCCTGAGAGCGGCCCATTCTTTCACAAATGTTTGTAGAAGCAGTCTGCATGCCTAGGTGCTTCATTTTATACACTTGTGGCCATGGAAGTGATTGGAACACCTGAATTCAATTATTTGGATGAGTGAGCGAATACTTTTGGCAATATAGTGTATATACACACATACACACATATACACATACATAGTGCAAATCTAAATACAAACTGGTTATATACAGTGCAAGGGAATGTAATGGCAGAAGAGGTTGGATGTGTTGGATAATATAAAAAGACTAAGCTGTGTAATGCACATTAATTATTGCTCAATGGGGCAGTTTTAACTGTTCATGAGATGGATAGCCTGAGGGAAAAATCTGTTACTGTGCCTGACGTTTCTGGTGCTCAGAGCTCTGATGCATCGGCTAGAAGGCAACAGTTCAAAAAGGTAGTGGGCAGGGTGAGTGGGGTCCAGAGTGATTTTTCCAGCCTTTTTCCTTACTCTGGAAGTGTATAGTTCTTGAAGGGAGGGCAGGGGGCAACCAATAACGCTCTCAGCAGTCCGAACTGTCCTTTGTATTCTTCTGATATCCAATTTCGTAGCTGAACCAAACCAGACAGATATTGAAGTGCAGAGGACAGACTCAATGACTGCTGAGTAGAAATGTATCAGCAGCATCTGTGGCAGGTTGAACTTCCTCAACTGGCAAAGGCAGCACAACCTCTGCTGGGCCTTTTTCACAGTGGAGTCAGTGTGGGTCTCCCACTTCAGGTCCTGTGAGATGGTAGTGCCCAGGAACCTGAATGACTCCACTGCTGCCACAGTGCTGTTTAGGATGGTGAGGGGGGACAGTGTTGGGGTGTTCCTCCTAAAGTCCACAATCATCTCCACCATTTTGAGCGTGTTCAGCTCAAGGTTGTTTTGACTGCACCAGACAGCCAGCTGTTTAACCTCCCTTCTGTATGCAGACTCATCGTCATCTCGGATGAGGCCAATGACAGTGGTGTCATCTGCAAACTTCAAGAGCTTGATAGAGGTGTCCTTGGCGATGCAGTCATTGGTGTAGAGGGAGAAGAGTAGTGAGGAGAGCACACATCCCTGGGGGGCACCAGTGCTGATTGTACAGGTGCTGGAAGTGAATTTCCCTTGTCTCACAAGCTGCTGCTTGTTTGTCAGAAAGCTGGTAATCCACTGACAGATAGATGTGGGAACAGAGAGTTGGTGTAATTAAGTCCGGAAGATAGCTGGGGTGATGGTGTTGAAAGCCAAACTGAAGTCCACAAAAAGGATCCTTGCATATGTCCCTGGTCTGTCCAGATGTTGCAGGATATGATGCAATCCCATGTTGACTGCATCATCCACAGACCTGTTTGCTCGATAAGCAAATTGAAGGGGATCTAGAAAGGGTCCAGTGATGTCCTTCAGGTGGGCCAACACCAGTCTCTCAAATGACTTCATAACCACAGACGTCAGGGCGACAGGTCTGTAGTCATTAAGTCCTGTGATTTTTGGTTTCTTTGGGATAGGGATGATAGTGGAGCATTTGAAGCAGCATGGGACTTCACACTTCTCCAGTGATCTATTGAAGATCTCTGTGAAGATGGGGGCCAGCTGGTTAGCACAGGATCTAAGACATGCAGGTGAAACGGCATCTGTGCCCTGTGCTTTCCTTATCCTTTTTTTTTTTTTTTGAAAGACATGGCACACATCATCTTCACAGATCTTAAGTGCAGGTTGAGTAGCAGGAGGGGTGAGGAGGGGGGTTGCAGGAGGTGTTGGTGTTTGTGTGAAGTGAAGGTCAGTGTGGGGTGTGAGATTGGGCCTTTCAAATCTACAGTAGAACACATTCAGGTCGTCAGCCTGTTGTTGGTCCACCACAGGGTTGGGGGTAGGATTTCTGTAATTTGTAAGTTGTTTCATGCCACTCCACACTGATGCAGGGTCGCTAGCTGAAAATGTGTTTTTCAGCTTCTCAGAGTATCTTCTTTCTTCTTTTCTCTGATTTCCTTATTCAGTGTGTTCCTGGTCTGATTGTACAAGACTTTATCCCCATCCCTGTAAGCATCCTCTTTGGCCTGACAAAGCTGCCTGAGTTCTGCTGTAAACCATGGTTTGTCAATGTTAAATGTTAAATAAGTCCTAGTAGGGATGCACATATCCTTACAGAAACTGATATATGATGTAACAGTATATGTGAGCTCATCCAGATTGGTGTCTGCAGCCTCAAAAACACTTCAATCAGTGCAGTCAAAGCAGCCTTGTAGTTCCAGCTCTGCTTCATTGGTTCATCACTTTACAGTCCGTATTACAGGCTTAGCAGATGTTAGTTTCTGTCTGTAGTTTGGAAGAAGATTAACCAAACAGTGACCAGAGAGTCCCAAAGCTGCTCTAGGGACAGAGTGATATGCATCCTTTAATGTTGTGAAGCAGTGATCCAGTATATTTCTGTCTCTGGTTGGGCATGTAATGTGCTGTTTGTATTTGGGAAGTTCAAATGTGAGGTTTGCTTTGTTAAAATCCCCAAGAATAATAATAACTGAGTCCGGGTATTGTCCATGTCTGTGATTTGATCAGCCAGCTGTTGCAGCGCGGCATTCAAACACGCGTTTGGCGCGATGTAAACACTAACCAGAATAAACGAGGAAAACTCCCGTGGCGGGTAGAAAGGCTTACAGTTAATAAAGAGTGCTTCCAAATTAGGATAGCACATATTCTTTAATGTTGTTACCTCTGTACACCAACTTTCATTGATGTAAAAGCATGTTCCACCGCCTCTCGTTTTCCCCGTTAACTCTGCAATGCGATCCGCTCTGAACAGCTGAAAGCCCGGCAGATGTAATGCAGGGGTTTTGTCCCTATAAAGTGGTCGTTTGTCTAAGGGATGATGTAGTGTGCTTCACAAAAGCTGTCCATGTAGCAAATGTAGAAAGGCATCAAAGGGGGTTTTCCTTACCCTGAGTTCACAATCTTCATTCACTGCTACATTGCTTGGCTTTAAGTCCTGAAACACACATACAATCATAATACTGAAATTATGGCATTTAATTTTAAAAGGGTCTGATGAATGATTAAATAAAAGCAAAGGCTTGGAAGACATTACATATAAACCAAAAAGAACCATGAGATATAAATGACCTTTATTTCTATTATACAGTTGCTATGTATATGTTTCTATTATACAGTTTCTACTTTACTGCAGATCTTCATTCTGCTGTAAAGAGGGTTAAAGGGAGCAAAACTCTGGTGACCTCTAAAAAGGAATACTAAACCAGACCAAACCAAGGAAAGAGAAAGGTAAAGCACTCACTCTGTGAATCAGTCCGGCTGAATGGATGTACTGTGAGAAAAAAATAAGAGCTGTAAAATCGGGCATTGGGACAGTGAAAGAATGGAATGAAAAACAGTTTGGTAGTGCAACTCAGAACTGATTACAACACAGCATGAAACAACATCTGTTTCCCTCTTTTGGAGTGGCATGTGTGTGTGTGTTTACAAAGAAGAGAGAGGAAGATTGACTTACTTTAAGGCCCCTGAGAAGCTGATAGATGAGGAATTGTATATGTTCATCTGAGAGTCTTTGAAACTTGACAATGTTGTTGAGATCCGCTCCCATCAGGTTAGTAACAAGGTAGCTAGAATGACAGAGACAGTTATGAATGTTACACAAGGATACACTTGTTTGTCTGAACCAGAGCCTGTAAATGATTACAAACTTGCAAAAGCCAAAAAATATTGGTTGACAATGGACCAAATTGGAGTCAATTTGTGGCAAATTAAAACAAAACTATGATTGGAGGTACAGTCCATTCAATACTGAATGTTGCATATCTTAGGCTACATCCCAAGTCGGTGTTTGGGATTGACAACCGTATTTACTTACAGGTGTGAGTCTTGAAAATTCTCGTTCATACAACAGTGTACAGTAGCAATTCGAATGCTGTCTGTATGAATGAACTATGACAATGAACAATGAACAAGTCACAACCGTATTCCAACAGCTGTAACCATTGTGACATTGACTAAAAGATGGCGGTGTCCATAACGCCAGCATGTCTTACCACAATTGCTGCCGTGTTATTATATAAATGAGTCCAATCGAGGCACGCGTTCATCCATCAGATCATAACTAACCAACAGCAGCTTTGAATGCTTTTTAACCACATGCAAAGTGCAGCTTTTGTGTCGGGCGTCTCGTGCCTGTGAGCAGCCGGTGGAAGACAGCGGCTGAATCTTCAGATGACACGCAGCTCATTTCTCCATCTCCGTGAGTTAACGAAACCCCACAAGAAACACACGAGACACATGCGTGTACATTAAAGTGTGTCTCTCACTGTACATGACGTTACTAACAACTAGTTGTCCAGTACGGTTCCGTTCACACAGCACAGGTTTGCCGAGAATGCGGTTGTGAGACCTGAAAATTTGCGGGTGTCAGTTCGGTTATAGAATGCGGTTGTCACACCTGTAAATAACCGTCCTGTGTGTGAACGGAACTGTATTAAGTACTCAAAACAGGTCTGACAACTGTTTTCTGGTGCTGTGTGAACGTGGCCTTAGTGTTGATAATTCATCTAAAGAAGCAAAAAATAAAAAAATAAAAAAATCCAGATGATTAAAATCTCCAAAAATGTACAGCCTCACTGCCTAATTTTTAATTGTGTCAAACTAAATATGGCATAATGCCATGAAGGAAAACATAACAGTTTTCACAGAACTGTTTCATAGAAATGTGCCTTTGTGAACCAAATTAAAATGCAGTGTTATCAAATACAGATATTGTCACCGGCCAGATGCTTACACCTCATTGAATTCTTCTAGTGAAGCTGCCGGGGTGAAAACATCCAGCAGCCCAATAACCTGGATAATACAAGAACATACAACATGAACAAGAGTGACTCGAGAAGCTTTAGACTTCCCCTACAGAAAGCTATTACAACAATGACCAAAAAAATTTGATTCAACATTTATAGTTGATTGTTCTAGCAGATGTATGAACTGTGTTTGTGCAGTGATGGGCATTGTGTTGATTTGTAAGTGTATGTTGTTTGTATGCATAACTGTGAACATTTATGTGTTTGTGTGTATTTATTCATGGCACTCACATTCTCATGGTTCATGTGTTTGAGCAGTCTCAGTTCTCGGTATGTTCTTCTACTGTGGATGAGGGACTGGAATGGCCTGGAGAGCTTCTTAACAGCCACTTTCTGGCGTAGACGCACATCATAAGCTGAGCTGAATAAAAGAGAGTCATTTGGAATAATTTGGCATCTAAAATTTTGGCTGACCATTGCTGTGATAACTTCACATGTCTAGATGTTTCCACATTCCTGACAAGAAGCAGGTCACTGTCCAGTCAACATTCCTTCATGCTAACATCAACCGCATATGGCTCTGATGTGGAATGAGGGTTTGTCTTCACTCTGCTCCAATTTCGATATGTTCTTACCACAGACTCTTCTAGAACTTTATTATTAAAATCTATTTATCAAAACAATTTCAATAACTGTCCAATAAGTGAAGGGATTTTAAGGTAAAAAGCCCCCTTGTTGCAGGAGCTAAAGGCCACAATTAAATGCATTGTTTTTCTTAAGTGGGAAGAATAGATTTGTTATGAAAAATGTTCAATGTGGGCTCATATTGACTGATCCAATCACAGTGGAGATTCATTTGTTTATAGAAAACTTAAGATGTAATGAAACGTCAAATGTGTTTGAAATGAACCAGAAATGATGCCCCCTTTTCTGAAATGGTTATTTTGAATAAGCTTTATTTTAATTTGTTACTAAAAAAGCATCTTGTGGTCTCAAAAATATTTGCTTAAGTAGACAAATTGTGCCCTATAACTATTGCCCTGGTATCAACACTATATCAATATAATTACCCCCGTTGTGGATTAATTGTATTAAAAACAACCTTCTGTTGTTATTTCTTTTAACACAAATCATGTTGCTCCATCAATATAATAAAAAAAAAAAAAAACGTATTCTTGAATCTTGAGACACTTGAACAAAAAAAGTGTGACCAGAGAAAAAGCTAATTTCCCTTAAGGTGTGCCTTTAGCCCCATTGTACCCTATTATATTATATTACATTATATTATATTACTCCCTGGAATACTTTATTCCGAATGGTCAATCGAAGCATTCTGCGATTATATATTATTGTGCTAAACTTTATAATCAGGACCCACATCATTCTATACTATTATATTGTGTAAATATGATTTTTCCAATTTGTATTTTTTTTAGAGCCACATCAAAAAGGTCTCTGACTCTCTTTGAGACAAGAGCACCAAACCCCCATTTGAGATGTTCCCATTCCCCAATTCAACCCATCCACACCCCAGGTCTACTCAGCCCCCTTCCCCCTAAATCAGCTCTACTGTGAAGAAGTCAAATAATCACATAGTAGAAAGGGACTTAATGTGAACAATGCTGATATGACACAAAATCATTATTGCAATGTTGATTTTGCAAAAGCAATTTTGCAATTTGGATTTCAGTAACTTTCATCTGTTCTTCTGAAAAATTGTCTTTAAACAGTATCTTAAAATGCTTTTCTTTATTAAAGCACCATGAGACCATGTCTTTTATTTGAATACATAATAAAGACTTAATCATGTCTGTCATGTAGGATGATATGCACTGCAATGTCTTAATAACCATGTCCCCAGGCATTTAGAATCAGCTGAACCTATTCAAGCCAACATGGGATCCAATCTAAAACAATTAAATCCTATTTGTAAATCTATTGTTAATGCTGTAGATACTTCAATGTACATCATAAAGTAATTAGGTCTCAGATGGTCTTGGGATATTGTGGGGCATCTGTGTCCCTTACAATGAAATTAGCTGAATTGCATAATTTTTCAGGGCTGGCATCCTGCCAAACAAAACATAAGGAAAACTGGTAATAGTTTCCAAAATAAATGATTCCCCATGATGCCCTCAAGCAATGTTCTCAGCTTTATTTTCAGATGTCTTTTGGGTTTGGGATGTTTTGCGAGGTAGCTGCCATCTAGCATATATATATATATATATATATATATATATATATATATATATAATGACCTGGAAGCATCAATGTTAAATGGTCCACCACCACATGACATAACCAGGTGTGTTACAAGACAATAAATGTGGTTGTTGAAGCCATACCTGGAACATTTATACATATTGGACAAAAAAATACATTGAATGAGGAAAAAGGACAATTCCCAAAAATTAACTGTGTTGTGTATCTGCCAGCCACTCTGTGTGGCTAAATGTTGAGTGGGTTTCTGGTTGGGTTATTTCTTATAAGGGATGTTCAGATCTTATAAGGTAGACTGTTTTTGAGCATCTTCTTAGGTCAGTGGCTTGCAAGTGCAATGCGGAGAGGAAACAGTAATTCCGGATTACACAGCAACTGTGAAATTTGATTTGAGTTTAAAAAAGTTTAAGAAAGGGGAAGAGAAACATGGTTCACTTGCAAACTAAACTTAACAAATTTTGCAACTTCTGATTGAAATATTTGGAAATTAATACCATGATGGAAAAAAAAAAAACAGGCTGGTTTAAATTGTTTTTTGTTTGTTTGTTTGTTTGGTTTTTTTTGGGAGACCAGCATAAACCAGCTAATACCTTAAAACAGTTAAGACCAGCAAACATCTTAGGCTGTTTTATATTGTTTTTATTTTCATTTGGGTATGGTGAGAATAGGAACATGCTTAGGCCAAGAGAGAAGCTGTGTTACCATGGCAGCACCATGGCAACCGTTTCAGTCAGTCACAGCATGAAGAAGGCTAGAGAGCTCTAACAAAGTCTTTCTAGCAAGTCAGTCGACTGGCGGCCATCTTTGGAACATTCCTGGGAGGCTATTTCCAGTCATGCCAGTGCAGCTCCTATCTATTTGAATGGGTGAAAACTGAAATCTCAAAAACGGTTGGTCAAGATTACGATCAAAGAACATATTTCAAATCATCAGTAAAATTTGACAATGCTGGTATCATTATTGTGCTTCTTTACCTGAGATTACGCTAAAAAATGTGATTTTCCCAGCTTGTATAGCTAATGCGCATGTGCATTCTCGAGATGATTGACAGGTGATGTCTGTATCTAAAAGGTGATTGGCTCTTTTACCTGCAAGGCGGGACTTCCTTTCTACATCCGTTGACCTTTGGGCGCTAGAGCTTCTTGGCTGAGCGTTCTAATTTCTCCCATTCATTTTAATAGAAGTGGCCCATCTCTGCTAAATAGTCTCTAGCTCTAATGTTGTAACCGAGATGTTACAGTGGCATGTAAATCTCTGACTGAGTGCATCAGCAGTATGAATTTGTGCAGAATTATGGCAGGATGACAAAGCTGGAAGTATTCTCATGCAGATGATCATCAGATTGCTGATGTGGGTGTGGCAATGGTGAAACTGAAGATGGTTTTACAGTACATCAACACTAGATCTAAGTAGGCCTAGCATTATGGCCACTACTACAGGAATATTGTCCTACCAGATTGGCATGCTGGAATGTTGCTACAACATAACAAACACACTTACTGGATCTGAGGCCTTCGTATGTGGTCATTCTGCATATGATGAGACTGCCTGTGAAATACATGGGAACCCCTGCGTTTTGTTTTAATACAAATACTACCATTGCCTTCTATTTGGAGAGACTAGCAACTAAATCAATTGGATCTCAAGAATCATTTAAGAATAAACACAGTTGAGAGTGATTTTTACTCATCTCCAGACAGGCCAAATGAGTTTAGACAGACATTATTGCTGCAGGAACATTGCTTCATATGTTTTAAATATATATTTAATATGACTGAATCAGCCTGACTACATTAGGTTACACCAACTAACCAACTAACATCATTTTAAGGGTTATAGATCAGATAGAAATAGCTCTTTCAGGTACCAACTGCATGTTGCCTTTTTTTTTTTTTTTTTTTTTTTTTTTTTACATTTAATGATTGGCACATCTCAATCTTATCAATGTCAATAAACCACAGGAGCAGCAGCCTTCATTACAATAAAGAGCAATTTTAAGTCAAATGACAACGAATAAATAAGTCATACCAAGACAAATGTTCATTATCAACATGATAAAGATTAATGCTTTTCTTGAACCAATTTTATTTTATTTTTTCCTCCAAGATGCAAGCCGGATGTTGTTTTATCAGTCTTTATTCCTACCTCTCCCTCTCCTTTTGGACGCTTAATTGCAAATCCTACTATGACGAGGGCTTACCAACGAATACTACCTAAGTAATATTCATGAACCCTGCCACCACTCGGTTAATTCGCCAGCTGTCTGACGTCCGCTTACTCGGCGCTTTAGCCAATCAGTTATGTTTACGTGCCGCGTATCACATTGCGTAATCAATATTAATGAGATAAGCCGTTATCATAGTAGTGTGTGAAAAATCGCCCGCTCGCTCGACTCACCATACTGAGCCGTATGCCCCCGATCCAACCGGTGTGAGGTTCTGGTATCGTTCGGGCACCTCCCAGACTGTCTTGTTTAGCTCTTGCCGGTAGAATCCCGGTTTTGCCGACATATCCCTCTTAACAAAAAACTCTCTATATTACAAAAATGTCAGAAAATATTAACGCCTACGCCAGAGAGGTATCCCTGTGAGAAGAGCCAGCCGGTTTTGGTGCCTCTTCTATTTGCCAGAAATGGGAGGAACCGTCTGTAGTGTTGTGCGTGTGAGAGAATAATGGGGGATGGGGCATGCAGTGGAATAATTTTGTTATTCAAATAAATAAATAAACACTATTATTATTATTGTTGTTGTTGTTGTTGTTGTTGTTGTTATGCTATAATCATACTATTATAAGAAGCATTAAAATAAGCTTACAGTGGTATCATACTTTTACGAAATTTGCTCATTAGTTTAATTCCATACATTAATCTTAATCAAGAAGGTAGCCTACTGTATATTTATGTCAATATATACAAAAAACAAAATGCCTAACTTTTACTTTGAAATAAAGTTTTATTAGCCATATTGTTAATCTCAGTTTAAACTCACAAAGAAAGATTAAATATTGAAATTTCCGTGAGTATAAATATGAGATATAATCGTATATTTCCATCTGCAATAGGCCTACAATCCAAAGAAAGAAGTCAAAATATGAAGACATAGGCCTATAAAAACAGCTAATGCAAAAAGAGTTCTCATTAATTAAGTATTTCCTAATCCAAATAATTTAATCTGTTACAAATCCATACCATTTATTGCACACACACACACACACACACACACACACACACACACACACACACACACACACACACACACACACACACACACACACACATATGCTGGTGCAGCTATCATTATGTGGACTCTCCATAGACATAATTATTTTTATACTGTACAAACTATAGATTCTATCCCCTAACCCTACCCCTAAACCTAACCCTCACAAAAAACTTTCTGCATTTTTACATTTTCCAAAAAACATCGTTTAGTATGTTTTTTTAAGAGATTTAAATTATGGGGACACTAGAAATGTCCTCAAACCACATTTGTAGCACAATACACTTGTTACCAGTTTGTAACATAAAAAATGTCCTTGTAAACCACTTAAACTTGCAAACACACACACACACACACACACACACACACACACACACACACTCACAAACACACCCTCACACACACACACACACACACACACACACACACACACACACACACACACACACACACACTCACAAACACACCCTCACACACACACACACACACACACACTCACAAACACACCCTCACACACACACACACACACACACACACACACACTCACAAACACACCCTCACACACACACACACACACACACACACACACACACACACAAAGTCTATCTGGACTTTTCATTCACAGACTATGAAGTTTGAAATAGCTACCTCTGGTATTTCATCCCTATTAAAACACAACAGAGGAGAAAACCTTGTTTTACAATATCATAAATAAATAAATAAATAAATATTGTCAAATGTACAACTGGAGATCCAATTAAAGACGGACAAAACAGGGGATGTGACTGGAGAACAATATCAACACAACAGTGCAGAAAAATGATTTAATAATAATATATAATAAATTAATATTAAACAATAATAAAGAATAATCACTGACCTGACAGATGAAAGGGAGGTACTCGTGACAGCAAGCATCCACCCATCCAAAAGTATTATCTTTATCCTCTATCAGTTTTCCACAAAACTTGTTCATTGGGTCCACTGGGAAGGTGCTGTGCCACAGTGCATGGTCCACATACGGCCCACCGGTCCACAGCCAGGGAGAGCAAGTGAAGAGCATATTTCGTTCAAGCCCTATCCACACTCCATTGGTGATTTCTTCACCCTGCAGCATTTGAGTGATGTAATCTTGTACCGTGTCATTTAAAATATACACCAAAGTCTGGTGATGAGTTTTGCAATACAGCAATGCATCAATCCAGCTTTTTGAATCATTGATAAAGGTTAAGTGACCTGATAAGGTAGACACAAAACAACAAAACACAACAGTAATTTACAGCTACTGTAGCTTATTTAATTTAAAAAATATAGTTGTTGCTTCTTTGCAAATTGATTGAGAATAATAGCAGTGCTTCATATTAATGACCCAGTTCTACCACACCCTGTCTCCAATATAACTGAAAACAACAAAAAACAAAAACAAGCATTTATTTCTAATAATTTCTAAAAACAAAATGCGGGTTTTCCTGCAGGAGCGTCAGAAGTTGTTTTTATTGTGGTTTTATTGTTTACAAGTGGATAGCCATCTTAATAAGACAATAAATAAGACACTGAAATTAAATATGTATGTTATGAATGTATGAAAATGTTGTTTCTAAGAAGAAAATGTACAGTATCAAAACAACACTTCATTTCTCTTTGTTCTTGACTCAAACTGGCAAATGTCTCCCGCATCTTCTTGATGCCCACAGTTGTACTTTCGGTGTTCATTTGATCTACAGTTTTTCAGTGTAGATCCACTCCCAGTGCAGTGTACATAATTTATCCATATTGGTCCTGATCCCTGTCCAAAATATGCAGGATGTTTTACCTCTGTAACATTCCCACAGCCCAATTCTTTACACACCACTGCAGCATCTGATAGATCCCAGCCATTATCACACACTGCTCCCCACTGACCATCATAAAGAACTTCCACTCTTCCAGAACAAGAACAGAAATATACTGTAGCCTATATTCGATTATAGTGAACCTCCATGCAGTCTCCCAGATCAAAAGCTGTCACCTTTCACCTAACCCTATCACACACAAAAGTTTTTTTTTCCATATTTGTGTACTTTTTTTTTAAACATTTTTTATAGAACACGTATCATTAATATATAATTTGTTCATGTGATTCATGTAGGTCTCAAACACTTCAACATTCTTAAGGTTAAAATGTACAATATCAAAACTGTACTTCATTGCTGTGAATGTTTTATGACTCACATCGACAGATGACTCCAGCATCCTCATGATGTCTACAGTCATGTATTCCCCATCCATGAAATGCACAGCACTTTAGAGAAGACTCAGTCCATAAACAGTTTACATTATCCATCCATATTTGTCCTGAACCTTGTCCAAAATATGCATAACTCTTTGCCTTTTTAACATCTGCACAGCCCATCAATTTATTTTACTGAGGTAAGAATGTGAGCCAGACCTGAACGCATAAGTGCAAAGACCCATTGTGTCTAATGCACAAACTGCCAGACCATAAACTGCATTTTCTACACTAGGCACCACACTATGAAAGTTTCTGAATCTCTTAAAGAAAAGATCATCCAAAAAGGAAAATTCTGTCATCATTTACTCCCCCTCCATGCTGTTCCAAACCCATATGACTTTTTTCTTCTGTGGAACCCAAAAGGAGATGATAGGCAGAATGACAACCTCAGACACTATTCACTTTCATTGCATCTTTAAAAGTGAATAGGGACTCAAGCTAACATTCTGCTGAACATTTCCTTTTGTATTCCATGAAAAAGGAAAGTCATACAGGTTTGGAGCATCATGGAGAGAATTGTCCTTTAAACAAGTTTTCTTTCACTGAAAGCTCATTTGTTTAAACAGCATTGTAAGGAAATACAGTAATACCCAGTAAAGAGGCCAGTATGTGCAATGATGACCAGGAGTCAAAGTTGAAGTTTCAATCAACAGAGAGAGAGAGAGAATTTACTAAAGACAAAGTTTTCCACATTTCTACAGGCAAAAGACAGAAAGAGAAAATGAGTCGAGAATCTAACCTCGAACTACCTTAGATTACAGAAACGACAGTAATTTAGGCATATGCAAATGAATTGACACCATCTCTTATGAGTACGGAGATCTGATAGGTGAAATCTTACAAACATGATGTTCTGTTTAACTACGTGAATGCAATCATTCATAAGATTATATTTTTCAAACACTCAAACACAAATGGGTCAAAGGTGAGTCTTCTCTCGAGATAAACTGCCGTCCAGTTCCTCTGACTTAGTCACATGATTCTCAAATCTACAAACAATCCCTGCAATGACATCATTAGACAGAACACAACATAGGCAACATAGAAACATCTTTCTCCCAAGGATGATTCAGACCTCAACGGGACACAGGCCTTATCTAGCTTTTGATTATAACAATTCTAGCAAATTCAACTCATCAACAGGCTGAAGAGACAGGGGTAAATCCACCCCTTCAGCATTTACATATATTTTTCATCAGAGCACTAGACACGAAACCATGTCCTTTATTTAAATACATTATAATGACTTATTAACAACTCTCACGCACTATGACTAATACACTGCAATGTCTTTACAACCATATCCCCAGGCTGTGAAATACAGACAATCAGCAGCAATTAAATACTTCATATAAATCAGTTGTTAATGTTGTGCATCTGTTAATGCATTTATCTGTTTGGAATCTTTTTTTTAAGAGAAATCTGCCAAACTAATGAAAACAAAAAACAAAACTGGTAGTAACTTCCAAAAAGGCCCTGCGAGTCTTTTTTTCCCTAATGCCTATAAGTTAGGAATAAATAATAGTTTGTTGCCATTCAGCATTTTAGACCAAAGTGACTTGCAATACAGTAAATTCAGTATAAAATGTTAACAAAGTACAGTATAGGTATAGCAATGTATGCCAAAGTAAGGTGCAGAATTCCTTTCAATGCTTTTATGTGGCAGCACACACATTCAAACCTCTCTAATATTTGTAGAATGCTTTTCTGGCATAGTTTAAAATACTCCTAATCCACTTCATCAAGCCCATTTTCCTTTCTTTGTGTTGTTTATTGTATTTCTACCCATTTTTACCAGCTATATTATTAGTGATGCATGTTAAGGCAATATTTGTACTTTAAGAAATGCTTTTAGTTACTTTTAGAAACAGTACAGACAGAAACTATACAATTATGCAAATATTTTGTGGTGTGTAGTTTTACATCCAGGCAGAAATGCTCTTGTTGTTTTTTATGGAAATACAAACATGGTAAACAAATTACCCTTATCTCTAAACAGAGTGTAGATGTAGACAAAGAGTGCTGATTACTTAAGAGTTTCATTTTACCACCCTATTTTTACATTTTTAGGTATTGCACATTTTCACTAGCTACAGTTGTACATTTCCATTAGTGCATATTCAGATAAGTGGCCAATCAATATGTTTTTTTTTGTTTTTTTAATAACTGACTATGACAGTTTTATCTTTGGTCCCCCCAATAATGAATACTGTATTTGGTTACACCTTTGGATTAGTATATTTAGTATATTAATAGTGATAATAATATTATCACTATTATTATAATTAGCTTGTGTTCTTATATTTTTAATTTTAAAGGCCCCAGACCCCTATGTCCCCCACCGGTGCTTCCAAATCAGGTGCAGTTGCCACCGCTCTCATATGTTTGTCTGGAGCACTGCATATACAAAAAACAAACAGCCCAACTCTTACTTTGAAACAAAGGTTTATTAGCCATATTGTTTATCTTAATTGACAGTAAACTCACAAAGAAAAAATATTACAGATTAATATTTCCATTGGGATTCTAACAGTATAGGTGGCTTTCAACCTGCAATACAATCCAAAAAAAAAAAAAAGAAAAAAAAAAGCATAATACCACTGACAAAAAGCCATTGCAAAAAGAGACCTTAATAATTATTAAGTATTTTATAATGAAAATAATGTCATCGCTATCAGTTACAAATGCATACCACTAACTGCTGCATATTAGGCTACTGTTATATTACTTTTTTGTTTGTTTGTTTGTTTTCCACACAAAGCAGAGACCTTCAGGGCATCTGGACTTTCTTATTTTCTGTAATATGCCACAGACTCCAAAGTAGGAAGTAGCTACCTCTAGTGTTTCATCCCTATTAAAACACAACAGAGGAGAAAACCTTGTTTTACCGGTGCAATAAATAATTTTATAAAAATTATTATAAATAAATAAATATTTTCAAATGTACAACTGGAGATCTAATTAAAGACGGACAAAACAGGGGATGTGACTGGAGAACAATATCAACACAACAGTGCAGAAAAATGATTTAATAATAAATATAATAAATTAATATTAAACAATAATAAAGAATAATCACTGACCTGACAGATGAAAGGGAGGTACTCGTGACAGCAAGCATCCACCCATCCAAAAGTATTATCTTTATCCTCTATCAGTTTTCCACAAAACTTGTTCATTGGGTCCACTGGGAAGGTGCTGTGCCACAGTGCATGGTCCACATACGGCCCACCGGTCCACAGCCAGGGAGAGCAAGTGAAGAGCATATTTCGTTCAAGCCCTATCCACACTCCATTGGTGATTTCTTCACCCTGCAGCATTTGAGTGATGTAATCTTGTACCGTGTCATTTAAAATATACACCAAAGTCTGGTGATGAGTTTTGCAATACAGCAATGCATCAATCCAGCTTTTTGAATCATTGATAAAGGTTAAGTGACCTGATAAGGTAGACACAAAACAACAAAACACAAAAGTAAGCTAAAGCAAACACCGTAGCTTATTTGAATTAAGCAATAAGGTGCAAGAGGCCATGCTACTGTATATTGTGACTATATTTACAATATGGCACTGCCTTGAGTGCCTTCTTGCGTTTATAAAACGGTTACCTCTTAATGAAAATATTAAGGACAATCTAAAATCATCATTAAATGTCATTCTTCCATCAGAAGATATAATCTCTGACAGTAAACAGTAAAGGGAATGTTGCAATGCAACAACAATAACTGCTATGGGTGCTGCACAATGATACAGCACACAAAAAAAAAGCTCAGCAAAGAGCCGGTCATAGCGATGATTTATTGTAAATAAAGCATGGTTTTCAACCAATTTGTTTTATAATAATAAATATAATTATGACATCTTAATGTTTTGCTACTTCTTTGCAAAATGATAGAGAATAATAGTAGTGCTTTATGTTACTGGCCCAGTTTAACACCATGTTTCTAATGGAAAAATCAAATGTATGTTTTTGGTAAAACTTTACAATAAGGTTCCATTTGTTCAAATAGTTACAACATTAGTTAACATGACCTAACAATGAACAGTACTTTCACAGCATTTATTAATATTGGCTAATGTTAATTTTATCATATACTAATACATTTTTTAAATCAAAAGTTGTATTTGTTAACATTAGTTAATTCACTATGAACTAACAATGAACAATTTAGTATTATTATAATTAATTTAGCTAAAATTAACAAAGATTAATAAATGATGTAAAAACATAACGTTCAGTGTTTGTTCATGTTGACCTAATGCATTAACTAATGTTAACGAATGGAACGTTATTGTAAAGTGGTACCTTTCAAGTTCAAACTTAAAAAAAAAATCATAAAAATCTGGACTGTGACAGAACATTAAACTTACCTATAAGACTTTCATATTCAGCCAATGCTTCCATTAATACTCCATCACCCATATCTGAACTGCCAGTTTCTATAAAGTTCAAAATTCACTTGGTTTATTTATTTTTACATGAATCTATAATCATTTCTCTTTATATTACTATATTAAGAATACTGCTGTTAAATTATGGTGGGGTGGCACCTTTAAGGAAAATGCTGAGAAAGTATACTATTAGTTTTAAAAACATACTTTTAATTAAAGGGCAGCAAATTGTATTTTTACTTCCTCTGAACTGTTCTTAGGGTAGAGAGGAAAATGATAGCATTAGTAAAAAAAAATTAAAAAACACCCTTTAAAGACCAGTCTTTTGCCTCTAAAACACTCTTACGTCAGGCTTCGTTTATATACGGGCCCCCAGTCTGATTCATACATGACTACTTTAGAGAACTAGGAAATGTGAAAAAAATCCATATTCAGGACTGAAAATACCTCCACAAATAACACCTGCATCTTTCTCATGCTCACAAATGTGAGTTCCCCATTCAGTCAAATTGCAGTTCTTTAGTGTTGACTCATTCCTGCTACAGTTTACATCATTCATCCAAATTGGTCCTGATCCTTGTCCAAAATAAGCACCAGTCTTTATTTCTATAACGTCTCCACAGCCTATCTCTCTACACACCACTGCAGCATCTGATTGATCCCATCCATTATCACACACTGTTCCCCACTGACCATCATGAAGAACCTCCACTCTTCCTGAACAAGAGTTACTGCCATTCACCAATTGAACTTTACCTAATATCAAACATCCAAACAAGTAGCTCAGGGTTCAGACAAACTAAGAAGTTTCATCACTGGCATCAGGCAATGTCAAAAACAGACTGAACATTTTCATATTTTCCATTAAAAGGGTCATGACATGAGGAATCAAATTTTCCTTGATCTTTTGACATATAAGTCATTGTACTATAAAAACATACTGAAAATGTCCTCCTTAATAGAAAAAGAGCATTTATGTAAACAAAGCTTCAAAAACGGCTCGTTTGGATTTTGTGGAACTTGTGATGTCACAAGGACCAAATATATCTGCATATGACTGCCTCTTCAGCAAGACATCATTGCCTATTTTTCGTCATTGCACCCTTGGCCCCGCCCACTGGTGGTCAGGCAGTCACACAGGTAAAGAGGAGAGAGGGCCTCTCATGGGAGAGTCAAATACAGTTTTAAGGGGACTTACACAGGACACCTTCATGTGCCTGGATTTAACAGTTTTTCTATATAAACATGCACTAGATTAAATGCTTTGACCATTATCATGCATATAATTTGTTAATCTTTTTTAAACATGCACTAGATGGCAGTCTTTGATCGTTTTAATGTGTTTCCGGCAATGTGCACCGCGTTTTAAGAGTGGTACAAGCATAACTTTTAAAAATGCGTCTCATTCTGCTGCTGCCACTGACTGGGAGAAACACATGCCATTCTGTGTGTAAACAAACACAGAAGATGTGAGATGTGAAGAACAGAATCTCTGCATTGGCCTGTTGAAGCCGGCTGAAGCACCCAACATCACCATGGATTGTTTTACGTTGGCATATTTAGAACATTTCAGTGTGGATTGTATGTGTTTTCGACACATACACTATATTGCCAAAAGTATTCGCTCATCTGCCTTTAGACGCATATGAACTTAAGTGACATCCCATTCTTAATCCATAGGGTTTAATATGACATCGGCCCACCCTTTGCAGCTTTAACAGCTTCAACTCTTCTGGGAAGGCTTTCCACAAGGTTTAGGAGTGTGTTTATGGGAAATTTTGACCATTCTTCCAGAAGCGCATTTGTGAGGTCAGACACTGATGTTGGACGAGAAGGCCTGGCTCGCAGTCTTCACTCTAATTCATCCCAAAGGTGCTCTATCGGGTTGAGGGCAGGACTCTGTGCAGGCCAGTCAAGTTCTTCCACACCAAACTCGCTCATCCATGTCTTTATGGACCTTGCTTTGTGCACTGGTGCGCAGTCATGTTGGAACAGGAAGGGGCCATCCCCAAACTGTTCCCACAAAGTTGGGAGCATGGAATTGTCCAAAATCTCTTGGTATGCTGAAGCATTCAGAGTTCCTTTCACTGGAACTAAGGGGCCAAGCCCAGCTCCTGAAAAACAACCCCACACCATAATCCCCCCTCCACCAAACTTCACAGTTGGCACAATGCAGTCAGACAAGTACCGTTCTCCTGGCAACTGCCAAACCCAGACTCGTCCATCAGATTGCCAGATGGAGAAGCGTGATTCGTCACTCCAGAGAACGCATCTCCACTGCTCTAGAGTCCAGTGGCGGCGTGCTTTACACCACTGCATCCGACGCTTTGCATTGCACTTGGTGATTTATGGCTTGGATGCAGCTGCTCGGCCATGGAAACCCATTCCATGAAGCTCTCTACGCACTGTTCTTGAGCTAATCTGAAGGCCACATAAACTTTGGAGGTCTGTAGCGATTGACTCTACAGAAAGTTGGCGACCTCTGCGCACTATGCGCCTCGGCATCCGCTGACCCCGCTCTGTCATTTTACGTGGCCTACCACTTCGTGGCTGAGTTGCTGTCATTCCCAATCGCTTCCACTTTGTTATAATACCACTGACAGTTGACTGTGGAATATTTAGTAGTGAGGAAATTTCACGTCTGGACTTGTTGCACAGGTGGCATCCTATCACAGTACCACGCTGGAATTCACTGAGCTCCTGAGAGCGGCCCATTCTTTCACAGATGTTTGTAGAAGCAGTCTGCATGCCTAGGTGCTTCATTTTATACACCTGTGGCCATGGAAGTGATTGGAACACCTGAATTCAATTATTTGGATGGGTGAGCGAATACTTTTGGCAATATAGTGTATCAGCGTGGACTGCTTGTGAACCAGTCACAATATGATTCAAGCTTTGCAAAGGAACTGTTATTGAAGAATGGGGCAGTTAAAACACTATTGGACCAGGCCACAAAAACTATAAGTTAAAGCTAGGGTGTGCAGTCTTTTCCAGAAACATTTTTTGTTATACTGGTTGAAAGTCTCTTCACATCCTGATAGCAATCAATAATTTAAGTGGTCTAAATGTAAAAAAAAAAAAAATAAAAAAAAAATAAAAATATATATATAAATGATTTATTTATTTATATATATATATATATCTTCTGTGGAAGGGACAGGACTAAACAATTATCGACCATTCATTGCATTCGGTCTGAATGTAATGATAGGATGTCCTTCCTGCCTGTCAATCTATATTTACATACCGCCACACAACTTGTTCGCACAGACAATCACACATCATCAGCTGGGTTCCTTGATGCTGTGCAGAGCGAGCGCGAGAATGGAAGGCGAACCGCAGCTACATTATGTTCCTCCTGAACCAACAGTAAAAGGAAAACGTTGCGATCAATTCCACCAACACGTCTCTCCTCCTGGCGCTTAGACTCTGCTCTGTGTGTGTTCATGTGTGATAGAGGAGGCGTGGCTTTGGAGACACCTCTGAAGCGAGGGCGGACTCTATGCTTTCAAAGCTAGCTTGCTAACTGCTAGCCTCTCTGGATTACACACCCTAGCTTTAACAGTTTCATTCAAGAATTTTCAAATGCCATCACTGTTTGATAGTTTATGGTGCCACTGTGCTTGAGTGAACAGTTTAATATATTAGGATATAATGTATTGGGTGCACATTATGTGTAAACCCTGAAATTTAGTTTTATAATGTTGTGGAGCTTGTTGTTCATTTTCTTCCAACTGAATTTCAAATATGACTGAATTGGAGGTAGCTGCACGATGTCAGCCAATCATAACAGCTGGCGTTAATTGAAGTCTTAAAGGGCCAGATAGCTAAAAACCTTGCATTTCAGACAGGGAGCCAGAGACAGGGTGGAAAATTATTATATATTCCTAAATTATGACTGTTTTGATGCAATACTGATATTATTAGTGGACCTCAGGGAAGATAATAAAATAATAAAAAAAGAGTATGTCATGACCCCTTTAATATCAACAATCACATGTTAAGAAAAGCACAAATATTATTGAATTATTCTCCCAAGTGAAATATATCCACTATTGTACAGTGACACAAGGTTGTGAAGCACTATTATGCAGAATCACACTTACCTTCACAGATAACACCAGCATCTTTTTCATGTCCACATTTTTGCAGTACCATTCCACTTGATTCACAGTTCTTCAGTCTAGATTCTGTTCCATTACAGTTCAAATTATTCATCCATACTGGACCTGATCCCTGTCCAAAATAAGCTCCACTTTTTGCCTCTAGAACATCTCCACAGCCCAGTTCTCTACACACCACTGCAGCATCTGATAGATCCCAGCCATTATCACACACTGTTCCCCATGTTCTGTTATAGAGAACCTCCACTCTCCCAGAACAAGAGTTGGTGCCATTCAGCATTCGAACTTTGCCTGTTGCATAAATTAAATGAGTTAAACAGGGAGCTTGGCTAAAAAAAAAAAACATTATTATTGAAACCAGACCATGTATAAGAAAGAAATGGACCACTATGAAATGTAACAGCATTATTGAATTATTCCAGTTTGACAGATCAAATTCTGTATTGTGGTACTGCTACATACAGCCTTACCTACGCAGATGACTCCAGCATCATGTTGATGCCCACAGTTATGTACTCCCCATCCATTTGATGAACAGGTTTTTAGTGTAGATTCAATCCCTGTACATTGTACATCATCCATCCATATTTGCCCTGAACCTTGTCCAAAATAAGCACCAGTCTTTGTCTCTATAACATCTCCACAGCCCATCTCTCTACACACTACTGCAGCATCTGATAGATCCCATCCATTATCACACACTGTTCCCCATGTGCCATTATGACGAACCTCCACTCTTCCAGAGCAAAAGTTGTCACCATTCACCAACTTGACAGCTATTAACCAACACCCCCCCCCCCCAAAACAAAACAAAACAAAAAAACAATACAATAACATATAAAGACAAAAGGTTTAAATAAATGTGTTTTTTTAACTATGCAGTTTATATTATTTTATTATTTTAATTAATTATTTTTCACTTGTTTTAATAATTCAATGAAATAATTGCCATTGTTAGTTTGAAAGAACAGTGTGTGATTTTGTCATGTTCCATATAGAACCTCAAGCAATTTAGCATTTCAAATGACAAAATGCACAATATTGAGACTTCAAATCTGTGAATATTTTTGACTCACATTGGCAGATGACTCCAGCATCCTTTGAATGCTTACAGTTGTTTTTTCCGCATCCATTTGATGCACAGTCTTTCAATGTAGATTCACTCCCGGAACAACATACATAATCCAACCATACTGATCCAGAACCTTGTCCAAAATAAGCACCAGTCTTTGTCTCTACAACGTCTCCACAGCCCATCTCTCTACACACCACTGCAGCATCTGATTGATCCCAGCCATTATCACACACTGTTCCCCACTGACCATTATAGAAAACCTCCACTCTCCCAGAACAAGAGTCACTGCCATTTAGCAGTCGAATGTTGCCTGACATGCATAAAAAAAGTAGATCAGACAGGGAGTTCTGACGGACTACAAAATCATCATCATTGACACCAAATATGTCTAAGACTCAGTTTTTGCTTTTGATAATTTTACTTGTTTAATTAATAACATGTTTACATATTACAAAATGCAACAGAATCAAACTATTGTACCAGAACCATAGCTTCTTTTATTTAAACAACAGTTGCCAATAAAAGTTATTTGACTTTTATACAACAATACTATAAAGAAGTTAATATCATTTAATTGAGGCCACATCTGCACTAATCCATTTTCGTTTTCAAAGTATGCGGTAATGGTGAGCATTTTTGAAAGCTCGATTTCCGGCGATGGAAAACAGTATTCTAGCGTGGATGAGAGGCGTAAACGTAGTGGAATCAATGCATTTTCAAATGAAAACATAATAGTGTGGACATAGTCTGACATTTTAGATGCAATTAATGCTAATTTTTGCTCTGCTAACAAAAATAGTTCCAAAAGAAATGTATGTGGTGAACACAGACAAGTGGAGTCAGGAAATACAGACATTATTTTGAATTTGTATAGAGTGGAAAAAAGCAAAAACGTTTTGTGTAGTGTGTTCATATAGGGGTTTTAGAAAGTAATGTGATTACTTTTTCCATGAAGTAATGAGTAGCTTTATCTCTCTGATTTCTGTAGTGTTTTTTTTTTTTTTTGAGTAACTTGCCAGAAATGGTTATACTAATTGTCAGCATTCAGCACCACTTCAAATGGATGGACCAATCAAATTACTGAACATATAAATTGTATAAAGGCAGTGAAGCTTCTTATGCAGTAATAAACTTACCTCCACAGATGACACCAGCATCTTTTTCATGCCCACAAGTGTGGTTCCCCAATCCATTTGGTCTACAGTTTATTAGAGTAGATTTAGTCCTATAACATTTTACACTGTTCATCCATATTTGTCCTGTACCTTTTCCAAAATATGCACCACTCTTTGTTTCTATAACATTGCCACAACCCAGTTCTGCACACACCACTGCAGCATCTGATAGATCCCAATAATCATCACACACTGTTCCCCATGTGCCATTAAAGAGAACCTCCACTCTCCCAGAACAAGAGTTGAATCCATTCACCAACTTGACAGCTGTGAAGCACCCAAATAATAAAAAGACAGATGTTTTAATGTCTTTTTAGTAATTTGAAAATTAAATTATTATTGTTGTTGTAAGGATTATAAAAAAAAAATTAAAAAAAATGAAATGAACCCAAGTTTTCCATGTTAATGCTCCATATAGGACCTCAAACTCTTTAGCATTCCTAATAAGGAAAAGTACAGAATCAAACGTATATTTAATTCCTATGAATATTTTTGACTTACATTGGCAGATGACACCAGCATCCTTATTATGGTTGCACTTGTGTGTCCATCCACTCAGTCTACATTTCCTTAGGTTAGATTCAGTCCCCAAACATTGTACATTATTCAGCCATACCTTCCCTAAACCTTGTCCAAAAAAAGCACCACGCTTGGCCTCTATAACGTTCCCACAGCCCAGTTCTCTACACACCACAGCGGCATCTCTAGAATCCCAGCCATTATCACACACTGTTACCCATTTTCTTTTATAGAGAAACTCTACTCTTCCTGAACAAGCGTTGTTGCCATTAATCAGTCTGACTTGAGCTCCTCTACTGATGGTTATAAAACCTGTACATGTTGAAGAATCACAGTTGCATTAATTAGATTAACAATGAAGTCAACATATAGGCTAAATAGAGGCACATAATTAGAGTTTACTTTAGAATTAAATGTACTTGTCAAAAGTCTTTGTATTTAAATATGGAAATATAATGGTATTAATCAAGTGTTTATTTTAAGGAAAATACACCAGTGAATGGAATTTGTTTCAATGTGTAACATGAGTGTCCTTACCTAGAAGCAGAAAGAGTTGCATGAACCAGAGCATATTGGCTGTAAATAAATGTATTATGATATTAGATTTGAATGTTTATTCCCTGGTTTCCTGTACTTAGACTCCTCCAAATGCTTTTTGCTATGTCCTTGTTTCTCAATTAATGAGAGAAGCACATTAATCATTAGTCTATAGCACAGTATTACAGTTTTTCGAGTGCCGACATGTTACTGAATAAAAATAACTGCTATAATGTATAACCTCCTCTGTGGTCTACTCAGTCGGCCACACTGTACAGTATAAATATGCAATTTGGAGTCCACATGTCCACCGTAGCCAAGAGGAATGAAAATACTGAATATCAGACAAATTCAAAACATTGAATTCAGTAATAAGCTAAATCTGTGGCTTAGACACTGAAAAATGCAATCTACAATTTTGCAGAGTAACGGTAGCTATTTTTTATGTTTTTCAGTGTCAGAGCATAATATTTAAGTTTATTTATTATTAGGACAACTTTCAATGACAATGACAAGGTATCATGCAAATAGAGATTATTATAGAAATATAATAGTAGAATTTAGTACATCTAATTGTATTTAATCTACTTATATTGTAATTAAATATGTATTACAGCCCACTTTAGTGTAGAATATCCAAAATAAACAGTTTTAACAATAATAAAATCCATGATTTATGTATCGATTGAGCAATAATCATTATTAAACAAATAAATAAACAACTATTTTTTAAAACACTGATGATATATGATATATAAGTTATAGGATATTACCCATTTAGAGTTCTCAGTCTACTCCTTCCTCTTGAGTCAGTCTGTTTGAAAAGTGCTGTTTGGGACAGTTATACTGGCTGCGGTCCTCTTCTTCACCCCAGACCACACCCATACCACTAGTTTACCGGCAGTGAATTTCTGAGTAATTTTTTAACTAGGTAAATTTAAGTTTGATAACATATGCTCTCAAGATGGCATGGACTCCACAAATCTGATAATCATGTTATCCAGCATGATTGAGAATGTTCCAAAAAGCATCTTGTGTGCTTCAATGGAAGCAAGGAAACCTGACCTTTTGTACCAAGGAGTTAACTATGTCAATGTTATGGCCATTGTGTGTGCGTGTGTACACGGTACATGAGATGAACAGTAAGGAAACCAACATCTAGTTTCTTGGAAGTTTGGGTTACTTTGGCAAATCATCTTCAGATCTGACAGCATTTATTCATTGAGGTGAGATTGTGAGTCAGACAGTAGAGATCATAATGAAAAGGTCTTATGTTGAACACATATTTGTTTAAACAGCATTTACATGTTTTTTCCTCATCTGAGCACAATGGAAAAATTTCCTTTATTTAAATAGATTATAATGGCTATTCACAACTCTCATGAACTATGACTAATACACTGCAATGTTTGTACAACCATATCCCCACACTCAAAAATTTATTCATTACCTTTACTTAATTTAATTTAAGAATTTAATTAAGTAACTTATAATTAATTCAGTTTCAGTAAACCAACATAGTTTATTTGGATTGGGTCAAATCAATGTACTATAGTTAGTTTAACTCAACTTTATTAGGTTAATCAAACATAATTTTTTATGTTGGTCTAATGTAATTTTATTAATTTACTAAGGTTTTTTTTTAATTAATAGTCTTATGTTAGTTCAAATTAATATTTTTTTACTCTCATTAGTTTAAGCCAAGTGAGCAAGTGTAAGGACAGTGAAACTGTTGCACTGTCAGTTTGATAGCAACTACTTATAGAGCTCAACAGCATTCAAATCAAACATCACTTGAAAGTTCAGGTGCTTCCTCAACCAAAGCACATACACTAGTCTTCAACACAATGGTAACCCCCCCAAACTCCAGCCACACAAATACTACTTTTAAAAAATGATAAAACAAAACAGTAAACATGAACAAAACTCATCCTTTTCTTATCTTGCTCAGAAATGCATAAAATAACACTTAGTTTCAACATTTCTTCACATCATCCAGTCCCCTGCAAAGCATGCTGGGAAATCGAACTCCCCTGGCCAGTTTCATCAATGCTACAAAAAATATTCATTTAGGCCCGGTGGCGAATTCCCAGGGCCAGCAAAGCCTTCTCTGCTGGCCTAACATGCCAAATAAATACATATTTTTCATCTTTTCATTCTCAATCACCTTTTTGCCTATGTATTTTTACTCACTTTCCACTCTTAATTAATCTACAAACAAACAGAGAAAAACAAAAAGGTTATCAAGTCAGAATTTATTACTTGATGCTTACAAGAGAAGTGTGACAACTGTTTTACAAATCGCATCCCTGAAGCAGCGCATGAGTTTGAGCTCCACCCCGTCAGGCCTTCAGAATTTCTACAGAATCCCTCAACAGTGCAAATGAATGAGCAACTAAAGTCAGATTCATCAGCCAATCAGATTGATTTATTTGATTGATTGATTTATTTGTTCTTGGTGGGTGTGATCTTTAGGATATGTCCCGGTCGAGGCCTTCTAGCTGGTCTTGAGTGATGCAGTCACGCTTTAAGTGATGTACAGGTACGTAATTTGAAAGCGAATAGTGCGATATCGCAATTACTGCCACTATTGCCATTGAGAAAGAGATCCTTATGGATTTAAAAACATGAGATGTTCTGCTTAATTTATTAAACAGGAAAGGAGAGCTGATTTTCATTTCAAGTAAAATGGTAAGAGCTTTTTGCATTGTTATAACAACATCAGGAGCTTTCTAAGTGTGAATCAGGCTGCTTAAGAATTCAGTGTCAGATCAAGTTTTGAAAAGTAGTGCTGCGTTTCATTCAACACGGATTTTACAACTTCCTACTAGAAAAAGTTATACAGTTAAATCATCAAGCTATTATGGACCAGTTTAAGCTGACAACACTGCGTGGACCACAATAGACTACAGAAGCCTACATGTGTAGTGATGTGGGTGACTTGACTCAGTTTAAGTTTTTAACCACGATGAAACCGCGATGCGAGCAATGTCTTGGCTGCACAAACGCAGCGCGTGATTTTACCAGTTGTCAGGTCCCGTGCTGTGCGAAACTGCCTTGTTTAGTTTCTAGGACATTACCTGTCTTTACAGTATCTTTTCATCGTGCCAGCCACCTCGGTAATCAATATTATACAGTAGTCTCCGTAGTAACATTCAAGTGAATTGGTTGACCGATGAGTGTGCCTGTGCGTGTGCGTATGTGTGTGTGTATTTGCTTACATGGTGAAACAACTCCAAGTATGACATCAGGTTGTGGTACACCTGCATGCACACAGAAATGTGTTCAATTATCGCTATCATTATTGTACGTAATGTACAAAGAGACTGAACGTGATTCACTGACATCATGCTGACAGATGAGGTAGCATAATTCAAATTACACAGTTATGATTGGTTTATTACAAACTTTGAGACTGTATATTATATTTGACTCTCCAGTGCTGGAACAGGGCTAAAACAAAGTGTGGATATAGGTCTGACTATGCGAGACTGTAGTTTGAAGTAATCACTTTTCTTTGCATGATACATTGACTGCATTTATACGATAGCCTATGCCGGCATTAGCTAGCTAGCCAGCTTTATCAATAGCTTTTAGCTAAATCTGTGGATGATGACAGTAGCTGTTTATAAAATAGACTGTACATTATAAATATGTTGACACAATTCAGTATTGATTCCATCACAACTGTCATTTTGATATATCGATGCGCTGTTTTATAATAATAGAATGTACAGTTGCAATCGAAATTATTCAACCCCCCCCCCCCCTCCACCCTACATCTATATCAGTTGAGTGACACATTCAAAGTCATAGTGTGAATATATAACCTAATATTTCTAAATAACAGGATTTTTAGAAAATACAGCCATGTCATAATTATTCAACCCCTACTGCATGTAGCTGTTTCTTAAATATGTAAGGCTACACAAGTAATTGTTTTAAAACAAAATTAAGTCATCAATCTGCAATAGTGCTTATTTAAGTTTTAACATTTAAGTTTAGCGTTGTAAGCTAAAATGTATTTCTATGCAAAAAATGCAATTAAAAATAAGCTGTCTCAAAAGCTAATAGAGGAGATTATTTCATTACACAAGAAAGGTCATGGCTAAAAGTACATTTCCAAGGCACTTCAATTTCCAGTAGACAAAGTTGGCAGCACCATTCATACATTTTTTAAATATGGTACAACATCAACCTTCTTGGGGTGTGGAAGAAAGCAAAACTTCACCAAGGGAAATGTTGACTTGAATATTCAAGAAGTAATTAGGAAAGAACTGTGGAGTCCTGGAAGAAGGTTTTATAGACGTATGACACTAAACTGAAAATGAGTTTTAGACCCATGGGTCAGCAGTACGTCTGGAGTAAGATCCCCACAGTCAAGCATGGAGGTGGGTCAGTCCTGTTATGGGGGTGTTTTGAGGCTGCAGGAAACGGCTATCCTGACTATGTGACTGACACCATGGATTCTTTCAGGTATCAGGCCGTTTTGGCATGAAAAATGTGATGCCTTCAGTGTGTAAATTGAAGCTCGGTGATCACTGGACTTTCCAGCAAGACAATAACACCAAGGATACATCCAAGTTGCCCAAAATCTGGTTCAGGGATAGGTCGTGGAATGTCCTTAAATGGTCCTTTCAGTCCATCATTAAAATCCCATTGCAAATCTTTGTTGGGATTTCAAGGAAGCAGTGGCAGCACATTAATTTTGTGTGTTATTGTAGTTTACCTTGCTGAATAATTACAGATTAACATTGATATTAACCTGAATTTTAGTATAAAGAGAAGATCGTTGAAATTATTTGAAAGTTACGAAGCAAGGTAGCTTGCAATTCGTCAGCGTTAGCAGGCAAAAAGTACACAGATCAATCCTTATGGCACTATATTTCACATGCTTTGCAGTTATGTAAGCTTACCTGTCCAATAAGAAGAATTCAGGGTCGGTTTTGATCCCCAAAACCAAACGAAGGTCCCTCCAGGAATCAAATGCCCTGCTGATGTTCACTCTAGTTTTCACTCGACCACGATCACGTTTCCGCTTAGCTAGACGGGATTCAGTAGAAAATGTTTTTTTTTTTTTTTTTTTTTTTGCTTACTGTGAGTTTGTGTAGGAGTCGGTGTTGTGCTCAGAGCCGGACATTTGCTGGATTCCATCTCTGAGATAATGTTACCTAGTGTTGTAGTTTGTTGTCGCTGTTGAATAGCGGAAGAGAAGCTATTACTGTCTGAGGCAAGGCTCTCGGGAGCACGCATAAACATCACATCCTTTGGATTTTTCCGGCAAAAGCGACCCGCTCCCTTCGCATGCAAATCAGTCTAAAGGCTTTAATAGACAACCTAGGAAGTCCGGGAGGGGCTCATTTAAGTTGCGTTACAAGCCGTTCACACATTGGCAAAAAAAAGGGTGAAAATTACATGAAAAATGTTACATATTGCACCTTTAATAAATGTTTTAAATGTATTGTTCATTGTTTGTTCATGTTAACTAGTGTAGTTAACTAATGTTAATTAATACAACCTTATTGTAAAGTGTTACAATTAATTTTACCTTTGGTCCCCCCAATAACCAGTTGAGATTTTATTTATTTTTTTTCTGTTACTTTGTTGCTTTAAAAAAGCAGCAGGTTGCATAAACTACAGGCTTAACATGGCAGAGCAGATGTTGTTTAAACTCCTCACAATGAGGCAGCAGGTGACATTTTTGAGGGAACTTGGAAAGTTTTATGGTCAGTTTGTAATATCATTTGAATGTAAATATTCTACTTTTTCCAGATTGAATTGGAGCTTTACACTGGAACATAGAAGATGTAAGTTGGAGTGAGTACTTGTGAGTACTTTGTGCTTTTTGGCTTAGCGTTTACAGAAAAAATAATAATTACTGTATATTGTGGGTTTTGAACATGCATTATGAAATGAAGATATGTTCTGGAAAGGAACTTTAACATAAAATTTTATAAGCACTGCATGAAATATCCACTCGATAAAATGGTTATTACATTCATGATAACAGATACCAAATCTTTGTCAATCCATAATGAAACATACTGTAAATAAAGAAATAAAAATCAAACATAGTCATGCAATAACATGCAGCCAATAATAAAATATATGCAATTTATTTATATACAAGCAAAGATATCCTTTACATGTACATTTGTATTTTATAACACTTAATTATGTAACACATCTGAGTTTAAATAGCATTGGCCTATTTGTTCGCATTGACCAGTCTTTAATTATTTAGATGTGCTGAAAGTTTAAATCTACGAATTACTCAGGAAGGGAAACTGTTTGAATTAATTTACTTTCACTAATGACTCTTTTAATGCATCTTTTTCATGACCACAATTGTGTATTCCCCAACCACAATCAGTTTGCTCATCAGTTTGAATTCAGTACCATGACAGTTTACATCATTCATCCATATTGGTCCTGATCCCTGTCCAAAAATAGCAGCGCTTTTTATCTCAATTGCATTTCCACAATCCATCAATCTACACACCACTTCAGCATCTAATAGATCCTAGCCGTCACTACACACTGTTCCCCACTGTCCAATATGGAGAACCTCCACTCTCTCAGAACATCGTCTGTTACTATTCACCAGTCTGATCTCTAGGAAACAAAGGAATGAAAGAGAACATTTTTGCCAATATGTTTGACATTCCATCACTTAAGCTTAAAAATGAACATCTTTGTTTTTGGTGATGTCCACTCAAGTTGCAACCTACCACGACTGTCAACGGCAGCATCTTTTTCATGCCCACATTTGCTTACTCTCATCCATTTGATGAACAGCTTCTCAGTGTAGACTCTGTCCCATGACAGTTTACATAACCAAGCCATATCGTTTCTGTTCCCTGCCCAAAATAAGCACCAGTCTTTGCTTCTATAACACTCCCACAGCCCATCTCTTTACACTCCACTGCATCATCTGATAGATGTCACACACTGTTCCCCACTGACCATTATGGAGAACCTCCACTCTTCCAGAACACAAGCTGTTACTGTTGGCCAGCCGCACTATACCTAAAATGTGTTGAAATGAATGAAACATAACAGAATTCATTTTGTAGACAAATCAAAATTTTACATATTAATACATCTTTTTACAAAACTAAAAATTGTTGAGGTGAAAAAAAAAACCAATCAAAAAGTGCTCAGCATACCATCAATGGGAACTTATTTAATACCATTTATAAAGGATCCCAGGTAAATATCACTTGAAGAGAAAATGCCCATATTGTGCAGAGCTGTGATCTAGGCAAAATGTGGCTACTTTGATATCTAAAATAGATACATTTTTAGTTACTTAATTTATACATAATTACCATACATTCATTTGTGCTATTTCATAGTTGATGACTTTACTATTGTTCTAAAATGTGGAAAATATTAATAATAAGGAATTAGTAGGTGTGTCCAAACTTGCAGACAGGAGTAGCAGCTACAGTAATTTGCTACCCCCAACTGGATTCATGCAGATCTTTTTTTAATTCTGAGAACATGGAAATAAGCTTAAACACACCTACACAAATAATACCAGCATCTTTTTTGTGCCCACACGTGAATGTTCCCTTTTGGGATAGAAGTACCTACCCCGGGGTAGGAGCTATAAAGTCTGTCTAACGTCCCTCTAAGTCTAAACTTTAGTTCCTCATGTGTGAAAACAACGAAAAGTACGAGTTCAGGGTAAAGTACCTAAAACGGGCTTTAGTTCCTGCAGTGTATATTTAACAAAAATTCACAAGTTAAAACATCAAATTATGTGTTGTACTGCTTTCAATATAGCACAAGTTGAATAGAATTTACAAATACCTCTATTTGTTTCAATAAGAATTTTCCATAATGTCCCAACTTTTTTTGGGAATTGGGGTTGTATTTAAGATTAAAGTTTAAAAATCTTCCATTGACTGACATTAAACCATTACATTACATTACAATATAACTGAAAACAATGAATCAAAACTGTACTGATATTCTATGAATGTGTTTGACTCACAATGGCAAATGACTCCAGCATCTTGTTGATGCCCACAGTTGTGTACTCCCCATCCATTTGATGAACAGTTTTTTAGTGTAGATTCAATCCCTGTACACTTTACATCATCCATCCAAAATTGTCCTGAACCTTGTCCAAAATAAGCACCAGTCTTTGCCTCTATAACATCTCCACAGCCCATCTCTCTACACACTACTGCAGCATCTGATAGATCCCAGCCATTATCCCCATATTCCATTATAGAGAACCTCCATTCTTCCAGAACAAGACTTGTCACCATTTACCAGCTTGACAGCTAATGTTTTATCAAGTTTGTTGTACTTTTTTTTTTTTTTTTTTTTTGTATGATTACTTAAATAACATTTAAATATTCATAGTTTGAAAGATCAAGACTTTAATTTATTTATGTAGGTCTCAAACACTTTAACATTCTTAAGGATAAAATGTACAGTATCAAAACTGTACTTCATTGCTGTGAATGTTTTATGACTCACATCGACAGATGACTCCAGCATCCTCATGATGCCCACAGTTAGAGTTGACTAATTCCCAAAACAGTTGACATCATCCATCCATATTTGTCCTGAACCTTGTCCAAAATATGCATAACTCTTTGCCTCTATAACATCTCCACAGCCCATTTCTCTACATCTCCTTGAAAAGCTTGAAGATCTTGAGAATAGAAGCCGCAGGAATAACATTTGAATTGTTGGAATTCCTGAGCATGAAGAGGGCAGAGATATGGTGAAATTCCTAGACTAACTTTTCCCGAATTTGCTCGACATAACAGGCCACAAGGTGAAAATCGAGCGAGCTCACAGAGTCCCGGCTCGCAGATCTGCTAAGGGAGACAGGCCCCGATCGATTCTGGCCAAATTTCTGAAATCATCTGATAAAGATCTTGTGTTGTGCCAGGCGAGGAGCAAAGGAAAGCTTTCTTGGAAGAATTACAATATTTTCTTGTTCCCGGACTTTGTGAACTCGACAAGAGAGAAACGCGATCAATTTAAGGAATGCAAGAAACTCTTACATAAGCGGAAGATCACTTTTGCTCTGATGTTTCCGGCCAGACTGAGAATAAACACCAAGGACGGCAGCAAAGTATTTACATGTCCCAATCAGGCAATGTCTTTTTTTGAAACAATGGGTGAGTAACCATTGGGTGTTTTTGTTGTGAGTGGATTGGCTCACTGTACATGCTCTGGCTTTCGGAGGAAGCTGGGCGCCAATTTTGTTTCTTTTTGCAATGGCTCCACCGAGTGGTTGGAGTTTGTTTTGTTTTGTGGATTAACACTTGTCCTTGAAGAAACTTTTGCATTGACGGAAGATCACTTTTACAATGAAGTTCCCGGGCAGATTGAGAATAGAAACTACGGATGACCGCAAAATATGTACAAGTTGGTGGACTGTGTAAATCATGGGATATACTTTTTTGCGGCCTCTGAATGAATTGACTCTTGACCATCCGAGGAACCGGGATGCGTGTTTCGTTTCATTTTGTGCTGGTCCCAACTAGCGGTTGGAGCTTGTTTTGTTAAATAACACTACTTCGGGACAGTTATGGATGAATCTGTCAGTTCCTTGTGCTTATGCCTCCTGTTGGCTGGAGTATGATTTGTGGAGTATTTTCGTGGGACATTAGAATGATCTGCTGCACTCATCAGCTGGCTTACTGAAGATTCGTTTGTCTGTCCGAGGAAACTGAACGACTTTATATTGGCTGGAATTTGTTTTGTGAAGGAACACACCTTCGAGACAGTTCTGTGAATGAGTCTACACATTCTTTGTGTTTATTCTGCCTATTGGCTGGTTTTTTTTTTTACAAAATATTTGATGTTTGTGTGGCTCTCGTTTAGAGGGATTGACAACAGCGGTTGGCGCTGTTGTGCGCGGGGTTAATGCGCACGTTTTTCTTTTTTCTGTTTGTTTTGTTTGGGGGTAAGTTCGGGGTTTTATTGTTGCATTAATGTTGAAATGTGGTCTTCATAATTTTGTCTTTGGCACACAATTTATTTTTTTATCTTCCGAATATCGGGGAATGGAATGCATTTATGGTCGGAGATACAGTATCAAGTAGGAATATCCCACATCCAACTTTAATGGAATGCAGCATAACCGTGTACCCTGACGAAACGAAATTCATTGAAAGCAACATTTAAATCGCAAATATTATTAGATTGATTTTTCAAGGTATTATAGACCTCCTTGGTAGAGTCATATGACTAATTAAGATTTTTGAATGTCTGTTCAGGAGACGTTCATTTCACAAAACAGTCATGCTGCAGTTAAAATTAGGCTTGCTTGAGCATTAAGTGTCGTTTCAAGTTCTGGCTCTCATGCGTGGACGTGTTTTTAAAATGTCAGTTTGGTATTACTAGTTAGCTGCAACATAATGTATGATGCCCAAAGGCATGGGGTGTCTTATTCATTGTGAAACTATGTTTTCTTAACGGCATGAATCACACTGAAGTCCTAGACTTTAAATGCACGGCCCGTCACTGCTCTCTCGCAACTGGTTTCAGAACTACGCTTGTGTGGATTGAGTCCGTAACAGGAGAATAACAAAATATTCTAATTTTGAACTTGGCATTTAAAACCAACATACAAAACCTCTGAAAAAAAAAAAACACACATTTGCACAATTGGACTTTTGACTCCAAATCTAACTTGTATAAAGCCCTTGTGTCAACTTCCCTGTGTGACAACTAGACCCGGTCTCCACTATACACTGCATGACAATTCGGTTAAGTCTAGAATGTGCAAAATGATCAAAAAACATGTTAACAATAGGCCATGTAATCCAGTATGATTTGCACATCAATTTATATTCCATTAATTTATCAAATAAATACATCATTACATGAATAGACAAAACATTGATGATATATGATATATATATGCTAATGTATTAAAGAAATACCTGGTTAGATGGTTATCTGTGACCTCGTTTATTTTGAATGAAGTTAGTCTGTTTGAAAAGTGCTGGATGAAATGGTTATACTGTTTACTCTCCTTGACCTTAGACCACACCCATAACCACCATAAAACCTGAACACCTGCTGTAATCCAGAGGTTTACTGATTAATATTAATGTGAATTTGTACAAATTTATTTTAACCAGCTGATAAACAACACATCAAGTCATTAAATGCTTGGGCTGGATTAGGTGCTCTTAATTTGAGAGCCTGTGTGGTATACTTTTAGATCAGAACAGAATTGGGTAAACAAAAATGTATCCAGGAATTCAAATATGTTTTGCCACATGTACAGTATCTGTGCCTCAACAATCAAGTGACTATTTCAACCCAACAGAAAAATGCAAACTGTCCATTTATAGGAAATATGAATGACTCATTTGTTTACTGAGAAGAGTTGAGTTGACCTTTATCTTTTGAATATTTGGTTACTTTTATATTTTCTTGTGCATACAATTATTTATTTATTCAGTAGGGACCACATTAAAAAGGTCTGAGTCTTAAAACAGCAGAGCACTCTCATATCCTGTGGTCGAACTTCTCAGCGCTATCATTTTTATTTTGTGTATTTATTATTATTATTATTAATTATTTTATTTGTATTTATGTATTTATTTATTTCAAAAAATAAATCAGCTCTGCTGTGAAACCCAAAACTCACACAGTAGGAAGTTGCTTAACTTGAGCTATGCAAATTCACAAGTTTCAAGAATGAAAGAGAGAGAAACTCTTTGGGTGAGAGACTATGTGTCAAATGTCAGATATAAATGGATTTGAATAAACACTCTTCAGTGTTTACAAAAAAGAGAGATGGGGAATTGGGGCTGGCAGCTGAATAATTTTTTGTACCATATATTAAAGACTAATAAGATTCCATTTGTTAACATTAGTTAGCAATGTTAGTTAACATGAACTAACATTGAACAATACTTTTACAGCATTCATTAATCTTGGATAATGTTAATTTCAACATATAATAATACATTTTTAAAATAAAATGTACTATTAACTAACATGAACTAACAATGAACAATTGTATTTATTAACTAACATTAACAAAGATTTATAAATGCTGTAAAAAATATATTGTTTTTTGTTTGTTCATAATACCTAATGCATTAACTAATGTTAACGAATGGAACCTTTTTGTAAAGTGTTACAATAAAAGTAAACAAATTCATAATCAAAACCAGCATTAAAATAAAATACTGAAATTATTATCATTAAAAAAAAAAATCCCAAATTATATTATAATAAAAAGCATGTGAATCCCATTCTATTAAAAAGAAATAGCCCAACATTTACTTAAATGTCACATACAGTATTTTTCAATAGCAACTCAAGAAGATCATATGATATGAAAAAAATAAACAAACAAAAAAAAAAAACAACACAGACATATTCATGTTACAAAATGTACTAAATTTGTAGATAACTTTCCAAGTGCTATCCAAACCAAATGGCTCACCAAAACTGGACTGTTGAATACTGTAAAAACATAGCCTGGTCTGTTGAATCTAGATTTCTGCTGAGGTACACAGATGGATGGCCCATTCCAGCCTCGGCTTTCTGTTCTTGGCTGACAGAACTGAAACCCGACGTGGTCTTCTGCTGTTATAGCTCATCCGCCTCAAGGTTCGACGTGTTGTGCATTTTGAGATGCTATTCTGCTCACTACAATTGTACAGAGGGGTTATCAGAGTTACCATAAACTTTCTGGCACCAACAATCATCCATGTGATTATCTAATCAGCCAATCGTGTGGCAGCAGTGCAGTGCATAAAATCATGCAGATATGGGTCAGGAGCTTCAGTTAATGTTCACATCAAACAAAAATGTGATCTCAGTGATTTGGACCGTGGCATGATTGTTGGTGCCAGATGGGCTGGTTTGAGTATTTCTGTAACTGCTGATCTCCTGGGATTTGCACACACAACAGTCTTTAGAATTTATTCAGAATGGTGCCAAAAACAAAAAAGGTCAACAGAGAATGACCAGACTGGTTGGAACTGACAAAGTCTACAGTAACTCAGATAACCACTCTGTACAATTATGGTGAGAAGAATAGCATCTCAGAATGCTGTTCTGAGATGCGGGTTGGTGCTGTTTTGGCGGCACGAGGGGGACCTACACAATATAAGCAGGTGGTTTTAATGTTGTGGCTGATCGGTTTATATATATAAAGATTGAGTTTTTCGTTTCTTTTTTTCCCCCTCAAATTAGACAGTTACACAGAACATTATGCTTTCCATATGTTCACCCTAGAACACACCAATAGGAACTTAATTACCTAAATGCCTGCTTTAATCAAAAGATTCACCAATCAATATAAATGCTATTTTATCATTTGTAATTTTTCACCTATGCATGTGATTTTGTTTTCCATTAACAAATAAATAGCACATTGAAGAAGTCATCAAAATATGAGGGTGAGGGAACTGTACATTTGATGATGTGAAGTACATGTTATTTGGATGTAGACATGGCCATATTTGGCAAACAATACATTGTTGAAGCATATTTTTCTGGATAGGACAGTGAGTGCCTCACAAAATCAGTTACTTATTCAACCAGAAAATTATGCAAACCTTCTACTCTAAGGGAAAGTCAGCAGGATGTTTGAATGATATTTACCCAATTTGTTTACAGGGACACGAGATGAGCTCCGTAAAGTACAAACAGTCACTGTAGATTCTTTACTTGGAGGCTTGAGTTACTTTGGAGAAACTTAGCTGATGAAAGATTTAAGGAGCTCACTCTTCAATCGTAAATTAACTGTAAAAATCACTGTTCCAGTCATAACGGAGGGTTGTCTGAATTACTTTTTTAAAAGAAAATCTAGATATTTTCAACCTTCAGCCCCCACAAATAAATATCAAAAGGACTTTTCTTTTAGAAATTGAATTGAAAATTGAAATTAAGCTGTACTGATATCATTTTTGTGTGAACTGCATTATAATTGTATTTTTGAATAACTTACTAGATCTAGACACAAAAGTGGGTGTCACGTCATTTGTGATCTTTGCTGTCATGATGGGTTCATGTAAACAATAAACAAATCTAGAGTTCTAGCGTTCGTGAGTTTGTCTTTTGTTTTTCCATGTGTTTTAAATGTTGTTGCAAATTTACTCACATGATAAGGAAGTTTGATGAAACTGGCCCTCAAAATATGATCCCGTTGAGTTTGAATACTGACAGTTTTTGACCGATCTTTATGAGTATGATGAGGAAAAAAACAACACAGCAAAGACTTTCTAGCTCTTAAACCTTGAAAGACTTTACATTCAGTTATTGCAGTGCCATCCTATTAACTTGTTTTTGTTTGAATCCCTGCATTGGATGTTTAATGCTGTCATACCCATCAACATTTCAGCAAAGTCTGTCGATATAATTGAGTATTAATTTGGATCCACATAAATTATAAATCAAATCTACATGAAAACATCAGTTGAGTGTTGTCCTAACATAATACAGAGAATGTTTCAACAATGTTTTGCAGATGAGCAAATTAATATCTATCAGATAAGAACATGCATCAAATAGACTTCTCTATCAGGGCCATGACGACCAAACTTTTGCTCATAGAGGATACAAATAATAGTATGTATTGTAACAAACAGAAATCAGAAGTATTTTTGGCTAGGGATTAATTCAAGCACCAACTGAGCATTTTAATTATGGTGGATTATAATTTTTTCTCAGTGATTCTAAAAGAGGTTAGACTGCTTGAACTCTCTTTGAGATTGATGTTGATATATGATTGTCTTTTATGGTAATCAGAAAGGAGGAGCTGAGAATTGCAAGTCCAGATAAAAACACCTGGAATGCTCCTTAAATAAAACCAACACCATCTTGAAGATGAAGATGCTGCAGAAAAGGAGTGACATTTTAACAGGTGAAAGAAATCGAAAAATGAGTCACTGTTTTATCTTATACTGACATAATGTGTAAGTATTTCTGGTGTTGTTAATTTTGTTTGCCTGAAATGTTTTTATGTGCAGTCTCTCTTTGTCTTTTTTTGTTCCTAAAACACAATGTGTTAATTGTTGATTTTGAATTATGTGCTGTAAATATACCGTCCAAATGGAGTGAAACTAAACAATATTTAAAGGAATATTCTGGGTTCAATACAAGTTAAGCTCAGTTAACTGCATTTGTGACAATGTTGATTACGACAAAAAATAATTTAGATTCATTTAAGAAGAAGCATAAATCGAGGTTACAGTGAGGCACTTACAATGGAAGTGAAGTACCTCACTGTAAGTGAATGTGGTCCATTTTTGGTTTAAAGGCAGAAATGTGAAGTGTATAATTGTATAAAAGCATTTACATTAATTCTTAAAAACAAATGTATTATTTGAGCTGTAAAGTTAGTTTAAATTGTCATTTTAACAGTCGTTTAAGGATTTGTTGACATTACATCATCATGGCAACGAAGATGTAAAATTGGCTATAACTTAACACAGAGAAGGTTAGCAAGTGATTTTATCACAGTACAATCATGTTAAAACACACATTGTTCATGTCGTGTGGCTATTCTTTCGAAAAAGTGAGTATTTTAATGTAAAAAAAAAAAAAAAATCATTTTCATTGTAAGTGCCTTAATGCAACCCAGATTTTTGCTTTTTTATTTTTAAGAAGAGGAGGGGCAAGTCAAAATAATGTTTTGTGATAATCAACATTATGCCGCAAATGCTGTTGATTGAGCTTACCTTTTATTGAACCCAGAATAAGTTTAAGTTGTAAAACTGTCTATATGGCTATATATTGGCTTTGGGTGAACTTTTCCTTTAATACTAAGATACTAAACCAAAGTATATTAAAATAGGTTTTATAGGAACAAATAAATAATAAATACGATGATGATTATGATGGTATACTCTAGTATTCTGCTAACATTTTTTACTTAATGTCAAATGAGGTGCTTCCAAAAAAAGTACAGATACGTTCTGACCCTGGCGTTTAATGGATGCTGGTTTCTAAGGCAATCATTGTAACAATGTTTCATTTCTTTTCAGGCACAATGCTACATACCTTGTGGCTGATTCTCCTGCTGGGTATGAAGAAACATATGCACATACGCACACAGTTGTACTTTATAATGAATTTACACTTAGTAGAACTGCTATGTTGTCCCAGGTTACTGCTTATGTCGAATACTAGATGACTGTGTATGACATGTTCTGTTACATACAGATTTAGGAAATGGACCTCCCATCGAAGCTCTTTCTGTGAGGTTGGTGGATGGTTTTGACCATTGTTCTGGACGAGTGGAGGTTCTCCATAATAGTATATGGGGAACAGTGTGTGATGATAACTGGAATACTGTAAGTGCTGGAGTAGTGTGTATAGAGATGGGCTGTGGAGATGTTATAGAAGCAATGTCAGTTGCTTATTTTGGACAAGGTTCAGGAGAAATATGGATGGATGAAGTAAATTGCGATGGGACTGAGTCCTCACTGATTCAATGTCCAACAGATGGATGGGGAATACACGACTGTACTCATTACGAGGATGCTGGAGTCATCTGTCAACCTGGATGTAAGCTACATATCGTATACCAAATAGAATCAAACAGAAATTGAACATATGATAAACTCAAAATGCTATACATTTCTAATCCCTAATCCTGTTCTGTTTGTTTTTGAACATTAGCACTTGTTAGGTTGGTAAATGGCATAGACTCTTGTTCTGGGAGAGTGGAGGTTCTCCATGATGGTCAGTGGGGAACAGTGTGTGATGATGGCTGGGATCTATCAGATGCTGCAGTGGTGTGTAGAGAGATGGGCTGTGGAAGTGTTCTTAATGTGAAGACTGGTTCCTATTTTGGAAAAGGTTTAGGACCAGTGTGGATGGATGCTGCACAGTGTATTGGGAATGAGAGTACATTGATAAACTGTACATCAGCACAATGGGAAATAACGGCCTGTGACCATTCAAAAGATGCTGGGGTCATCTGTAACCGTGAGCTACAGAAATATTGGAAGCATATTACATTTAGCTTTAAATGATCACGCTACCTATTTACTAACTATTTATAATAACATGTCAATTTCATTTTTAGCTCTTATCAGGGTGGTGGATGGCAGTAACTCTTGTTCTGGAAGAGTGGAGGTTCTCTATAATGGAACATGGGGAACAGTGTGTGATAATGGCTGGGATCAATCAGATGCTGCAGTGGTGTGTAGAGAACTGGGCTGTGGAGATCTCATAGCAGTAAAGACTAATGGATATTTTGGACAAGGTTCAGGACAAATATGGATGGATAATGTAGATTGTAAATCTACTGACACTCAGCTGACAAAATGTGAATTTAATGGATGGGGAATAAATAACTGTGCACATACAGAAGACGCTGGAGTCATCTGTAGCCGTGAGCTAAGACCTTAAATACATACTTAAACTGCCTTGAGACAATAATCTGATGAGAATTTGAAATAATTATAAATATTAAGTATTTATAATAACATCTAATTTCATTCCATGTTTAACATCAGCACTTGTTAGGTTGGCGAACATGGTTGGCCGTTTCGCTGGGAGAGTGGAAGTTTTCCATGAAGGACAGTGGGGAACCGTGTGTGACTACGGATGGGATCTATTAGATGCTAATGTTGTGTGCAGAGAGCTGGGCTTTGGGAGTGCTACAGGAATAAGAAATAGCGCTTATTTTGGCCAGGGCTCAGGACCAGTGTGGGTATATAATGCACAATGCACTGGAAGTGAGGCGAGTTTAAAGAGATGTCCATCAGTGGTTTTGCAGGCACAGAACTGTACTCATGATAGAGATGTGGGAGTCTTCTGTCAAAGTAGGTCAAAAACCAAAGGATTATACCCACAGTAGTCCTATAAATTTAATATTACATTGTGCTTATAGGTTTACACACCCCTGGCAGAATCTGTAAGAAATCTAGCATTTTTGAAATATAACAAATCAAACTAATTGTCTTTTATTTTTTAACTAGTACTGCCCTGAATAAGTTGCACAACAGATTTAAAAGTATAAAACCATACTCAAATGATCCTTTAGAAAAGTTAACATACCCTTGTTTATTAATATTAAGTGTTGCCTCCTTGAGGATCAGTGACTAAACATGTTGCGGATTCTGGGCAAGGGCATGTAAATTTATCAACAGAACTGTAATTTGATCAGGTTTGCAGTTAGTAAACTGTCTCTTTCTCATTCTCCCTCTCTCTTCTCTTCGGGAATTAGGCAATGTCCGTATAGATGTTGGCGGTTGTTCTGGGAGAGTGGAGGTTCTTCATAATGATCAGTGGGGAACAGTGTGTACCGATTACTGGGATTCTAAGGATGCTGAAGTGGTATGCAGAGAGTTGGGGTGTCCACTTGGTGCTGAAGCAAAGAAATATACCTATTTTGGACAGGGTTCGGGACCAATATGGATGGATAACGTTCATTGTACAGGGAAAGAAACGTCACTGAAGGACTGCAGTTTAAATGGATGGGGCACACATAACTGTGCCCATGTACATGATGCTGGAGTCATCTGTCGAGGTAAGATGGATACGGTGTACTTCTTATTTTCCATCTGTCTCACAGAGCCTGAATGTGGAAATGTGGATCTTGGTAAGCTTAGAGAAAAGGTACTCATCTTTCCTCTACCTCTCAAATGACTGTTTAGGTTTCATTTTTATGATTGCATGCAGAATTAATCCTTTTAAAAGCATTGGGGACTCCAATCTATGTACTCTATAGTCTCACAGATCCAGATGTTTGACTATCAATACAGTCTGATTCACTTTACTGTCTATTCTGGCCAAGAACTACCTGCCTAGACAAGAAGAGAATGTCTGACCATCATGTAAAATGACCAACATTTGCTACATACCTCATTTTTGGGCACTGTGTGCATATTTTAGATCCAAAACTAACTGTACATATTTGATTGTAAAAGTTGCATTCCAAGAGTGCTGATATTTCATATAACAGCCCTGGCATGCTTCCAGATATTCTCTAATATATAAGGAGATAACAATCTCCAAGGCTCTAACATTGGAGAAAGTGTAACAGTTACGTTTTGAGTTTTGCAACAGTAGATCACCGTTTGTGGGAACCATACAGTACAAATGAATGGGTAGAGCAATAAAATAAATCCTACCGGATGCAAATTTTCTGTGACTTCTCTTATAAAACAGCTATTTTTTCATAGTAAACTCAACACATTGTTGAAGATTACCAGACAGGCTCTCAATTCAAAGTGATTTGCTGTTTCCTCACAAAATCAGTTTATTCAGCCTACTGAAGCATCTTGTCCAAGTGTTCTAAATCACACACTTCTGCACTATTCTACATCATTTTGTAGTGTAAGTAGTGTGAGTAGTGTGTTCACTCTGAAAATGCAACGAGAAGAAGAGTACTATGGGTACCCGGATGATGTACCTCTTCAACTGAAATAACGAAGCTTGAAATTTTGGACACTTCATTCCCCTAACACTCGTGGCTTGCTGTACGTAGCAGAAGGGCCGGGGTTACCTGTCCACGATGCTGGCCTGACAAAACAATTGTAATTAATGATGAATGTGACAGCACCATACAAATGTGAGTCGAATGCATTACCATAACACGATGTGTGACTTTTTACATTTTTTGAGATATAAGTGCTGGACTGAGGTTGGCTAACGTGCTAAAGCTAGTGGCAACACATCACAGGCTTTTGAAATGTGACTTCTGTCAGCTGAAAAATGGCAAATGGATTCCATGCAGTAAAAAAACGGTTTGCATTTCATTTGAGACAATAATACAATTGAAAATTCATACACTAGATGGCATAGCACATAGTGTAAGTGCATTGCGTATAATGCATCATTTGGGACATAGCTTTTGTATCACTAAGCTGGTATGTGTTTGCAGCATTCCAGACAGGCTGTCAGTCTGTGCATTGCTCGGCAGTATGCAACAATTGATCCTGTTGTTGATATCTGATATTGCATACTCATGCTAAACTGAAATGGGTGATTCTTAGAAAATAAATTGCAAGTATACATTGACATGTACATCTACTGAGGGGTTTTGTCCTTCTCCTTTAGATGTTAGACTGGTTAATGGGGACAATATGTGTTCCGGAAGAGTGGAATCCTACTACTGGGGACGATGGGGAACAATCTGTGATGTTGGCTGGGGTGCTACAGATGCTGCAGTGGTGTGTAAAAACATGGGTTGTGGGACCCTTGTAGAAGCAAAGACTGGGGCTTTTTTTGGACAAGGCTCAGGACAAATATGGTTTGAAGATTTGAGTTGTTTTGGGAATGAATCAGGATTGATTCAGTGTCCATCAAGGGGACTAGGAGTCAGCAGCTGCAACCATAGACAAGATGCTGGGGTCATCTGTCGAGGTAGGTTGCAATCTTCTAAGAGAAAGATAATATACAGTCAGGCGGTTAATATTGCAAATTAAACCCCAACAGTGTGAGAGCCCCGACACAGAACGAAGGGGTCTTGTATCACCTTGAAGGGGCTGACTGTATTTTATCGCTCTCATTATATGGCTTCAAAAATGTGTTTAAAAAATCTAATAAAATACATGGACATAAAGTATTTGGGTTGAAATATTTTATTAGCTTTCTTGTAGAGACATACCTGTATATTTACCATATGCACTTTAAAGTTATACAATGTTGCCAAGGATGACACTATTCTCATGTATAGGATGACACAATTTATCAATCAGAATCAAGTAATAATTCAATACAGTCAGTGTTGGGCAAGCTACTCAAAAAATGTAGCTAGCTAAACTGCCAATTACACAATAAAAAATGTGTTAAGCTAAGCTAAAAGCTACACCTCAGAGAAAGTAGCAAGTTACACTACAAGCTTCATACCAAAAGTAGCTTGCTACTTTTTTTCAACCAGATGGACAGAGCATACTGACTTTGACAAAGCATCTAAAATACTACTCATATGATGTTTATCGAAGCCATACAGTATAGTGCAATACAGTATGATGCAATATGAAATGTATGTGCATGTAAATATGTGCATATTTACACATGATACCTACCTGTACAAACCCATGTGGTCAAAATGAAAAATCACAATTTCTACATTTTATTTTTTCATATTTATACTCGGATGAGCGATTCATTTGTGAGTATGACATCTTTAGTTCTGATTCAAAACTGGCGAGAGTAAACACCGGTGTGATATGATGTAGCGGTGTAGCTTTTGTCAAAGCTACACTGCTACCTAATCAAAAATATAGCTTTGCTACTGAAAAGCTATTTGTTTTAAAAATTAGCAAAGCTACCACCTCACTACTCAGAAATGTAGTTAAGCTAATAGCTTCGCTATTTGTAGCGAAGCTACTGTCCATCACTGAATATAATGCATGCAGAGGCTAATAAATATAAAACCACTTTTTCACTGATTCCAGATGTGATGCTGGTGGGCGGTGTCAACACATGTGATGGCAGAGTTCAGATTCTTTATGATGGTCACTGGGGAGCAGTGTGTCACAATGGTTGGGATATAATCGATGCTACAGTTTTGTGTAGAGAGCTGGACTGTGGTGACATTGCAGAGGTGAAGGAATATAGTGGTCCTGTGGGGCCAGTGTGGATGAATAAACTCAGCTGTACAGGAAAAGAGTGGACAGTGCGAGACTGTGCTTTCGCTGGATGGGGTGCGAGCAGTTGTCCGAGTGGGATTCATGCAGGTGTTCATTGCCAAAGTAAGTAATTTGTTAATGCCATTCACATCTCTTGCACCCTGGTCTTCTTCTGATAATAAAATGAACTATATTTCATTTCACAGAATTCGTGAGAAGAGGCGTGGTGAGGATTTTGGTGAAGGCTAATACTGGAGTCAATGTCACTGGCCCAAATATCATGAAAAACCTTCTGGACAGGGTAAGCAAATAACGAATCAATGCTAATGTGTAAATAAAAGATACTGTAAGTTCATTGATCACTTTTTTGTACTTTTAGGTAGGGGAGACCAGGGACAATTTTTTTGTTTTGTTTACATTTGCCTTCTTAACTCAAAAGCTAAAAAAAATAATGCAGGTTTATTGCATAATCCATCCAAAAATGATCAAAATAGTTTTCCAAGTTATGAGCATGGCTTTCTTTTCCTAATGTCCCTCTATCCAGATACCACGCCTTTCAATAGGTCATGACCCCTCGCTTCTTGGCAATTCTGGGTGTCAATTTAAAAGTCTACTTGAACGATAATTTCTAACCAAAATATCAAAACATCGAATGCAATGTAAATAAACCAAGTTGATAAACACAAATACTGTATATGCAATATCACAAAATATAAAAGATGTCTTCAACACATATAATCTGGATTACGTAATCAGAATACTGGTACAAAAAAATCTACTTGTAATTAGATGAAATAACATTTTATACTCATACTCCAGATTACAAATTTTTTTTTTATGTTTTTTAATGAATTACATGATTAATTATTAATCAAGCAACTGCAGTAATTGTTGATAATTTATTGATCTCTCTAACTAAAAAATGTTCTTTCTAAATCATCTTACAGCTGATAAACGTTTGGTAAATCTTCAAGTGTGAGAGGTTGTTTTTTGTCAGTTGGCTACTATTACACTGAAGATGGATCAGTAATCCACACATAAATGCTATATTTGCATTAGTGTGGTAAATTAACTTTTAGTTTCAGGATTTCACGACTTGGCTACAAAAAATGTACATGAATGCGCTTTTGCTTTTGTCTTTTGTGTTGTTGATTCACGTTGATATAACGGATCTGATCTGTTATCACACATGATTGGTCTTTGTAATGCCAAAATTGTAATTTAGAAACAGGCAAATAGCGAGAAACTCAAAACACACACACACACACACACACACACACACACACACACACACAAAATCATATGAATTCTCATATTTGATCCATTAAGTTTGAAAAATCTTATCCTACTCAAATTCATGTGACATCAAATAAACAAGAATTAGGTCAGAAGTAATTCAAAGCAGTTCTAAATTAATCTAAAAATAATCTAAAAGCAATTAGTTTAGATTACCTTAAAAATGTAATTCAAGAGATTATGTGATACTGACTACAATTTCAGTCATGTAATTTGTAATCAGTACCCGATTACAATTTGGAAGTAATCTAACCAGCAGTAGTCAAGAGCGGTCTTCAACTAGATACTTGAAATATGTTCATTAAAACGAAATCTTTCATTAGATAATGAAATAAAGTGCATTGCATATTTTAAAGATTCAAACTTTCAATTCATTTTTATTTCATCAAGAGTTACAGTTAGCTCCGTTCTCAGTGTTAACAACTGTCATTCATGTCAAATTGTAACCACTGACAAAGTAATACAATAGATTTTAAATTAAATAGAACTCAGACAGAGTACATTACTGAGCATGTGCAGAATAGGTGCGATCACTCTAGCTTGTTTGTGATTGAAGAAATTTTGTGTTACAGTTATATATTTGTAGGGGCAGTGGTAGCTCAGCAGTTAAGGCTCTGGGTTACTGATCTGAAGTTCGGGGGTTCAAGCCCCAGCACTGCCAAGATGCCACTGTTGGGCCCTTGAGCAAGGCCCTTGACCCTATCTGCTCCAGGGGTGCTGTATCATGGCTGACCCTGCACTCTGACCCCAGCTTAGCTGGGATATGTGAAAAAGAAGAATTTCACTATATATGTGCAAATGTGTGATAAATAAAGAAAATTATTACTATCCCCTATATTCCTTTCATTTTGCAATTTGTTGAACTGAGGCTTCAAACTAATTTCACAGATGATCAAAGTGGTTCAAGATTCAAACAAGAAGAAGTTTAGTGTGACATGGATAACACAGTCTGATGGGCTTGTATTTCACAAAGAGCACACAATGGCAGGTACGTAAACTTAGAGGTGTTGCTGTATACACAGACAGACAGATAGAAAGATAGATATGTATATTCTGTATGTATTATCTATGTAATATCATTATAAACATGTTGTTTTCACAGGTCAGGGGTCACAGGGCCTTAATCCGTGCATGCCAGTTAACTAATTACTAATCTTAATAACATAAAGGTAATGTTTTTAATGTTCACCTTTGCTTCACTGTCTGTACTCAACTTTATTAATAATTATAAGCAAAAAGGCAGCTAAAGGTTTATTTTGCTCATAAACAGCATTGTAGGTTGTAAGCTTATAATGTGTTTTATTTTAACAACAATGTGAATACTACAAATTTAAATATTAATTAAGTTTCAATCTGCCATAATTTTTTAACTCATAATCATTACAATGTGGTCAATAAAACATTATTATTATTATTAATATTATTATTATTATTTTATTTATTGTTTTACATAAGTTTGTCAGTGAACTATTTCTTGCATTCAGTGAACTAAGCATCATTTTGAAGAGGAAAAAATTACTAGGCTCTGTGAAGTCTGAATAATGATTAAAGAGCATACAGCAATTAAGATTTAAATGTCAAAGGCTGTGATTGTTTTTTAAAAATGAAATGTTAAATCTAGATTCAAAAAAGATTCCACATCTTTTTTTTCCCATACTAGAACCCTGTTTCATATTTATACAGAAACACAACTCCAAGCATGCAAATCTCTTCAAAAAGCTCCTGAAACCAAACCTGGCTGCTTTTCAAACTGAAAGAATAACATCACATCCTTTGATAATCATGATGTAATTTGATTAGTAAAACACTTTAATGTATGCAGTTGTGAGAATATTGCATACATATGTTAATATGTTATAATGTTTGGTAAACATGAGATTTTAAGATGGAATTGCTTTGTGCTGTTGTTTGTGTTTAAGGTAACAATGCATTGTTCAGTTCTGAGAAATATTTACCTGCATGTAAATCTGGGGCAGGTTCAGGTGTCTTAAGTTGTAAGAAAAGGGCAAGCTCAGTGTTGTTCTCGGTAATGCTTAGACACTGTTCCTAATGTTATATTGTCTCTGTTGAGCAGTTAAGCTTGCTTGATGCAGGTATTGTTAGCATCCTGTAGCATCAAAGGCTTGTAGAAGTCTTTATGTATTCATAAAGTACCTTAGTTGTGAAAAGGTATACATGCAATATCTGCCACCAAGCAGATGTAATTCTTTTGTCTCCAGACTGTATGAATGTGCATAAGGGTCAGCTGTAATGTAATGCAAGTTGTTTTAGATGACAGGTTAATGATGTGGTTAGCCTTGGAGTATCTATTTACCCTTCTAAAAGTCATTTAGAATTGTTCATAGAGACCATCCTTAACTGAGGGAGAAAGTGTAAGGAGAATTATTCTTAAACTTCTGTTTTCTGCAGTCAGGTTTGTATTTCTTTCACAAATAAAATATATAACTGGACCCGAGCCCTGACAAATTACAACGATTTACTCTAGCAAATGTGAGTTTTAGCACATAATGTTACTGGAAACTAAATTTAAATGTTTTAGGTTGTTTCTTTATGGTGTAAAATAGGCCAGTGCTGGGACAGGGCACAGACAAGATTAAGCAAACAATGGGTACATTTCTTCCTGGTCTTGTTGGAAAATTAGTATCTGATTGCAGAATATGGGCAACTTGATTTTTACTCAGCCCACCCAGAATTATTCTGTTCTTTTAAAACTTACTTTACATGTAATTTTGTAATCCACTTTTATCACATTATGAAACAAAAGTATGGAATAAAGTCAAAACAAAGTAAAGAAAAGGCTATTTTTTCTTTATTTCTGAGATTAGAGATAAATATATTTTCTGTGATGTTTTGGTTACTCTTAGTAACTTTACTAGAGATAAATTTGCTTATGTAATAGTTAAGGTACAGTTGAAGTCAGAAGTTTACATACATTTAGGTTAAAGTCATTAAAACTCATTTTTTTAAACCACTCCACAGATTTTATATTAGCAAACTATAATTTTGGCAAGTCGTTTAGGACATCTACTTTGTGCATGACACAAGTCATTTTTCCAGCAATTGTTTACAGACAGATTGTTTCACTTTTAATTGACTATATCACAATTCCAGTGGGTCAGAAGTTTACATATACTAAGTTAACTGTGCCTTTAAGCAGCTTGAAAAATTCCAGAAAATGATGTCAAGCATTTAGACAATTAGCCAATTAGCTACTGTTCGGAGGTGTACTGAATTGGAGGTGTACCTGTGGATGTACTATAAGGCCTAACTCAGTGCCTCTTTGCTTGACATCATGGGAAAATCAAAAGAAATCAGCCAAGACCTCAGAAAAAGAATTGTGGACCTCCACGAGTCTGGTTCATCCTTAGGAGCAATTTCCAAATGACTGAAGGTACCACGCTCATCTGTACAAACAATAGTATGCAAGTATAAATGCCACGGGACCACACAGCCATCATACCGCTCAGGAAGGAGACACATTCTGTCTCCTAGAGATGAATGTAGTTTGGTGCGAAAAGTGCAAATCAATCCCAGAACAACAGCAAAGGACCTTGTGAAGATGCTGGTGGAAACAGGTAGACAAGTATCTATATCCACAGTAAAACAAGTCCTATATTGGCATAACCTGAAAGGCTGCTCAGCAAGGAAGAAGCCACTGCTCCAAAACTGCTATAAAAAAGCCAGACTACAGTTTGCAAGTGCACATGGGGACAAAGAACTTACATTTTGGAGAAATTTCCTCTGGTCTAATGAAACAAAAATTGAAATTTTTGGCCAAAGTGACCATCGTTATGTTTGGAGGAAAAAGGGTGAGGCTTGCAAGCTGAAGAACACCATCCCAACCGTGAAGCATGGGGGTGGCAGCATCATGTTGTGGGGGTGCTTTGCTGCAGGAGGGACTGATGCACTTCACATAATAGATGGCATCATGAGAAAGGACAGTTATGTGGATATATTTTAGCAACATCAGTACAACAAAGGCAAGATATTGGAGTGGCCATCACAAAGCCCTGACCTCAATCCGATAGAAAGGTTTTGGGCAGAATTGAAAAAGCGTGTGCGAGCAAGGAGGCCTACAAACCTGACTCAGTTACACCAGTTCTGTCTGGAAGAATGGGTAAAAATTCCAGCAACTTGTTGTGAGAAGCTTGTGGAAGGCTACACAAAACATTTGACCCAAGTTAAACAATTTAAAGGCAATACTACCAAATACTAACAAAGTGTATGTAAACTTCTGACCCACTGGGAATGTGATGAAAGAAATAAAAGCTGAAATAAATAATTCTCTCTACTATTATTCTGACATTTCACATTCTTAAAATAAAGTAGTGATCCTAACTGACCTAAGACAGGGGAATGTTTTTTACGATTATATGTCAGGAATTGTGAAAAACTGAGATTAAATGTATTTGGCTAAGGTGTACGTAAACTTCTGACTTTAACTGTAACACTACATAAATTAGGCTCATTCAAAGTTATGTATATTATACCTCAGAATGAACAGATTTTAAAACCAGATGACATGCTGAACAAATCTTCCAAATCTTACATCAGAAAGCAAATAAGGAATTATAATATGCAAAATAAATCAGAGTTCTACATTTGCATTTAATTTTACATCACTTGTGTTCTTCATCTCATCATCGTCTTCATCATTGCCATCATTGTCAGCAGCCAACATCGTTACAAGGAGTCGAGAATTTCAAGTCCAGATAAAAACACTTGAAGGCTCCTTAACTTAATCCGACACCGTCTTGAAGACAAAGACTATGCAGAGAAAGAGTGACATTTTACCAGATGAAAGAAATCTAAAAATGAGTCATTGGCCATAGTTTATTGATATGTTTGATCCTATACTGACATAATGTGCCATAAGTATTTCTGGTTGAGTTGATTTTGTTTGCCTCAAATGCTTTTAAAACTCTTTCTTGCACTTTCTTGCTCTGTCTTTTTTCCCTAAAGTAGTAAATACTTTAAAAGGATACTTCACTCAAAAATGTAAAATCGGAAAACCTGTATGGTCACAAACTAATAATAAATACGGTGGTGATGATGGTGGTGGTATACTAGTATTCTGCATACTTTTTTTGCTAAGTGTCAACTGGGATGCTGCCTAAAAACGTGCAGCAATGCTTTCAACCATAAAAACAGACACCGCAAGACTCTGATGTTAATTACATGCTAATTTAACAAAGTAATATTTTTTTAATTTAATTTCTTTTCAGGCACAATGTTAAATACCCTGTGACTCATTCTCCTGTTGGGTATGAAGAAACATATGTATAGACATACACAACTTTCTGTAATTCAATATAAAGCCACTCTTAATAATAGTTAATGCTCAATGTGGGCGTTAGATGCTATGAAATGTTGTTGAGTCCCAGGTCACTGCTGATGTTGAATACTCAAAGTATATCAGATATATAAAAATACATCAAACAGATCAGATTCTGAAGTGGTTTGTTAAGAGGTATACATGACTGTGTATGACATGTTCTGTTCTACAAACAGATTTTGGGAATGGACCATCAGTAGAAGCTCTTTCTTCAAGGTTGGTAAATGGTCTTGACTCTTGTTCTGGGAGAGTGGAGGTTCTTTATAATGGAATATGGGGAACAATGTGTGATGATTTTTGGGATCTGTTAGATGCTGCAGTGGTGTGTGGAGATGTTATTGAGGCAAAGAGTTATGCAAATTTTGGACAAGGCTCAGGACAAATATGGATTGATGATGTAAACTGTATAGGGACTGAGTCTTCACTGATGGAGTGTCTAACAAATGGATGGGGAATACACAACTGTGGGCATTCAGAGGATGTGGGAGTCATTTGTCAAACTGGATGTAAGCTAAATACATACAGAATGGAACCGAAGATATATTGAATAAAAGCTAAATATCATTGTTACTGTGTAAAGTTCTAACCACTTATCCTGTTTGTGTTTGTTGTTTTTTTTTTTGTTTTGTTTTTTTTTAACATTAGTCCTTGTCAGGTTGGTAAATGGGAACAGCTCTTGTTCTGGGAGATTGAAGGTTCTCTATAGTAGTCAGTGGGGAACAGTGTGTGATAATGCTGGGATCTATCAGATGCTGCAGTGGTGTGTAGAGAGATGGGCTGTGGAGATGTTATAGATGCAAAGACTGGTGCTTATTTTGGACAAGGATCAGGACCAGTATGGATGGATGCTGCTAAATGTAATGGAAGTGTGGGTACATTAATAAACTGTACAACAGAAAAATGGGGAATACCAAGCTGTGACCATTCAAAAGACGCCGGAGTCGTCTGTAACCGTGAGCTATGCATATTGGATGCATACTACATTTTGCTTTAAATTATCAACATGAAATGCCAAGCATTTGAACTAACATGTCCTTTTTCATTTTTAAAACATTAGCCCCTGTTAGATTGGTAAATGGCATGGACTCTTGTTCTGGGAGAGTGGAGGTTCTCCATGATGGTCAGTGGGGAAAAGTGTGTGATGATGGCTGGGATCTATCAGATGCTGCATTGGTGTGTAGAGAGATGGGCTGTGGAAGTGTTGTTAAATTGAAGACTGGTTCCTATTTTGGAAAAGGTTCAGGACCAATATGGATGGGTGCTGCACAATGTACTGGGACTGAGAGTACATTAATAAACTGTACATCAACAAAATGGGAAATAATGACATGTGACCATTAAAAAGACGCCTGAGACGTCTGTAACGTAAGCTACCAAAGTTTTGGATACAAATTACATTTAGCTTTAAATTAGTATTTAAACTAACATGTCCTTTTCATTTTTCAGCTAATCAACATTAGCTCTTGTTAGGGTGATGAATGGAAAGAACTCTTGTTCTGGACGAGTGGAGGTTTTTTATAATGGAATATGGGGAACAGTGTGTGATTATGGCTGGGATCTATCAGATGCTGCAGTCGTGTGTAGAGAACTGGGTTGTGCAGATGTTATAGAGGCAAAGACTGGTGCTTATTTCGGGCAAGGTTCAGGATCAATATGGATGGCTAATATACAATGTCAATTGACTGATACTAAACTGACGAAATGTGCATTCAGCGGATGGGGAATAAATACCTGTGCACATACAGAAGATGCAGGAATCATCTGTCGACGTGAGCTAAAACCTTGAAGGAATGTTCCAGATTCAGTACAAGTTAATGCACTTTTCCATTGGTCAAAAAATAATAATTTCGACCCATTCTTTGTTTATTAAAAAAAAATTAAAAATAAATAAATAAATAAATAAATAAATCACGAGTTCCTGTAAGGCACTTACAGTAGAATGGAAGTAAAAGGGGCCGGTCCATTAACATTAAAGTACACATTGTTTCAAAAGTATAGCCACAAGACTTCAGCATTATGTGTTAACATGAGTTTAATGCAATAAAATAAGAATTAACTGGCATCATAGAATTTGCCAGATTACAGAGTTTACACATTATGTTGACATGACAGCAAAGTTGTAATACTGGATACTTAACTTTACACATAAGCTTTGTAAAACAATTGTATCACTCTTATATAATGTTAACATGTATAATGCTTACATCTTGTGGCTATTCTTTTGAAACGATGTGTATTTTAATGTTTATTGACTGGCCCCAATCACTTCCATTGTAAGTGCCTTACTGTAACCGCATTTTTTTTATTTTATTTTATTTTATTTTTTTTGCCAAAATAATTTTTGTGATAATCAGCATTATTCCACTAATTCTATCGATTGAGCTTAACTTGTATTGAACCTGTAACATTCCTTTAAATACATTCTGCATACTGCCTTGTGACTATAACCTGATGGGAATCTGAATAAATGATTTTGATCAAGTATTTTTAATCCCATCTTGTTTCTTTCCATGTTTAACATCAGCACTTGTTAGGTTGGCGAACATGGTTGGCCGTTTCGCTGGGAGAGTGGAAGTTTTCCATGAAGGACAGTGGGGAACCGTGTGTGACTACGGCTGGGATCTATTGGATGGTAAAGTTGTGTGCAGAGAGCTGGGCTTTGGGAGTGCTACCGAAATAAGAAATAGCTCTTATTTTGGCCAGGGCTCAAGACCAGTGTGGGTATATAATACACAATGCACTGGAAGTGAGGCGAGTTTAGAAAGATGTCCATCAATGGTGTGGCAGGCTCAGAACTGTACTAGTGATAGATATGTGAGAGTCTTCTGTCAAGGTAGGTCAAAAAACCAAAGCATAATACTCACAATATAACCATAAGTTTACATACCCCTGGCTAGTGTTGTCACGGTACCAAAATTTCAGTAGTCGGTACCAGGCACGGATTAATGCACGGGCCTACTGGGCACTTGCCCAGGGCACTAGGCCAGCAGGGGCCCCTGGCAAATTTACTGTGTGTATTTTTTTTTCATATAATTATATATATATATATATATATATATATATATATATATATATATATATATATATATATATATATATATATTATTTTTTTTTTTTATTATTTTTTTTCAGTAAAATGGTGTTGAATACTGTGGAATAATGTGATTATTTTTTGCAGTTGCAAAGTATTAACTGGTAAATAAATAAAATAAATAATTTTAATGTATTGCTGCGCTGTTGAGAGGGACATCTAGAGGCTAGTGAAAATCATTGCGTAATATAAGCAGTCACGCGTAGAAGACGGTTACTAAAAATAACAAAAATGAGTTTAAAACCACAACCAAGTGGATCAATGAAAAGAAAGCTAAAAAAAGACAAAGAAGCAAGAGAAGTTCAATTGCTACAAAAGCTACCAACAATCTCCAGCTTTTTTTTAAATGCAAACACGACTGATGCTAACAACAACAACATTCCTTCTGCTGCTTCAAATGAAGATGGCGCTAGCACAAGTAACCGTGATACTGAGCCGGCCTGTGATTACCACAACCCGCCGGCGACCGCCACCACCACAAAGTCATCTTACTCAGGACGATCACAGTAAGAGTAAGACAGATGATGACCACCTGTTTTGGGAGACAAACAGCGACCCAGCATTGTGGGGAGATATAAAAAGGGATTCGGTGAGAAGTATTTTTATTAACGGAGGGGCTGCCGCTTTCCATAACTGAAGCTCAAAATATACTTCTTCCCTAAGGGATAGTGGTCTGGGTGGTAAGACTCGCTCCCTTACCAATGATTTATTACACACTCACTTACCAAATGGCCAGATTGTTTCATGAGAGTGGCTTTTATACTCTCCATCAATGGGACAGGTGTTCTGTTATTCATGCAAACTATTCTCGTCCAAAAGACACGCCTTTACAGATGGATTCAGTAACTGGAAGCACCCAGAACGGATTTCTGAACATGAGAGGAGCCCTGGTCATATGTCTTGTATGCTAGCCTTATTGCAAATGACCTTGGCTTGGATATATTAAACTGTAGAGGCCAGTCGTACGATAATGTGAGTAATATGTCGGGCAGATACAATGGACTGCAGGCTCACTTAAAACGGAGAAATCCATTGATCCATTACACACCTTGTGCTGCTCACTCACTGAATTTAGTAGGTGTAAACAGTATACACAGCAGTCCAAAGGTCGAACAGTAATATAAGAGAGGCCTTGGACAGTATAGCTGCAGATGGGGCCGAAAAAGGGAAACACGCAAAGAAGCATCGTGACTGTGTGCAAAGATGGACAAACTAGAAACTGCATTTATGGCGCAATTCTGGAATACTATTCTCAAACGATTCCACACGACCAGTTTATGTCTACAAAAAAGTGATATGGACCTTCGGACAGTGGTGCGACTGCTTGAATCATTGCGTAAGTTTGTATCAGCTCAGCGAGAACTATTTGAACATTTTGAGAGGAGTGCTTTAAGTATGCCAGGTGTATGTCAGTCCTGTAAGCATGAAGTACAACGAATCAAGAAAAGACAAACTTTTGCTGACGAGACCACAGATGGTGATGCAGGCCTTAGTGGAAGCTGTAAATTTCAAGTGGACACATTTAATGTTACCATTGACAATCTTGTCAACTGCCTTGATCACAGACTGGATGCCTATAAACACATGAATAGACTCTTTGGTGTTCTATTCCTGCCAGAATCAGAATCCGACAGCAACATTATGGGTTATGGGACAGGAGCCCATAACCTTTCTGCTGCTTACCCTGATGACTTGAACAGCTGTCTTGCTGATGAGCTGATACAGTTCAGATCTTTCATTTCAATGGAGCCGGATAGATCACCATCAAAGATGCTGAAAACAATTATAGATTATGGACTGCCATCAATTTTCCCCAATATGTATGTTGCCCTAAAGCTTTTCCTCATCCTGCCAGTCAGCATCTGTGAAGGAGAACGTTCATTTTCTCTCATGGCAAGAGTAAAAAATTAACTAAGAAGCAAAATGTGTCAAGGACGTCTCAATTCGCTGTCTTTAATGGCCATTAGATGCGATCTTGTGAGGGAACTGGATTTTGATGACGTTGTGGAAGCGTTTTCTCTGAGAAAATCAAGAAAGATATCCCTCAGCTAAGGTAAAACCAACTTTTTTTTTTTTTTTTTTTAGTAAGCTAAATGCCTTTGGTGATTGATATTGCTCCTTGTTTTTATAATGCATCGACTGCTAAACGCACGTCTGCTAAATGCAGAAATGCAGAAATGTAAATTAAATTATTCGTGGAATATTCTCCTGTGATATGATTTGAAGAGGTCAGAAGCTTTTTTAGATGTTCATCGATACTGGCGAGATATAAATAAACCAATTTGTGGTGTGAAAGTACAGAATATTGTGTGCATTTCCCCCCACGTATTAGTGTCATTGTAAATCCAGTATGATGGGGCATACAGGTGCAACACGGTTGTCGAAAAATGTGGTGTCGGGGGCCTTTGAGACATCCGTGCCCAGGGCACATCAAAGTCAAAATCCGTCTCTGCTACCGGTACAGCAGAAACACTGGTATCGTTACATCTTTTTTATTTTAGTATCGACTTGATACTGAAGTACTGGTACTTTTGACAACACTACCCCTGTCAAAATCTGTAATGCGTAATTTTATCATTTTTGAAAAATGACAAATTAAACAAACTTTTTATTTACATTAGTACTGCGCCGAAGAAGTTGCATAACAGATATTTACATATAAAATAATACCCAAAATTATCCTTTTGAAAAGTTTACACACCATTGGTTTTTAATATTTGGTGTTGCCTCCTTGAGGATCAGTGACTGCTTGCAGCATTTGTATTTTTATGATACCTCTGATTTAAAAAAAAAAAAAAAAAAAAAAAGTTAAACATGTTGTGGATTATGGGCATGTAAATTAATCAACAGAACTGTAAAAAACTGTCTCTTTCTCATTTTCCCTCTCTCTTCTCTTCTGGAACTAGGCAATGTCCGTATAGATGTTGGCGGTTATTCTGGGAGAGTGGAGGTTCTTCATAATGATCAGCGGGGAACAGTGTGTACTGATTACTGGGATTCTAAGGATGCTGAAGTGGCGTGTAGAGACATGGGGTGAGCAAAGAAATATACCTATTTTGGACAGGGTTCGGGACCAATATGGATGGATAACGTTCTTTGTACAGGGAATGAAACATCACTGAAAGACTGCAGTTTAAATGGATGGGGATGGTACTGTGCCCATGTACATGATGCTGGAGTCATCTGTCGAGGTAAGATGGATACGGTGTACTTCTTATTTTCCCTCTGTCTCACAGAGCCTGAATGTAGAGCAGTTTGTGGATTTTGGGGAAGTTGTGAGAGTAGGTACCAGTAGGTTCTGTCTTTCCTCTACCTCTCAAATGACTGTTAAGGTTTATTTTTATGATTTCAAATTAATCGTAGTAGAAGCATTTAGAGCTAAATGTAAACTCTGTAAAGATGTAAAACTTCACTGTCTATTTTCGCCAAGACCCACCCACCTAGACAGTCACATCTGGTCTGACTGTTATGTAAAGCGGCCAACCACTGTTTGTTTAATCTCGGATTTTGCTTTATTTATTTATTTATTTATTTTTTAAAGGAGGGTATGATACACAATACATTTGTATGGTAATCAACATTATGCCACAAATGCTGTCGATTGACTTGTATTGAACACGGAATATTAATTTAAGGGCAGGTAAATCTGAAATTTATGATACCCCAATAATGAACAGGCGAGCAATAAAATGGTGGTTAATTCAGATAATGGCACAGTGGCAAACGGTTGTACAGAGAACCCTGAAGAAAGAGAGACTGACAGATTGTTTGAAAACAAATTGAAAGAATACATTGAAATGCACACCTACGCTATACTTATGGGTTTTGTCCAAACTCCTATTAGACGTTAGACTAGTTAATGGGGGCGATACATGTTCCGGAAGAGTGGAATACTTCTATTGGGGACAATCGGGAACAATCTGTGATGTTGGCTAGGATGCTACAGATGCTGCGGTGGTGTGCAATGGCATGGGTTGTGGGACCCCTGTAGAAACAAAGACTGGGGCATGTTTTGGAGAAGGCTCAGGAGAAATATGGCTGGAAGATTTAAGTTGTTTTGGGAATGAATCAGGATTGATTCAGTGTCCATCAAGGGGACTAGGAATCAGCAGCTGCAACCATAGACAAGATGCTGGGGTCATCTGTCGAGGTAGGTTGAAATCTTACAAGCTATAATTTTGCAAGCAAACAATTTTGTCAAATGAACTTTGATACTGGTTTGACAAGGCCTTGTCAGATAGATAGATAGATAGATAGATAGATTGTAGCTTGATTGATGTTTAGTAGATGTAGCTTGAAAGCTCTGTAGACCTTGTTCACAGTAGTGCCATCTTTAATTTTTTTAACGGGAATGAAAATGAGACTGTGAGGACTAACCATCTCTTCAATGGCATGCACAGTAAAAAGCTGTATAAACTTGTGGATCACATCTGATTTTCCACAACTCAAGTTGTCTGGGGTTTTTGGTTACTGAATGTTCATGGAAACTCCTCAGTGAAACTAAAAATACTTTAAACAACTGCACAGTCCATTAAACAGATTGTACCCACTGAATATACCTCACAGCCTTGTTGTTATTCCCAGCGCTGCTGTGAATAAGGTTAATAGGATGACTTGCAGTCAGAAATTTTGGTCTTAGTTTAGGGATTTTGAAAAAAACCCAAAACAAGTCTTGAGAATAACAGTATGTTGGCTTTGTCAAGCCACCATAATAAACCCAGACAAGGTGCTCAAGACCTCGGCATGGAACGGAGGAGTCTTGTATCACCTTGAAGGGTCTGACTATATATTATCCCACTTATTACACAACTGAAATAATAATAATAGTAAAACAATATATGGACATAAAATATTGATTTACAGGTGCATCTCAATAAATTAGAATGTTGTAGAAAAGTTCATTTATTTCAGTAATTCAACTCAAATTGTGAAACTCGTGTATTAAATAAATTCAATGCACACAGACTGAAGTAGTTTAAGTCTTTGGTTCTTTTAATTGTGATGATTTTGGCTCACATTTAACAAAAACCCACCAATTCACTATCTCAAAAAATTAGAATACATCATAAGACCAATAAAAAAAACATTTTTAGTGAATTGTTGGCCTTCTGGAAAGTATGTTCATTTACTGTATATGTACTCAATACTTGGTAGGGGCTCCTTTTGCTTTAATTACTGCCTCAATTCGGCGTGGCATGGAGGTGATCAGTTTGTGGCACTGCTGAGGTGGTATGGAAGCCCAGGTTTCTTTGACAGTGGCCTTCAGCTCATCTGCATTTTTTGGTCTCTTGTTTCTCATTTTCCTCTTGACAATACCCCATAGATTCTCTATGGGGTTCAGGTCTGGTGAGTTTGCTGGCCAGTCAAGCACACCAACACCATGGTCATTTAACCAACTTTTGGTGCTTTTGACAGTGTGGGCAGGTGCCAAATCCTGCTGGAAAATGAAATCAGCATCTTTAAAAAGCTGGTCAGCAGAAGGAAGCATGAAGTGCTCCAAAATTTCTTGGTAAACGGGTGCAGTGACTTTGGTTTTCAAAAAACACAATGGGCCAACACCAGCAGATGACATTGCACCCCAAATCATCACAGACTGTGGAAACTTAACACTGGACTTCAAGCAACTTGGGCTATGAGCTTCTCCACCCTTCCTCCAGACTCTAGGACCTTGGTTTCCAAATGAAATACAAAACTTGCTCTCATCTGAAAAGAGGACTTTGGAACACTGGGCAACAGTCCAGTTCTTCTTCTCCTTAGCCCAGGTAAGACGCCTCTGACGTTGTCTGTGGTTCAGGAGTGGCTTAACAAGAGGAATACGACAATTGTAGCCAAATTCCTTGACATGTCTGTGTGTGGTGGCTCTTGATGCCTTGACCCCAGCCTCAGTCCATTCCTTGTGAAGTTCACCCAAATTCTTGAATCGATTTTGCTTGACAATCCTCAAGGCTGCGGTTCTCTCGGTTGGTTGTGCATCTTTTTCTTCAACACTTTTTCCTTCCACTCAACTTTCTGTTAACATGCTTGGATACAGCACTCTGTGAACAGCCAGCTTCTTTGGCAATGAATGTTTGTGGCTTACCCTCCTTGTGAAGGGTGTCAATGATTGTCTTCTGGACAACTGTCAGATCAGCAGTCTTCCCCATGATTGTGTAGCCTAGTGAACCAAACTGAGAGACCATTTTGAAGGCTCAGGAAACCTTTGCAGGTGTTTTGAGTTGATTAGCTGATTGGCATGTCACCATATTCTAATTTTTTGAGATAGTGAATTGGTGGGTTTTTGTTAAATGTGAGCCAAAATCATCACAATTAAAAGAACCAAAGACTTAAACTACTTCAGTCTGTGTGCATTGAATTTATTTAATACACGAGTTTCACAATTTGAGTTGAATTACTGAAATAAATGAACTTTTCCACGACATTCTAATTTATTGAGATGCACCTGTAGATACTGTATGTATTATTGATTTAATATCATTATAAACATGTTGTTTTCACAGGTCAGGGGTCACAGGGCCTTAATCCGTGCATGCCAGTTCACTAATTACTAATCTTAATAACATAAAGGTAATGTTTTTAATGTCCGTCTTTGCTTCACTCTGTACACAGCTTCATTTATAATTATTATTAAACTTTATCATGAAATATGTAGTAGGTGGTACATGGCTTAAGTAAATGCAAACTAAGCTCTGTACAATCAAATCTGACATTAAATTGGCAGTTCTCTATATCATCATAAGCTGGTTGCCAGAGCACAATTTTGCCAGGGATTGATATCCAAATGAGCAGAACCCAGCAGAGGAATAGATGCCCTATGAAAGAGTTACAGTGCAGATGTCCATATGCAGCACTTTTAAATACTGAAATACTGAATATTGTAAAGACATTAAATGTATATAACATACAGATGCATAGTCAGCAAGCAATATTATTTTTCTCATAAACAGCATTTATTATATTTCTTTGTTGTAAGCTTATAATGTGTTCAATTTATACACCAATGTTAATAATATGTTAAAGATTAATTAAGCTTTCATCTCCCTTCATTTTATATCATCATTGCAATGTGTTTCATAAATAAAACTTTTTCATTTTTTATTTGTCAGTGAAGTAATTCTTGAATTCAGTGAACTAAGAGCAATGTTTCAATTTTTTTTAAAGAGATTATGACATTCCTTTTTTATTTTTATATGTTCCTTGAGGTTCACTTATAATATTAGTTAAGTGTTTTGCACAACAATAATAATATATTTGTTAAACTTGATCATTTTCCACCCTCGTTCTGACCCTCCGTCGGACACACTCTGTTTTTGTGCTGCTTCTCCTTTAAGACTAAAAATAAATAAAATAAAACATGCATTATATTTTCAGTCAGGTTTATACTGAATTTCCTTCACAAAACACACATAACTGACAGTAGACCCGACCACTGACAAATTATGATTTATTTTAGCATACATGATTTTATCATTTGTCAGACTGACCTTAACAAAATAGATTTTTACATAGCTTATTTCAGCTCATTACTGGAAACTAAATTTACCTGTTTTAGGTAAGTTGTTTCTAAAATGGGCCAGAGCTGGAACAGCGCACATATAAGATTGAGTAAACAATGGGAACATTTTTTCCTGGTCTTATTAGAAAATTAGAATTTGATTTAGAAATAAGGGGAACTTGACTTATCTGTTCTTTGAAATATACTTGAAGCGTAATATTGTTATCTTCTTTTATTACGTTAAAAACATAAGCATGGAATAAAGTAAAACAAAGCGAAATAAAGTTGGAGCAAAGTGTCTTTATTTCTGAGAATTGAGATAAATATACTTTTTGACATTTTGATTAAGTATTTTTACTAGAGATATATTTGCTTATGCAATAAGATATACAGTAAAACCACAAATTAATTCACAGTTATGCAAATCACAGAATGGACGGATTGTAAAAATGAAATATGCTGTTTCAATCTACATTACATTAGAAAGCAAATAAGCAATTATATCATGCAAAGGAAATCAAAAACATTTGTAATAAAAGAAATGCATAGCATCACTGCACTCAAAATTATTACAAAACTGTCACGGACTTTGACCTTACAAATAGTCACCATATAGTAACATGTACTGTGGTTATTTACAATGTTCTACTCAAATGTTTAAATCATCACTATATGCCTTCATTTATTCAGGGATAAAACAAAATTTTTTATTGCATTCCTCTAACAATCACTATGACTTCCAAAACCTTTTCTGGCACTTGCGGCAAACTAAGCATAGCTTATGTATGCTGTATTGGATATGTTGTGAAATGTATTACATCTTTTCAGTACACCAACATTAAATTCCTCATCAGGATGATTCAGCGAGAGCGACTGTTCTCTTGAGTCTTCTCTTGAAAGGTAATTGCTTGTATGGTGAGTTACAGTTTATGTCTGTGGAAATTAGCACATGTAAAAACATTTTTGAAGGAAGATCTGATATTCTATATTTTTATATGTTTCGAAGTTACCCCTTTAACATAGGTTTATTTAAATTGAGTTTACATACCTGTCAGGGATCAAATAATTTCTTTTCCTTAAACACTTGCTTATTAAGGTGAGTTCTCCAGAGGACATTGAAATTTCCTATCTTTTGCAGCTCTTTCTTCAGCTATGAAGTTCAGAATGAGATCATAAACAATGGCAACAAGAGAAACAAGTAAAATAAAATCAAATAACAAACAGTGATTGTATATACATTACCAGGTCCATCATTTTTGCCAAGATTTCAGGGTTATTAGGATCTACACCAGCTGTCACTTCAATCCTGAGCACATCTTTAATCTCTGTGAAAAATACATATTGTTAAAAGCAACACTTGATATAATGATAGATTATATGTGTGTGATCATCCCCAAAATAACTACACATTTGGATGTAAAATCAACAGTAACTTACTGGCAACAAAGAGCCAGCAAGCTGCTGTATTTCATACCACAGTAAAATTACTGTAAAACTATCTACAGTAGTTTACAGCATACTGTGTAATGATTTACGGTATGTGCTGTACTGTAAAATTAACTACGGTAGTTGTTCGTATGATGTATATTAAAATACAGTATATTAGCTGTACATTAAAATTAATTATGGTAATTGTATGTTGTATATTAAATTGCAGTGTCCACACTGTAGAACTAACCACAGTAAGCACAGTTTTCACAGAGTTATAGTAACTAACTTCTATCTATTACAAGTAAAAAAAGAAAAAGAAAAAAAAGAATGAAACAATTGAGGCCTTTTTGCAAACTGAACATTTATTGCACAATGACAACTCAAATATCACATAAATGTTACTCATAAAGGTAACTTATGACTACACACATAAAAATTCATTCAAAAACTTCAGTATTAAGTTCACCAGATGCCCAAATGACTGAAAGAACACTCTCCAATTCTTTGCCTGTCCAGACCTAGAGAACAAAATACAAAAATCAATTCATATCATGTAAACTTCTGTCCTGATTTTATATCAACATGGCATTTAAGCTACAAGGGAGAGAATACACTCTCAACAACCACTGTGCATCGTTCAGAAAGGACTGACATGGAAGTTACTTACAGCACATTCATATTGAATAAAATTGAGAGCAAAACATTTTCACATGTTGTATATGTACATAACATAACTTTATTCTAGATGGGCGGGTCAAATAAAGTGGCCGGTATAATTCTGCAGCACATCAAAATAAAAAAAAATACAAAACTGGGTGTCCAATGAGTTGTGCACGTTCGACCGATGTAAAAGCAACATTTGTTCACAGAGAAGGTAATTTGGTTACTTAGTACTTCAAAACTTGTAAGTGCTTACTTCAATACTAAACAGAATGGCTGTCATAACTAAAGCTTTTATCTGTTTGAGAACATAAACTTAATCGTTACAAAGCTGCTTGTCAAAAATTACTTGCAGATCTTCATTGTCAAATGTCAAAATGATTATAAACTGCTAAAAGATGGCTTGTGTGATTTTGGTGCTCACCTGGTTCAGTCGAAAAGAGATTGCTTTGGTTCTGCTCCTCTCAAGGCTGAAGTGACGAGGAGTCGAGTGCAGGCTCAATGTTCAGGTTGCCAGGTGCATTCTCATACAGTTCTACGTTTTATGGTAGTGTATGAGTAAATTCAATGCAGAGAAGATATCTCCAGGTTTTCATCTTTTTGACAATAGATCACTGAATAATACCACAAATTTCCCCTCTAAATTGTGTACAGTTGTGCTCAAAAGTTTGCATACCCTGGCAGAAATTGTGAAATTTTGGCATTGATTTTGTCTTTATTTTAAGGATATTATATATAATATTAAGGTAACAGAAATCACCCAAATGGCCCTGATCAAAAGTTTACACACCCTTGAATGTCTGGCCTTGTTACAGACACACAAGGTAACACACACAGGTTTAAATGCAATTAAAGGTTAATTTAAGATTTCAGCCACAACTGCCAGAAGAATTGTTCGGGATACAAAGAAAAACCCACAGGTAACCTCAGGAGAAATACAGGCTGCTCTGGAAAAAGACAGTGTGGTTGTTTCAACAACCACACTATCCTGAACAATTCTTCTGGCAGTTGTGGCTGAAATCTTTCTTGGTCTACCTGACCTTGGCTTGGTATCAAGAGATCCCAGAATTTTCCACTTCTTAATAAGTGATTGAACATTACTGACTGGCATTTTCAAGGCTTTGGATATCTTTTTATATCCTTTTCCATCTTTATAAAGTTCCATTACCTTGTTACGCAGGTCTTTTGACAGTTCTTTTCTGCTCCCCATGGCTCAATATCTAGCCTGCTCTGTGCATCCACGTGAGAGCTAACAAACTCATTGACTATTATACACAGACATTAATTGCAATTTCAAAAGCCACAGGTGTGGAAAATTAACCTTTAATTTCTATTTAAACCTGTGTGTGTCACCTTGTGTGTCTGTAACAAGGCCAAACATTCAAGGGTATGTAAACTTTTGATCAGGGCCATTTGGGTGATTTCTGTTACCATTATGATTTAAAAAGGAGCCAAACAACTATGTGATAATAAATGGCTTCATATGATCACTATCCTTAAATAAAAGACAGTTTTTTTGCATGATCAGTCATATTTTCAAAATCAATGCCAAAATTTCAATTTCTGCCAGGGTATGCAAACATTTGAGCACAACTGTATGTATAGGTTTGAGATTGGGCCAGTTCTCATGCAACTTAACAGTAAATTATTGTAATCATTTCCTCGCTCATTTCCCCCTAAAGAAACAGCTCAGTTTGACAACAGTAATCTACAGTAAGGCATGGAGGAAAATACAGCAATACTGTAAAAACAACAAAAATAATTTACATTGTAGACTGTGTAATATATTTGTTGTGCCATATTATGACAGTTGAGTGATGATTTAAGCATAATGTTTCTTTGCACAAATGTTTTATACAGAAAGAAGAACTGCATTACAAATTAAAAGGATCACTCAACAATCTGACTCTTTCGCTCATTGAATACATTTATCCTGGCTGTTGGCGAGTAGTATATTTCTACAATGGCATCGGTAACTGAAAACTTGTTTTTTTTTAATTAATATTATTTATTAAAAAACGAAAACAACTACTGTGTGCACCTTTTATTTTACCTGGTTAATATTTGCAAATGCCCAAACAAAGTGATGAATGTGTTCTGTAAGGGTTCGGACCCACCTCTGCAGATGATCCCAGCATCATACGCATGAATACAGCTGTGTTTTCCCCACTCAGCAAATGAACAGTCCCTGAGGTTTGTCTCGTCACTTTTGCATCTGAGGGAATCCATCCATATTTGCCCCTCAACTGGCCCAAAATAGGCATTCATCAAGGGCTGCACATTACCACCACAGCCCAGCTCTTTACAGAGGACTACACCGTCGGCAACATCCCAGTCATTGTGGCACACTGATCCCCACCGTCCATCGTGATACACCTGTACTGTGCCTTTACAGGTGTTGTCCTGATTCAACAGTCTCACCTCTATAAGAAGTCAGAAGAGGACCTATAAACCTATACTTTACATTGCATTAATATTAGGGGTGTAAAAATGCATTGATGCATTACCAAATGTAATAATCGACTATAATTACTATAATTAAACCCAATGCATTGCACATGTAATTCTTTTTATGAGCGTTTTCCTTTTAATTTATAGGACAGTTTAGACGAGACAGGAAAGTAGATGGGGAATGGGATCGGGACATGATTCGATGAGGTCAAATAAGAACCTGCATCACCATGAGAGCTGCATTCCCAAACAGCTTTTTGTATGCGATCACTTTACTTTCTTATTCAAAATACAATTCTCGAGTCTGTCAGTGTATAACTTGCCAAAATAATTTATTTGAACGGAATCAAACCAAATTGTGATTTTGTACTGTAAAGTACTTATAAAGAATTGTAACTTGTAATTTAATCAAATAGTTACCAATGTAAATATTTACACCCCTAATTTAAAGTGGCTTAAAAGGACAATTAAGCTATTTTAAAATATGGAAATATGGACAATTATTATTATTTATTTTTTTGTAAAAGAAACTGCTGTCTTGAAGTTTGTAAAGCATCCAGTTTACCTCGACAGATGACACCTGCATCTTTTTTGTGGTCACAGTTGTGTGTTCCCCATCCATTTGAATTGCAGGACATCACAGATAACTCAGTCCCTCTACATTTCACATCATCCATCCATATTTTTCCTACACCGCTTCCAAAATAAGCATCAGTCTTTACCTCTACTGGACTTCCGCACCCCAGTTCTCTACAAAGGACTTGAGCATCAGTCATATCCCAGCTGTCAGAACAAACGGTTCCCCACTGATTGTTATAAAGAACCTCCACTCTTCCTGAACAGCTGGTGTTTCCATCTACCAGCCGTACTTCTATGAGACAGAGTAAGTGATATCTCAGACAACACATGTTATGGATCATGACTTCTATAGAATTTTTTAAATATCATTAAATGTCTATTATTAAGATGGTATGCAGACTTGTTTAACATGGTCCTAATAATTTGTTGTACCAAAACTAGGTGTCAAATTTGTGCATAACAACATATCTGTGTATAAATGGGTACTTGACATATAACATGTCAGTGGAGTATTTTTATCAACATAAAAATTTTAGGTTAATCTTTGCATGAATGTCAATGGAAAAGTGTATTCACTAGTCCTGCAGTGTGATAAATGATTTATTAAAAGTACTAATATCCTCTGTAGCCTTTAATTTTAGCGCATCTACTCCTATACACTTTTGTATATTTCAAACACTCTTCCTGTTTTGACAATGATTTGACTTGCCTCCACAGACAACTCCTGTATCCCTCACATGTGTACAGGTACTGCTTATTCCAGGAAAACTGCACTCCTTCACTGAAGACTCACTCCCAGTACACTTTAATCCATCCATCATTATTGTACCTGAACCATTCCCAAAATAAGATCCAACGTATGCCCCTTTAAGAGGACCACAGCCAAGCTCTCGACACATAACAATACCATCCAGATCGTCCCAGTAGGTGTCACAAATTGTTCCCCAGTCTTCACTATCACGAATTTGTACTGTACCAAAACACATGTTCGAGTGTGGAGGATTCACCAGTTTTGTCTCTGAAGGGGGAAAATGTAGAATGAATTCTAGGCGACAAATTAATAAGGGGAAATGTGTCCGTTAATGTTCTGTTTGAATCGGTGAAAAAGAGGATGAGGTCGTGTCTGTAGTTGAAACTTACTTCTGCAGATAACTCCTGCGTCATCATCGTGGGAGCAGAGATTTTTGTTTCTCGCTGATATACAGCTTTTCAGACCGTCTTCAGTCCCAGTACAATCAGAATCAAACAGCCATATATCACCTGAGCCCTTCTTAAAATAAGCTCCACCCTTGACACTTAATGCAGTCCCACAATTAACCTGTTTGCAGATCAAGTCTCCGCCCAGCCGATTCCAGTCTTTATCACAAAGTGTACCCCACCCCATATTGGTGTAGAGGATCTCCACCCTCCCAGAGCAATAGTCATCTCCATCTACCAGCCTAACCTCTAAAGAAATAAGACGAGGACATACATGAGCAGAATGCAATGTGAATTCCTCAAAAAAAAAAAAAAAAAAAATATATATATATATAGATAGATAGATATAGATAGATAGATGATAGATAGATATATTATTATTATTATTATTATTTATTTTTTGCTTTTTGTGTTTTGACATCTCTCAAAATTTGTCAAAAACATATCCGGATAATTTTTCAACAAAAAATCAAAGCATAGTCTATATACTGTATACACTGTGTATGTCATAATGCAAGCAATCTTAATGCTAAAATATGACCCGGAAATGTTCTTGATAGTTTTTGTTGTTGTTGTTGTTGTTGTTGTTGCCAAACAGCTTTTGAGTCCAATTCAAGTGGTTGTTCCTACCTGAACACGTGACTCCAGCCTCACTCGCATTTGTACAAGTGGTAACTCCCCAACCATTAAATGTACAATCTTTAACTGAAGCCTCCTTGCCCTTGCATTTAAGACCATCCATCCATATTTTCCCTGTGCTCTGCCCAAATTTAGATCCAACATGTACTGCAGCTGGACTTCCACAGCCACGTTCTCGGCACACCACGGCTGCATCAAACATATCCCAGTCGGTGTCGCAGACTGTTCCCCACTCTCTATTGTAAAAAATCTCCACTCTCCCCGAACACATGGTACCGGTCCCCTGTAACCTGATGGTGGCTATTGAAGAGAAAAAGAAAGCAGAAATTAAATGTAATAAACAGTAAGGACAGAATCTGAATTATTTAAGATTTAGAGAATCATTAGAAATTCTAGCTTATTTCAAGTAGATCCCCCAAAAAGAATATTCTGTCATCATTTACTCACCCTAACCGATATGACTTTCTTTTCCCGTTGAATACAAGAAGAGATTTTAGGCAGAATTTTTGGGACTGGCAGTCTCGGTCCCAGTTCACTTTTATTGTACTCTAAAAAGAGCAGTGTCAACATTCTTTGAAATTTCTCCTCAAGTGTTTCCCAGACGAACAAAAGTCCAACATGATAACACGAGAAATCAAAGTATTGGTTCTTAATGTTCTTGTACCCTAAAATCGACCCCATTCAGCCAAGTTACTGACAAACGTCATCCCCCATTAGACCTTTTTGTATCAACAGACCCTTTTCACATTTCCAGCTTTGGAACGCGAATGTAAACTATTGCAGGGTAAGCTTCAATAGTGGTAAATGGGAGACCAAAAGCAAATTATATTATTCCACTATTACGTTTCCATCAATAAATAGTTCGTTAAACCAAGTAAATGTACATATTTATTTGGAAATAATTGAATAATTCAATACTCATTCTTATATTAAGTACTCATTTCTTTTATAATAACCAATTAAAAACATAATTTATAACATCCACTTACAAAAAGCTACTACTATGTTTAAATCTTTCTCTCTCTTTTTTTTTCTTTTCATAATTAAAGCATAATATTTCCAAAAGTTGTTTTTAATAATGATAGGCTAAATTTCCAGATGACACCTGATGGACAAATGACCAAAAACACATCCAGCGTAAGCCACTAGGGGCAGTTGTTAGAATTTCAGTGAGCACAGACCGATTTCTGCTGAAGAACTTTCGGTCTACTGTCGCCAAATTCACAGTGCGATCAGTCTGGAGAGTCAAGCGGGTTTTGAAACAACACAAGGGTGAGTAAATATCACAGAATCTTAATTTTTGGGTGAATTATCCCTTTAATAGAACTTACGGCTACAGATCACTCCAGCGTCTTTCGTGTGATCACACGTGTCGGTGTGGTTACTCCAATCACAATCAAGTACTGAACTCTCATTGCCGAAACAGTTCAGATCATCTGTGAATGATGATCCTGAACCCTCACCAAAAAATGCTCCAGTCTTCACTTCTGAAATAGGACCACAGCCTACCTCTATACAGATCATGTTGGCTTCTACTTCATCAAACCCTTCATCACAAACGGTTCCCCATTCTTCTGTGTAGATCTCTACTGTTCCAGAACAAGCATTTGGACCATTCACCACTCTAACGAGAGTGGTAGGTGTAGTAATGGCGGGACCACCTCCATCAGGACCACCTTCACCACTTTTACCACTTTCCACATTGCCTGTTTGAAAAATAAAAAGTCAAGGAGAGTCACATGTACCATGTGTATATTACATCTTAAATTGCAGGATGTGTGTGTGTGTGTGTGTGTGTGTGTGTGTGTGTGTGTGTGTGTGTGTGTGTGTGTGTGTGTGTGTGTGTAAAAACAAAAAAGTGTGTCCGTCTGTGTGTGTCGTCATCTCACCCATAAGCAAAAAAAGGCTAAACAAATACAGCATGGTGACTGAAAAGACACACACACAAAAAAAATATTGCATTAGTAAACAGCGAAAGACAAAAATAAACATAAACTGAAAATAACTTGTACAGCAATACCTTGAGGATTCAGCTGTTACTAGTAAAGCTACTGGTCAGTAAGTTAGTACAATTATTCTATTCCAATTCATCTATCTTCTTAAGAATTTCCCAAAATTTCTGTCTTAAGTACCCTCCCAACCTCATGAATAAAGCTCAAGAACCTTCTCATAACCACCAAACCACAGATTTGTTCCCTTTATCTCATTCTATATTTGATATTATTTAGTATTATCATAAATGTTACTTTAAATAGTCACAATACCATGTATGGGTTAAAAAAGACTCATCAAGTAGCTCATATAATTTGCTGACTGTCACCACACTCTCATGCAGACATTACACACATTATTTGTATTTTTTCCTTGAAAGGAGTTTCAACAGAATAATTTTAATCGTACAATGTTTTTAATCTATTGACAGCCCTAATATTTTTAAGACAATTTCTTTAAAAAAAAAAAAAGAAAAAGAAAAAGCTAAATCAATGGCTGCACCTGCTTAATACACACATGCATTTACCAATGCAAGGTAACAATATTCAATTAGAATTACAGTACATGCTGGTGAAATTTCTGTTTTTAAGTGCTTTAAGTGCTCCAATGTTTCCTAAAAACTAGTTTATAGTTTCACTTTCATTTAATATATGTCTCACAATGCTCCTTCATGTTAAAAAGACATGAAAATCAAAATCATGAAGACATATACATTTTTTAAATGACACCCACTACATCCAAGAACACACTGATAGTAAGAAAATAATTTGAGATTGATAAATTCATGGCAATACGTTACTTGATCAAATGTTATTAAACTAGACTAAGAAATAGGAGATTAAAACCTTGTGATGCCATTCCTCTGATGCTCTGCCGCTCAGTCCTTGGAGGAGTGGGTGAAGAGTGTTTGTAGAGGTGTAAGATGCCTTTGTACAGAACCAACCCCCCACCCCCCAATCCACCCCCCACCCCACCCACCCAACAATATGCTCTAAACAAGCCTTCACACTGGCAGGGAGGAAAGGATCTCTGGTTACTACTATGAATAAACAAGTTTTTTGGTAGCTTATGAAACAAGTAGTGCAAGAAGTACTGTTTAAATGCAAATTTGATAAGCCGTTTTGGACATGTGCAAGTCGTGCCGTTAGATTTAAGCATTGTATCATTTAAGAATTAAGTAATGCAAAATAAAATGCATAGCTTTCTCTAATTGGTTCTGAGAATTTGTTGAGATGTTTTTTTTTTTTTTTTTTTTTTTTTTTTCCCAAGTCAGACAGACAGATTTGGCAATCAAATCTTTATTTAACTATTCAAATAGGTTAAGAGAAATCAAAGCCTTGCAAATTTGCTCCGGCTGCTCAAGGAATATGCAAATGAGCTGAAATGTCTGAAGGAGCCTGAACAGAAACATTTGTGAAACTTTTCCAACAGTGACTGAAATATGAAACGTTTTACTATGCACACTGAAAGAAAACGATAAATCGCTTTCAACCAAAAGCTTGGTAAAAAGAATACATGCATTTGCTAGTATCAACAAAATTCATTTACATATCTAAGGTTCATGTAAAATATTAAAATATTAAATATTTAATGTTTCTGATTTGTTTTTAACCAAAAAGGGTGCTGTGCTTCAAATGCACAATAAGGACATGTCAGGACAACCATGGCCACCAATTTAAAAAGCACCTGTTTTCCATGAATAATATTTTGGTTGTAAAGGCAAACCCATGCAAATCATTGCTTGTCACCTACATAACTCAGCATTTACTTGCCCTGCAGTGTATTTACAGCTCTGAACAAATGGGAAACAGTGGGAAAAGTGAAACTGCTTGTAACAACTGATTTCATAAACTTTAAAATTCAAGTTTGCATATGGCAGACTAAACATTTCACACTGCTGAGTACAAACTCAAAGTGGAGCACTAACTCCGGAATTTGGTAATGTTTAAAAGCATTACATTAGTAGGAATATCCCACATCCGACTTTAAATCCAGCACAGCATTACACACTAACTATGCCTTTTCTGTGCTCAGCAGACCAAAGTAATGAAGAGGAAATCATTCCTAGACACCAGATGAAGAAGATATATAGCAATGTTTAGAATGAAATACAGGTAAATTGCTTACTACACAGTTGTCATTTAAGACAAATGTCATTGGTTCTGGTATATCTTGTGATTGATCATCATTAACCTCAAACCTGAAGCGACGGCTCTTGATATGCTATGTTTGAATGTATGAAAGCACAAATGACATCTTAGAGCTACAGTCAAGGGGAAGTTTCTTAGCAAATAATTCTTTACATTTTTGCCTGCTCATCACACAATGCATCATATGGCTTCAGAAAACTTAGAATATAGCACATAATATTGAGTTGTATGGATCACTTTTATGGTTGTTTTTGTCACTTTTGGAGCTCAACTGTCCCCGTTCACTTTTATTGTATGGAAAAAAAGGCCACATATATTAAAGAAAAAAAACTGCTTTAGTGTTTCACAGACAAATGGACAAACTATTTTGTTTGTAATGACACAAAGATAAGCAAATGTCAATTTATATTTTTTTATTTTGTGCAAGATGACAGAAGTGGTAGGAGATATGAATATATTGCAGTAGTGTAATAAAAAGAAATCACCAATGGAATCACCAATGTTCAGTAAAGTTCATGTGAGATTTGGGTGTTTTAGTAATCACTGAATTGTAAATTAAATTACATTTCAAAAGGTTTTTCAGTTATATTCCTCAATACATGCTTGCTTTCTTGTTTCATAAGAGAGAGCAAAACCATGCATTAAGGAATATTACAATTTATAAATAGAATAGAATTAAATTAAATTAAAATTCTGGTTTCAGTACAAGTTAAGCTCAATCGACAGCATTTGTTGCATAATGCTGATTACCACAAAAATTAATTTTGACTCATCCCTCCTTTTCTTTAAAAAAGCAAAAATGGAGGTTACAGTGAGGCACTTACAATAGAAGTGAATGGAGGGTTTAAAGGCTTATAATTTTATAAAAGCACTAACATTAATTCTTCTGTTAAAACTCATGTATTATTTGAGCTGTAAAGTTGTTTTATAATAATTTTTACAGTCCTTTTAGGATTTTATTTTTTGTTGACATTACATCGTCATGGCAATGAAGATGTAAAATTGGCTATAACTTTACCCAGAAAAGGTTAGTAAGAGGTTTTATCACACTAAAATCATGTTTACACGAATCAGTGGTGTAACTAGAGGGATGGCAGGGTGGGCAGCCGCCCTAGGGCCCGGGGTGAGAGGGGGCCCACAATGGTCGACCAAAGGAAACCATAAAAATGACAGCGTATAACGTGATAGATCAATAACGTGAAATGGCTGTGTAAAAGCAGTATACACACCTATAGAATTCGCTTAATCCTGTGCGAATTGACGATAAAAGAATCCACTGTAAAATGTCATGAAAACTAATCTAAACTAATAATTTTAGCCATAGTTAAATATTATTTTATTATGCATCTTTAATTAACTGATTTCTTTATTTAATTTTGTCTTTGTTTAATTTTGTAATTTTCGCCTTCAGTTAATTTCCATTGAAATGCTGTTATATACCAGATAATTGATTTTATATAGACAAATTTGCTCGAGGAAATGATAAAATATATACAACATATAAAAACAATACATAAATTAATGTAATTAAAAAATAAAATAAGGGACTTTTATCATATATATTATTATTCTCAGTTTGTCATATTTCAGTCAAAGCGAATAACTTTTCACCACAGGAGGCCGGTGTTCAGTTAAATATCACTGACTTAAATTTTGAATGCAGGCCTATATATATATATATATATATATATATATATATATATATATATATATATATATATATATATACACATATATATGAATGTGATTAAAAATAAAAGAAGGGACTTTTATTATATATGACGCGATTATTTTTTCACCACAAGAGGGCGCTGTTCAGTAAATTATTACTGGTTTGAATTTTTTAATATACTGCATAATTAATACATTTTTACATTTACAAGACAGATCACAACCACTAAAATTAATACCAAATCACTTTTATCATACATGTTATTGTCCCCAGTTTACAGGTCTACAGGCTTTCCAACAACCCTCAACCAAGACTCACTAGAAAATCCACCAAGATTATCCATCAAGAATATTTTAGGATTTGTCAATATTTTATTAATATAAAATATTCTTTTAATAAAAGCAAAATGTATTTCAGTTTACTGAGTAATAAAAATAATTGAATATAAATGTAAAATAATGTATTACAAGGTTTACCCTCTGACTCCAGTTAAGTCAAAGAAATACTGTATGTGGCAGCAATGTAATTCTCATAAATCACCACAGGATGACGCCTCCAGTGAATTTCCATTGAAATACAGTTAAATTCCAGTTCTTTTGTTTTTAAGTATTTATTAATTATCATAGGTCAGAAGACAGAACACTGTCATGCACAGTCATGCTCCGTTTGCCTTTTTTAAATCAAGCAATTTTTTTTTTCACCACAGAAGAGTGCCGTTCAATAAAATATTGCTGCCTCGAATTTTATAATATAGCATTTATAAATATATATTTTTAATTTACAAGACATAGCAAGCACTTAAAATAATGCCAAATTACTTTTATTACTTTTCTATTATTTTCCTCAGTTTGCAGGTCTACATAGGCTGTCAAACAGCACAACACCAAGACTCAATAGAAAGGAATCTTTTTTTTAATTTATTTCTTTATACAAATAATTTTAAATATATGTAAAATTGTATTTAATTAATACAATTCCTCAGACTCGAGTTACAGTCTTATGAAAGGTTGCTGCAGTGAAATTTGACACAAATCACCACAGGAGTCAACTGTTATCAGCCCTTGTACATTTACTAAATGGTGGTTTATGAGAACCTGCTTGGAAACACTCGTCCTAAATAAATTTTGTTAAATCATTCGTGCACGTGCCATTATTTTGCATAAGTTTTACATTTATGTATCTTTATTTATACGCCCTGAAACATCCTCTCATATGTCCCAGCAGGTGTCCTCTGTCAAATCATTAGATGCATGTTATGTTGGATTAAATGCATTTGCTGCAGTATGATGATGATGCTCACGTGCTTTCATGAACCTCGTCCACAGCTCACACCTGCACTGAACACCTGACGCTCTTCTGGACACTTCTTCACATTCAGAGGCAATGAAAGCTTCTATAAAGTTACAAAAATCATGTTGTTTATCAACTCTGTATGTATAAATGTAGTCATGTCTTCTTAAAGGTATAGAACAAGTTTGTTTACATGCTGGCTCTCTTGCTGAACTCTCTTGTCAGACCTTAAAGGTGCTGCTGAGTGTAATTGTTATTATATTAAAATACTTTCTCCTATCCTAGCTTAATATGCAGAGTTAACTGTAAGTAAGACATTCATTGGGATTTTACTGAAAAAGTGTAAACACTGTGGCTCTGTGTTGCTTTGAGCGTCCCATCCAGCCCAACATAGCAACATTGGCTCATCTAGTTGTGTGAGTTTGTGGTGGGACAGTTGGGTTTGTGTTCATGAAAACTGTCTGAATGCAGTCCTTATTTGTGCAGTTTTGTTGGGTGATCCTAGCGGCACAAAAGTTACACCTTACCTTTAAGAATCAGAATCAGAATCAGAATGAGCTTTATTGCCAAGTGTTCTCATGTACACAAGGAATATTTATTTATTTATTTATTTATTTATTTTGGTGATAGGAGAAACAAGTGCACACAGAACATTACAGTGAGACACAGAATATAAAACAAGGTAAGGGTATAAACAGACATACAAATAATAGGACATATAACATAGAATGGCATGTGTGCATGTGCAAGTGGTAATGTATGTGCAAGGTAGGGGTATGTACAGTTATTGAATTAAATCTGAGTGAATTTATATTATTGCACTATGGGGTAGTTCTGCGGCAGTTTAATTTTTCATGTGGAAAATGGCCTGAGGGTAGTATCTGTTCTTGTGCCTGGGTGTCCTGGCGCTCTGTAGCGCTGGCCAGAAGGCAACAGTTCAAAGAGGGAGTGGGCAGGGTGTGTGGAATCCAGAGTGATTCTTCCTGCATGTTTCCTCACTCTGGAGACGTACAGGTCTTGGAGGGTGGGCAGGGGGGCACCAATAATCCTCTCACCAGTCCTGACTGTCCATTATAGTTTCCCCCTTAATTATACACCCCTTGTGTATAATTAACGGCTGAACCAAATCAGACAGTTATAGATGTACACAGGATAGACTGTTGCCTTCTGGCCGACGCTTCAGAGCTCTGAGCACCAGAACCGTAAGGCACAGGAACCGTTTTTTCCCCCAGGCTATCCATCTAATGAAAAGTGAAAACTGCCCCACAGCAGGGATCCAGTGATGTCCTTCAGGTTCATGACCACAGACGTGAGAGCGACAGGTCTGTAGTCATTTAGTCCTGTGATTTGGGTTTTTCTGGGGGACTGGAATGATGGTAAAGCATTTGAAGCAGCAGGGAACTTCACACTGCTCCAGTGATCCATTGTAGATCTGTGTGAAGATGGGGGCCAGTTGGTCAGAGCAGACTTTCAGACAGGCAGGCGAAACACCGTCCGGGCCTGAAAGACCCAGCAAACATCCTTCTCACAGATCATAAGTGCAGATTGAGTAGCAGGAGGGGGGAGGAGGGGGGTTCCAGAAGTTGTTGGTGTGTGTGTGAAGTGAAGATCAGAGCGGAGGAGGGGTGTGAGACTGAGCTTTTCAAACCTGCAGTAAAACATATTCAGTTAATCAGCCATTTGTTGATTCTCTACAGAGCGAGGGGGGTGTATTATACTTGGTAATGCTTTTCAGGCCTTTCCACACAGATGCAGGATCATTGGCTGAAAACATTTTCAGCTTTTCAGAGTAGCTTCTTTTAGCCACTCTGATTTCCTTAGTCAATGTGTTCCTGGCCTGGTTGTACAATATTTTATCCCCACTTCTGTAAGCATCCTCTTTGGCATGACGAAGCTGTAAACCATAGTTTATCGTTATTGAATTATAAAAATGTCCTAGTAGGGATGCACATATCCTCACAGAAACTGATATATGATTGTGGCAGCGGGGGCATAGTCGAGCATTCATCTGGAGAGAGAGAAAGCGGTAAAGGTGCATACACCTGTGCCAGATTATGATTAACACCTGTTTCCAATTCTAGTGAGCTTGGGGAGAGCAGCATAAAAGCTACCACGGCAGCGCCAAGGAGGGAGAGAGAGTCAGAGATCTAGAGTAGAGTAGACGTTGTGTTGTTGTGAAGCTAATGTGTAATTGTGAAGCTGATAATTCATTGGGAAGCTGTAAGCCCAGAAAGTTGCTGATTAAAAGCCTTACCTGTGACTGGAGAAACCCAGTTCCCTGTGTCCTTCTTCCCTCATGCTGTGAAGCTTGTAACAATGATGTCACAGTATCCGTGAGCTCGTCAAGGTCTGTGGCTGCAGCCTCAAAAACTCCAATCACTGCAGTCTGCTTCATTGGTCCATCTCTTTACAGTCCTTCCTACAGGCTTAGCTTATTTTAGTTTCTGCTTGTAGGTCAGAAGAAGATGAACCAGACAGTGATCAGAGAGTCCTAAAGATGCACGTGGGACAAAGCGATATGCATCCTTTACAGTGGTGTAGCATTGGTCCAATATACTGTATTTCTGTCTCTGGTGGGGCATGTGATGTGTTGTTTGTATTTTGGCAGTTCACGGGTGAGGTTAGCTTTATTAAAATCTCCCAGAATAATAAACTACCTTTAATCAGCAGTTGTTGCATTGCAGAAACTGCAGCATACCTTTGTAAGCATCATTAGAATAGCACACATTTATTCATAGGTAGAAATAGTAGTAGAAATTGTAGTTTTGATGTTGTAGTCTCACTGTAAGTAACATACTACTGTATGGATGTTTGATAATAGAATCAGTTGGTGTTGTGGAAAGCCCTGATTTTCTCCTGCTGCTTCATGCTTTTCCTACTTCCAGTTATGACTGGTACACGAGAGACTTGAAATGCAATTTTCAGATATAAAACTGTTATAATTGCAGTCAGGCAGCAATAAACTAAATATGTTGCAATCTAAGAATAATTTACATACAATGACTGAACACTTCAGTATTCAGTAACGCTAGCTTCAGTATTTTCATTTTGTAGCAGTTGCTCAGTTGATGTGTTTGTTCAAGCTTGTTCTGTCATTGTGCAGATCTGGGATTCTCTGACTAGTCATTGCACTAGGCTTTGGTTTCCAGCAGTGTTGGGCAAGCTACTCAAAAAATGCAGGAAGCTAAGCTACTAACTACTCAACAAAAAAACAAAAAATTGTTAAGCTAAGCTAAAAGCTACACTTAAGAGAACGCAGCAAGTTACACTACAAGCTACACGCCAAAAATAGCTTGCTACATTTAAGCTACTTTTTTTTTTCAACCAGATGCACAGAGCATACTGTCACAGGCAAAGCATCTAAAAGTTTTTACATGATGCTTATCTAAGCCATTGTACAATATAGTACAGTATAGTGCAAAGCAGTATACAAGTATAGAGTGTGGTGCAGTATGAAATGTATGTGCATGTAAAAAAACGTGAAAATTCATATTTATACATGCTACCTATACAAACCCATGTGTTCAAAATGAAAAATCAAAATTTTTACATTTTATTTTCCATATTTATACTACTACCTCTACAAACCCATACCCATTTGAACATAATTATTATGTTCATAAAAATTATCTTTCATTTTTTCCTGTATAAAAACTCAAGTACACAAACTATTCATCTTATCCTGTAATTCTGTGTCTAGCTCTTGTATTTCTGTAATAGAAGCTTATGATCGGAGGCCACATTTCTTGTGTGTGTGTGAGCACATCTGGGCAATAACAATGTGATATCTGATGGTATCAGATGGTAATACCATGGTACTTTGAGATACAATTACCATATTTATGTACCATTCTGTATTTACATGGTGCTTCAAAGTACTTCAAAGAATACCATGGTACTACCATTATAATTTGATATATGATTACCATATTCATATGCAATTGAATTTACATGGTGCTTCAAGGTAATTCAAAGAATACCATGGTTCTACTATGGTACATCACTATATGATTAACTTATTCATATACCATTGCCTTAACATGGTGCCCCCAGGTAATGCTACATGTCCAAAAAACATGGTAATGCCATGGTACTTTTTTCATGTAGGATGTTTTGATACACTTTTGGTGGTAAAATGTCTTTACCTGCAGTAGTCGCTCACAAACTGCACACGTGTTGAACTTAATAAAGACCTTCATCACTGGCAAACGATAGGACACATTTGCAGGTTTGGTTTCCTTTGATTGTAGATCCACTTCAACCAGCGTTATCTTTATTTTCCGTATTTTAAAATATTCCGTGAGCGTGTTGCCAAGTGAGAGCACACACCAAATGATTCAGCAGCACGCGCGAGCTTTCTGAGTCATTCAGATTGAATCGTAAAACGATTCAGACTGCTTTGCTATCACGTTTGACCAATTCATTGTAAAGAACCGACTCAGATGAGCGATTCGTTTGAGTCTTTCATCTTTATTTCTGATTCAAAACTGGTGGTAGTAAACACCAGGTGAACATATGATGTATTGGTGTAGCTTTTGTCAAAGCTACACTGCTAATATAGCTAAATAAAAATATAGCTTTGCTACTGAAAAGATACTTGATTTAAGAACGAGCAAAGCTACCGCTTCACTACTCAGAAATGTAGTTAAGCTAATAGCTTCACTATTTGTAATGAAGCTACTGCACATCACTGGTTTCCGGTAAGATGAAAGCTAAGCAGAGGTGGAAAGTAACGAATTACAACTACTCTTGTTGCAGTAAAAGTTTTCACATTTTTCTACCTTTTTAAGTATAAAAAAATAATAGTACTTTTACTTTTACTTGAGCTGATTAAAAATTAAGTATTCAACATCGCTACAGTTATATTTCACCACAATTACAAAGTCCAAAAAATACATAATATTTCTGAATATTTGACGTTTTTTGAGAAGAAGAAATAGGCAAGTTATAAGTGCTAAATCTGTTTATAAACTCAAATACGCTGTGCATGGCACAACGGATGTCTGCAGGGCACAGCATCATGAGTATAGCAGCTTGCATAAACTGCTGCTGGTGTCCTCTCTTCTCTAGCTTCTACAAGACTTTCTGCCCATCACTATACAAGAACTGTAATACTGTGATTTTCTGCATATTTCATTTTATTCTGGAAAGGAGCTGTTCATTCAGATACGAATCCACCGAAATTGACAACAATATCCCCGAAATTCAAAATATGGGGATAAAAATGTCCACGCAAAGAGTTCCCATGTTTTATTAATAATATCTGATATAGTTACAATTACATACATTGCGATCTTCTTTTGACTTTTCACTGAACATCATAATTTTTTTCCCACCGTCCGGTTCCTCGCATCATCACACGCACAGACGGGTCCGCTTCTATCAATCCGCATCAGTTCGGTATTGTACTCCCACGTTCAATTCCGTAACCGTTCGCCTCTATTGTTCAAAATAAATTGTCCTAGCATGTAACACTCTTGCTCACGGTTCTGTACTGTACTTCCCTGCCCTGTGCTGCTGTTGATCTGTCTGAAAAGCCTCACCCGCTAGTGGCCAAAAGTGCACTAGGGATGGATTTTTTGTAACCAAATGTTACAATTTACTTAATAATAATGCCTCAATATGTTGAATAACCATAATGTTAATTAAGCCTTTATTATTACAACTATAATACAATAATACATATACAGAACAACCACTTTTAGTGTTTGAATCAATCATATCTCTCACTAAACACTGTGTGAAATGTTTATTTTTGCCTTATTTTATTCAGTTGGCATGTATGAGTTGATAACAGTTTGCTTAATAATCTCATTCCATATCTGGACATACGTGAATGAGAATAAACCTGAAATAGGAATGTGTTTTAGTCACAATGCACATTATGTAGTTTAGAGACGATTTAGAGACGATTTAGAGACATTTAGAATGTTACAAATGGCTATTTCTATTTAAATAAATGTTATATTCTTAAAATGTTCTGTTCGTCCAAGAATCCTATTGCAGCAATGCAGGTCTTTGGTATTTAGAAGCTGCTAGTTTAGGACCTGCGAGGAATCTGTTTCTCAAACTAGAGACTGTGATTTACTTGTCTTTTTGTTGTGCATCTGGCCGTCCACATCCCTCTCTATCCTGGTTAGAGATTATTTTTTCAAAACAGTCATGCAGAATAGCCTTCAACTCTCTAAAACAATAGACTTTAGGAGAAAATAGAATTTCAGGAGAAATGTGTTTCTTTTTGCCTATTTTTAAAACCAAAATTTGACTTACAAGTGTGAAGCAACTTGTAAGAACTCAATACCTCAGCAAATGGGGAAAAACCCACTGTACTGTGATTTCCTCATGGTAACGCAACCATTTTCAATTGTTCTAATAATAAGAACATTTTCTTGAGTACCAAATTAGCACTTTAAAATGCTTTTGTAAGGAATAGGTGACACAGTATATGTTTGCCATCACAGGTAAAGAAAAAATTGAATAAATACCACTTAAAACAATTTGAAACCGTAATAATAATGTGCAATGAATGGCAGTATTTTTGATCAATGTAATGCATCCTTGGTGAAAGGAAGCATCAGTTTCTTTCAAGAACAAAAATGTTTTTGTGTTCTAAAAGTGGAAGTGTATATACTATATATAAAATATAATTTTCATAAAGTAACTTGTAACATAATTAAGTAGTTTCTCTGCAAACTACTTATTTACTCTTACTTGAGTTATATTTCTCAGTACTTCTACTTGTACTCAAGTGAATAATTTCTTCAGTAGCAGTACTTTTACTTAAGTAAAAAAAAAAAAAAAAAATCAGTACTCTTTCCACCACTTAAGCCAAGTAATCGTTATGAATAAATTGTATTAAGTTCCCCTAGTACTACTGTTTTGAAATCTTGGCCATTGAGATATATTGTCTTTTGTCATCCATAATATAATTTTTATGTCTAAATAATTATTTATACATATTTTACAAACCCTCTCCCTCATGGTGACACTGTTGCTCCATCTTTGAGCAGGTCTGTGTGGTGAGGCCCTGATTGCTCTTTTAGGACTGTCAGAGCAGAGGATCAATATCCAGTCACATGTCAAGTAAAGTCATGTCATTTTTATTTGTATAGCACTTTTCACAACACACATCATTTCAAAGCAGCTTTACAGAAAATCATACATTAACAGAAAATGAAACCGTAATATCTATAAAGTCTTTGAGTCATCATTGTGTAGTTTGATTAAATACAATTATGAAGTGTGTATAAAAATAAGTAATTAAATAATAATTGTATTTAGAACCCCAGTGAGCAAGCCGAAGGCGACTGTAGCAAGGAACACAAAACTCCATAAGATATTGGTCAATGGAGAAAAATAACCTTGGGAGAAACCGTGCTCACTGTGGAGGCCAGTTCCCCTCTGGCTAACATCATGAATATAATGCAAATATTACTTATTTATGTGCAGTGCAAGTCATGGTTTAAAATGATTAATCTAAGTAAGTGTTAAGGGCCAGTGTTTAAACAAAGATTTTGTAAGAACTGTAAGATTAATGACTAATGTCTTTGAAATTCATCCTGGATTAACTTCTGTCATATAGATTAATTTTCCTTTGTTAGTTGGCTGATGAAGGGTTTTGTTGGCAATTTATTGATAGTCTATGTATTCCATTTTAAGAGTGTAGTCCATCATTAGACCATCATTAGTGAGGTGCTTCACAGTTCAACCGGCCGGTAATTTCAATGAGGTCTATCCTAAATCCAAGGTTCAGGCAAAAGCATATGAAGTATCCCATGTCTTATGGTTTGAGTTGGAATCAGTTCATCCCCTGAAGTCCATCGTAATAGAGTGAAGTGTTGTCTGGCTGGCACCGGCTGCATTTTGTCGTCATCACTCAGAGACACGTAGCAGTGGAGTCCGATACCAAGCAGGAATGGAGCTATATCCGGCCGGTTCTGGTGACTTCGGGATAGAAGTCCCGAGTTTGAGACATGGAAACAAATAGAATAATATTAGCGTAGATGCCATTACATTTTTTGCAGAGTTATAGATCAAGATCAATGTTTCAGGTTCCGGCAGACCTAACTAAAGCATCCTAATTGTGCGGTGAAGAATAAATTAGGTGGATGCCTGGCTAAACAGATGAGTCTTTAGTCTAGACTTAAACTCAGTAAGTGTGTCTGCATCCCGAACAGTGTTAGGGAGACTATTCCATAGTTTAGGAACCAAATAGGAAGTGGATTTTGATATTCTAGGAACTATTAACAGGCCAGAGTTTTGCGATCGTAATGAACGTGATGCAATATAGCGTGGTAGAAGGTCACTTTAGTACTGTGGAGCTAGACCATTCAAAGCTTTGTAGTTAACAGAATTTAAAAATTAATAGGGGCCAATATGACCATATTTCTTGGTTCTAGTCAGAACTCTGGCTGCTGCATTTTGAACCAATTGAAGTTTATTTATTGAACTTGCTGGACAAGAGTGCTAGAGAAGACTGTATTTATATTTTCTGTTATTTCAAGTTCTTCTAGACTTTGGGGCTTACTGAGTGTATGAGATAGATCTGGAAGATTATTAGTGAAGCTATCTTTAGTGGTCGAAAGAATTGTTCTACTTGAACGATAGCGTGGTGTAGATTGAGTGACATTAGCTGATTGCAGCATACAAGAGACGAGGTAATGATCTGAGATGTCATCACTCTGCGGTAGAATTTCTATAGTATCAACATCAACATCAATATGACAGAATTAAATCTAGCGTATTATTTTGGCAATGAGTTGGTCCTGTCACATGTCTGACTCCAAGTGAGTTGAGAATATCGAGAAATGCTAATCCCAATGTGTCATTTTCATTATCTATGTGAATATCTGGCTTTAATTTTTTATTTAATTTTTATTTAATTATTTATTTATTTATTTTTAAAGATCTGTGCCAGTCTTTATTCTTAACATGCACAAAAAACAAACAAAAAAAAAACAAAAAAAACCCTGTAAATGTGAAGTGGTGGTGGCTCAGTGGTTAGAGCATGTGGCATGTTAATGCATCTCCTTGTGAGAGATCTGTGTTCAATTCCACCTTTGGCTGTGGTTTGATGTGTGATAAAGTGGTGAGATTGCTGGTCTGAAAGATGGCAAGAGCAGAAGGTGAAGGGGTCAAAAGGTAGGTTTCACATATTTAAAAATGTGGCTAGATTTTAAAAAAAGAACAACAACATTTTCTCTATCCACTTTTCATCTATCCTTTGTTCTTCTTGAGGTTTTCTCACAGGCCCATATCTCTCTGTGTGTCACCACCCTTGTCATGGTTGCTATTCTTAGTTCCACAGTGCTTTGCTTATTTCTTGCCACCCCAGCTTTGGTAATCAGTTCTAATTCATCATGGCAGTGCCTCAATTCCTAGCTGTGGCACTTGGTTTTCACAGAACTGTTATCTTTGTTGTCACCTCATTTGTTTTATTGCCCCAGTACTGCTTGTAATACCATAGTTGCAACTTGTTTCACCCATCATATGCTGAGGTGGGATTTGAACCTATGCCTCTTTCAGGGACAAAAGGCAGATGTTTATTCCCCAAACTATTGAGTGTAATGTAGTGTGTTTTTGGGAATGATGGTTTGACACTTTTGAAGAAAGAATCTTAAAAAGTGTAGGATTCGAACCTAAACTTGCAGAGACAAAAGATAAATGCTTATCTCATGAGCCTCAGATTTTGGAGTGTTTTGCTATGTGTTTTTGGGGGTCATGGTTTGTTACATTAGCTAAAAGAAACTTAAAAGTTGTCGGATTCAAATCCAGACTTTCGGGTACAAAAAGTGAATGATAATCCCCCTGAGCCACTGATTTTGGAGTGGTTTATAATGTGTTTTTTGTGGTGATGGTTTGTTACATTAGCTGAAAGAAACTTAGGGTGTGTTCACACTGGCATTTTTAACACCGAACCTAAAGATACAAAACAAAAGGCATCAGGAAAAAGTCACAACCTGATTGGACAGAATTTATGACGGATATTTTGCGACGGAAATTGCAGAATATCCAAAACAATACTGGCTGCTGGGTGAAATGCGCTCGTAAGTTTGTGGACACCCCCTTCTAATTAACGAATTTGGTTACTCCATTAAATCCAGTAAAAAAAAATCTTAATGTTTCTTTATGTAATAGTTTGGGCTTTGTGTGCTTCCAAATTTGTGGCAACTGTTTGTGGATAGCCCTTTTCTGTTCCAGCATGACAATGCCCCTGTGAACAAAGCGAGGTCCATAAAGAAATGGTTTACTGTGTCTGGCGTGGAAGAAATTGACTAACCTGAACAAAGCCCAGACCTGAACCCCAATGATCACTCTTGGGGTGAACTGGAACAGCAACTGTAAGTCTGGCCCCATCGACCAACATCAGTTCCTGACCTCACTGATAGCCTTGTGTCTGAATGAGAGCAAATACCTGCAGCCATGTTACTACATACAGTATAGTGGAAAGCCTTCCCAAAAGAGTGGAAGCTGTTATTACAGCAAAGGGGGAAATTGATGCCTAAGGTTTTGAAATCAAATGTTCATCAAGCACATGTGGTGTCCACAAACTTTTGACAATATAGTGTATATATGGTGGTATTTTTACCAGCTGAGAACAAACAAAGAGCTAATAAAATGTGTAAAGGTGTCAGAACAGCACCAGGAATTCCTCCGTTGCACACACAAATGAAGATATGCTGCAAGGACGGTTGACGGTGGTTCCGACGCCTGCAATGGGCAACATAGCTCCTATGATGAGAAGAACCAGGTATGCTTGAGGTCAGCAAATTACTTCCTGTTATTGGTCCGTTTAGACATCTTTGGTCCATGCTGCGTTCATATATCAGTTGAACCGCACCAGAGTTCGTTTGGAAGTGGACCGAGACCCACTATTCAGGGAGTCTCGGTCTGCTTGTTTGGTGCGCAACAAGGTTCGGATGGCAGCGTTCACACTTGTTCAAATGAACCGCACTAACAGAGCAATCGCACCAGAGTTTGTTTTAATCAAACCAAACCTGCCAAGTGTGAACACACCCTTAAAAGTTGTCAGATTTGAACCCAGACTTTCAGGGACAAAAGGCAAACATTTATCCCCTGAGCCTGGAGTATTTTACTGTGTGTTTTTGGGAGTGATATTTTGTTACATTAGATGAAAGAAACATAAATGTTCTCAGATTTGAACCCAGACTTTCAGGGGGAAAAGTGAATGTGATGACACCAATAGGAAAAAGGAAATAAAAATACACAAATTATTAATTAATAAGATGCAGTAATGTGTGGAGAATTCTAAAGACCTCTGGTGGAGATTGTGTGACATGACTCTTGTGGAAGTGACATTATTGAACTCTAAAAATTCTGACTTGAATTCCATGCCTTCTTGTTCTCCTCAGCTCAGGACAGCTACCATTTAGCCACTTTCCTGGCAACCTGATATTCTGTGACCGGGGCTTCTGCCAATATTGTCCAGTTGTGTTTCTAATGTTTTGTTAGTTTTGCAGAAGCAGCTTTCATTCTGCATTTCTTTAGTAATAAGATCAAATCATAACAAGAGGCCTGATGGTACAAGAAGGATCTGTGTGGCATGCAAATTGTTAAATCAAGTTTAAAAAATAATAGAGTATGGACTGTTATTTTTCACTACTATTTACATTCTCTTAAGATATCAAGCCACATAGTTTGACAGCTTTACCATGAACTGATCTCTGTGAAGATAACAGCAAAACAACAGCCTGTCTGTCTTCTTCTGAACACTGCCAATGAGTTCTTCAGCTCTTGAGTAATTTTTATTCTTCTTTACCTCCTTTTGATTGCAAAATACATAAAATAAATTATATATTGACATCACATTATATCCGTAATGTGTAGGAATTAATTCCCAGAAACAATACTGTTTTTTGTTTTTGTAAAGGATGACACAGATGAATTTCAAGGCAAGGGTGAATACTTTTTTGTAATTGCTCACAATTATCATCCACCCATATTAGTCCAGACCCCTGAAAGGCATCACACAAAGACACAAGAACTGAAAAAAGAGAGGAATAAACAGTAAGCATTGTTTAATATTGTTAAATCAGACTAAGTAGTCTTCATAGTCATATAGAACTGTACTGACTTACAGTACATAGACAGGTGACCCAAGTATCTTCTAAATGGTCACATTTGTGGATTCCCAATCCATTGATTGGTTGGACTCTCCACATTTATAAATGATCCAAAGACACTCTACAGATTAGTTAAAATCAGAGACACCATACCATCATGGTAAAGTTCCACTCTCCAAAACAGGTTGAAGCCATTAACCAGTAAGACAATGGCAGCGATAGCTTGTGGGGTCTTTCTAACAACTCATTTCATGAGAAATGAGAGTTGAAATGAGAATGAAAAGAACTTTTTTTTTAAATTACCATTTCTACCCACTCCAAAAATCTTACATCTAAGATAAACCACAAAAATAAATTGTTCAAATGTTAAAGAGGTTTTAAAACTGTGGAAAAGTCACCTGGATCCTCTTCTCTCTAGCATTGAGACACATCATACAGTAATTTGTTGAAACTCAATGGTGCATTTATATAGAAACACATCCTCTAGCCAAAGTAGCTCCTCCTTTTCAGATATTTTACTTGGCTTTGTGGTACTATGGCCCCAATCAACAAAACTCATTGAAACCATAAATGCCTGCCAATGGAACATTCTCTTTGTTCTCAGCAAAACTGGTTGTCATGGTCCATTAAAAGGTTGTAAATTATGAAGCATTTGAATTTTACACTTGTCTTTGCTAGCAAGATGAACCATTGCTTATCTGCAAGCATGGTAACACAAGCATACAAAGCATGGTGGATAGTCCACATCTACACATTCACCTCTAGACTGATGCTAACCCAGATTCTTTCTCCATACAGATACCATGAACAACACAGGTTGCATTGGCACTGAAAAGAAATTTAGCCACTAGTGGGCGATGAATGGCCTTATTTAAGCATAAACCTTCAGATCAAAAGGTTAAATAATAAGACCTTATTAACCATAAAACTCCTTCTAATAAAACTTTACAAACCGAGTATGCTGTATTACATCATAGAAAGTTTTGGGTGCATTTTTATCTGATACAAATCTGATGTAATTAGATGATTCATAATGGTATGAATTCTGAAAAGTAAAAAAGTGGCACTTTCTAGTCTGACTTTTAAAGGCAAGCGCCAAACCGATGCAAATTTATAATGGCAAACTAATAACTATTCTGCATATTTTCTTGAAATGTTTTAAGAGCATTACAACTTGGTTCAAGTTATGGACCCTGATATTTAGTAAGCCTATACTGAATTGAGAATTGACATGAATGTTTATTACTTGTATATAATATTGGCTAATGTAGCTGAAGCAGTGTTTCCTAAATAATGCGAATTAGTCAAATGCATAATGTGCATGATGTTTAAAACCTCTGGCATCAGCCTCAGAGAGTCTGGAACTTATGTAATGTCTTAAATTAACCCTTCATCATGTTTGGTCCAGAAGTCCTGAATCAAGTTAATGCACCAGTCCTGATTAAGATGAGGAAGATACAGTACCCCTTCTCCTGTGGTCTCTCTGTGGCATGATACTCCACCTAGAGTATAGATGGTGTTGGTAAAGTCTACACAAAATAACGTTGGAAGACGTTGGTAAGGACTTTAATTTAAGACATATATTTTACCATAGGCTACTAATCATAGATTCTAGAATGGCTTCATTGTGATTTCAGATTGGTTTGTTCTTGCTGAACTTGTATACGGCCTGTCCTATTTGAATTGCTAAGTGATTTTCAAGGTCACATGCACTGTACATGACTGTCTTCTTTAGTTTAAAATGGGGCTGGGTTGCTTTCCATACACAAGTCACTAAAGAAAATGTGTGTGATTTACTGCGGGTGACACACGACTCAAGTGGCTTTTATGAAATAGCATCAACAGCGATATGAAAAAAGACACAAATGTTCAAAACTTAATTACATTTATTAATAGTAATCATCACAATGAATAATTTCTCCACCAAGTATATAGTTTATTAGCCTGCTGGCTGTTTATGGTTGTTAAGCAAGATAGCAACTTGGTACATTAAAGGAAAGTTCAGGGTTCAAAACAAGTTAGTTGCACAGACAATAACTTTGACTCATCCATCAATTTGTTTAAGCAAAAATAAATCATGTTTACAGGAATAAATGTCCAAACGTTTCTCTCCTTGTGAGTAACAGAGAATATGGATAATGTTACAATAATCTGAAATATGATTATGTTGAGAGGATATTTGGGTGTATAAGTAAACTGAAAGTTAACATAGAAAATGTAACATAATTACTGTAGTTTTCAAGTTATGTACTATGAAGTTACTAAATGCAAAATGCTATGTTTGCTATTAGCAACCTAATCTTTCAGGGATTATACAGGTTGCCTTGGATAGATGATAATTCAGTGAACAAGCAGAAAGGCTATCAGCGTTTTGTCAAGACATAAATGTCAAGCTATAAATTAGAATAGTTAAAAAGTATAACACAATCCATTTCATCTTTAAACAATTACTTTAGGAATGTGTGAATCTGTAGCTTTCAATGCAATGGTCTTTAAGAGGCATTGTTTGTTTGTTTGTTTTCTCTGCATTCCACATTGGCAATGACATATGGAACCAACATCGTTATAAATACATTACAATTGTACAGAGTTCAACTGGTATTGTGAAAGGGCTAAAATATTGAAAATGATATCATCACAATAACAAATCGTATTTTATCAAACCTGTTAGGGTATTATTCCCTTTTTCTGGAAGATGTTTCCATTCGGCTGAGATCTCCAGCTCAGGGAGAAAGTTCCATTTGCTTGCAAGCCCATCCCCATCTATGAAATTCAAATAATTGAAAATACAGAGAGCAAACAGTAACATGAACAACCAGCAGATGGTAGCAAAAAGTAGCTCACTGTTAGCCTTCCCCAGGGTATGGAGGGTTACTTTTGAAATGTATTCCACTACAGATTACAGAATACATGCTGTAAAATGTAATTTGTAACGTATTCCGTTAGATTACTCAAGGTCAGTAATGTATTCTAAATACTTTGGATTACTTCTTCAGCACTGACAGATTTTTTTCACTTGTTTTGACTATAAAAAGTCTGCCAGTACAGTAAGACAAAATACACATGTTAAAAATACATTCTCTGAAAAACCGAAATATCTTATGCAGTGTTGTTTCTAAAACAAGATAAATCAAACTGATCTTGTTTGAAGGATTTTTAGATATTTTTACAGGAAAACAATATAAAAATTATTATCAAGAATAAGATTTTTGCCCTAATATCAAAGGTCTTACTAGAAAAAAAGAAATTATGATCCAACATGAATTTTCTTTTTTTTTTTTTAATCATTATTTAATTATTTATTTTATCCCCCTTTCTCTTAATTTGGAATGCCCAATTCCCACTACTTAGCAGGTCCTCATGGTGGCGCGGTTACTCACCTCAATCCGGGTGGCAGAGGAAAGTCTCAGTTGCCTCCGCTTCTGAGACCATCAATCTGCGCATCTTATCACATGGCTTGTTGTGCATGACACCGCGGAGACTCCACATGTTACCAACTTACCACGTGCCCCATTGAGAGCGAGAACCACTAATCGCGACCACAAGGAGGTTACCCCATGTGACTCTACCCTCCCTAGCAACCGGGCCAATTTAGTTGCTTAGGAGACCTGGCTGGAGTCACTCAGCACACTCTGGATTCGAGCTCATGACTCCAGGGGTGGTAGTCAGCGTCAATACTCGCTGAGCAACCCAGGACCCCAACATGAATTTTCTTGATAAAAAAATTTGATCGTGCCTGGTAACATGTGCATGTAAAATGGCTAGAAATAGCATTTTAGCTTAGCGTAAAGCTGACAATTTACACAAGGTTTATTTTTATTTCTTCTGCTCCAAACTTACTTCAAACTTACTTCTCTGTCTGCTCGTATGAATGTAACACATCATCAGAAAGTGTTTCACTGCTGTTCAAATGCACTTTGGATCGCATCATTTATATGTATAAATGTTTTCCATCTGAAAGGACTAAATATTAAATGA